>NC_137635.1:53609097-53940285 GCF_963383615.2 Lipophrys pholis
GTGGCCCAACATGGACCTACATTGTTTTCAGCATTCAAGCCATTTTCAAAAAGTTGCAGAGTCAAACTGAAACTCAAACGAAAACGCAAAAAAGATTCGTTTTCACGCCAAAAACTACTCGTGGGGGTAAAAGACTAAATATTTAAGTTTCGTTTACACAACACAGTTAAAGTTGCGTTGACATGACAGCCACGGGGGGGCGCTGTTGCTTGTTTTCGTAATGAAACTACACAGAGAACGATACGATTTACACATTAACACAGTTGTGAGAACCCGGCAATCGCATGGACAGACGACGAATTGGATCCTATTAGAGGAGAAGCTCAACCTTAAAACTTCCAAGATGGCCGATACAACTAGAATGGGCGTCGTGCCACTATCGTTCTAGCAGAAGAACTATTTACCATGGAGGGCAGCAGATCTGAGCACCAGAACATGGCGAAGTTTTGTGGTTACACTCGTTTTCGTCGTCTCGCAAACGGGGCCTTAAATACAGGATGGGTTTAGTTTAACTGCCCAAAGAGTCGACCGACTCGTCTTTTGCCTTTTGTGAGACTCGGCTGAGTGTTTCCCTCCGACCATTATCTCATCATAGAGATCCCGTGAAGGTCAGCGAGGCTGTGGGCGCCGCCAGGAGGCGCGGCGGAGACGTCCGGTCACGGTGGGAAACACACCGAGGAAATTCAAAACCCCACCGATCCGTGAACGAAACCAAAAATGAGTCCAGATCGCGGTCTGGACCGTTTCAAATCACCATCACGGTGCTTTTTTTAGTCTGTGGCCACCGGGAAGACGACAACATAAACATCAGGGTCCCACAATGCGACGCTCGGCCATTCAAGCAGTTTATTCCACCATTTTTGACCATTTCCAGTTGGAATCTGTTCTGACGCTGTATTTGTCCAGACAATTCACAATGTGCTAACCTGCGCTGGCACCGTGCTCAGGCCATTCAGACGAGTCACTCTTTTCACTCATTCATTCGGGTGTTTATTCAGAACCTTCGTTTCTTTGCCCTACAGAGTGCCCAAATTGGACCACTCCATATAATTTCCTTGTATTGTCTGCATAATGTCTTTTTTTTTCTGTAGACACAGCAATGCTTCTTTGCGGAAATAGAGACATTTTCCACTTCTTCCATTTTGAAATGTTTCTTTTCAATTATTTCTAAGACGCCGTTATAAATATCCACGGAGGTTATGAAACCTCAGGCCTGCTGTTGGCACACTTCAGCAGCATCACTGGCAAAGAACCCTCGTTAAAAATAAGGAATCATAGATGGAACCAAGCAAACAAACTATCAATGCATTTCTTTATTCTTTAAGAAAAAGACAAAAACAATCTCAACCTCGTCTCAAACTCTCACTGTGAGTGAAATCCTCCGCGGCCCACATTTGGTCTGAATATATTGACGTTTAAAACTGATTATGACCCGTTTCTGCATTTTCCCAAAAAAACTTTCAATTCTCAGAAAAACGTCAGAGTCGATTTTCTCTTTTCGCTGATGACCTTAACAGGATCCATTCATACTTTGTTGGCTCGTAGAGAAGATCTATTTCAAATTGGCTTCAGTGATCAAGCCACACTCGACTGACAAAAGGATTTCAGAAAGTTTAAAAAGGACATTTCTGTGCCGCTTGATGTCACTTCGCACAAACATGCGATTCCCAAACTGTTTTCATCTGTTTTCTACACATATTGTTTTATGATTTATTTAAAGGATATAAAAGAGCATAAAGTTAAGAAATGCTTTTGTAGTTTTTTTTGTCATATTGTCGTTTTATCATCTGCACATCTCAACGGGTGGGTTTCATTTGTTCTATTAGAGCCAGATGAGTGAAGAGGTTTTTACTCAGTTCTGAATCTAATGTCTAAAATAAACTAATACATTACATCATTGGTGTCAAACACGAGGCCCGTGGACCAAAACCAGCCCGTAAGAGGCGCCGATCGAAATACTCCAAGAAAATGGTAAAAAAACAAAACAAATCTTGAAATCTTTTTTTATTTTTTTTAAAATTAAAATTAAATTAGACAAAAAACAACACTGAGACCCAGAAAGCAATAGTGTCAGGGCGAGTTTGTAAAAACACCTTAAATGCAACAGCAATAGAAGTTTTTGGGACGTTTCAATGTATTTTGCATTATTAAAATCGGCTTTATGTTGAGATTATAGTCATTTTCAGTAGTAATTGTTTGTGATTTTCTGAAAATATAAATTTTTCCTCACGCATACGCCGCACCACAACAAAGAAAAAGTTAAAAGTTCCAAATCAAGGGTTATTATGGCGCTATATTACCCGTTCTGCCCACTCAAGATAAAATCAGTGTGTCTGAGTGTTTGACAGAAAATGCGTCCCGGAGTCACTCTTCAGCCCGACATTGATCGCAGTGATGCTCTGGACGAGTTTATACACAGTTTAAATTTAGGATGCATTACATGCAAACTGTTGGTAAATCTCCACAATGACAAAGCTGGTGGATTCTGGTGGCGACTGACATGCATAACTGATACTGTTTCACCCCGTAAAGTACAAAATGTGTGTGTGTGTGTGTGTGTGTGTGTGTGTGTGTGTGTGTGTGTGTGTGTGTGTGTGTGCACATGCTGCAGGATTTGAGAGATTAGTAGCTTAATCCAGTCATCGGTGAGAGTGTCTACGTGTGTGTCCGCAGCTCGATGGATTATTGCCAGTGCCAAGGAAAACACCCGTGGAGAACCAGGAATCACGCGTGCACATACACACATACACACATACACATGCACACACACAGACACACAGATTAGGGTTAAACAGATGAAGTGCAGCGGTGCTGTTTGTCAGCAGTGGCTGACATGTCTGATCCACCGCCTGAAATTTCACATACCGACCTGACAAACCCTCGCACTAACACGACGGATTCCCGTCAACACGCTCCCACGCTGCGTGCCCATTGGCTGTTAGTCAAGACAGGAGCGCAGGATCGTTCTACCGCCTGCCGTCACCGTGTGAACAGACATTTTTATCAGAAACGTTTCTGAAACAAAAATGCAAAAAAAAGATGTGTTTCCACCTGAAACGCTGTCGTGTGAACGGAGGCCAGAGATTGACCCAGAGGCTCTCGCCTCGACCCCCAGACGCTCGCCAGTCTCGTAACGTGAGCCGAGCAGAAAGTCATAAATAGCTTCCTCCAGCCAGACAAGGTGGCGGCCGCACACCACATTAATAACACATTACTACCGAGGTCAACCAATCCTGCACGCTGCTGGCTTCGCCTCACAGCGAATGGCTGCACCTACAGGAGAGAGATTAATCTAACACTCTGACCAGGTAGTAATTGATCCAACATCCAGGTAGTGATTAATCTAACACCCTGACCGGGTAGTGATTAATCCAGTACCCTGACTAGGTAGGGATTAATCACTACCTGGATGTTGGATTAATCCAGCACCCTGACCGGGTAGTGATTAATCCAGCACCCTGACTAGGTAGGGATTAATCACTACCTGGATGTTGGATTAATCCAGCACCCTGACCGGGTAGTGATTAATCCAGTACCCTGACTAGGTAGGGATTAATCACTACCTGGATGTTGGATTAATCCAGCACCCTGACCGAATACTGATTAATCCAGCACCCTGACCAGGTAGTGATTAATCCAGCACCCTGACCAGGTAGTGATTAATCCAGCACCCTGACCACGTAGTCCTTCCCTTCTTCATCTTAAACTGAACTTGCGTTAAGTGGCTGGGAAAAGTTGGACCGGCTTGTGTTCACTTCCGGGGAGACAAATGACTTAATGGACAGAGTGATAATCTAATGATGTGGGGAGTAGGGAGTAGATTAGTCTGCCTGTAATTAACTCTAATAGTGGTGAGCCAATGCTAACGAAGAACGGAGGTGGAAAAGCCGAATGAAGAAACAGTGGCTCCCACTGAGCGGACGGGCAAAGCAGCCCGGGGTATTTATCACATACAGGTGCAAAAAAAACAAGCACTTGAAGAGACAATCCTGATTATCTGAGGACTGTTTTCTGAGATATTTTCAAAAAAAAAAATCCATTATTCTGTTTTCAGAAATCCTTGGAGGAACAGTGAAGAGAGCCATCAGAAAAAATATATATACATTTTCATTATGCCATACTCAGTATGTGTGAAGGATGCAAACAGTCTGTAGTGTTTACACTCGAGCAATGCCAAACTCATAACAAGGAAAAAAACCCGACTTTTTCAAGGTATTTTTTACCATAAACAAGCGAAGAACATCTGCCAATAAAACAAGTGAAAATTGTCATAACATTTCTTGAAAGATGATATCTTAAATTTAGCATCGAAAACCTGTTTTAACTCTATTTTACCCGTATTTTCAAGCTTGGCGTCTTACAATAAGCCACAAATTATGAAATCAAGATGTATTTTACACAAACCACAACTTAGCTTGAAAAAGTTGTGAAATAAACCGTGTTTCTTCTGAAATTCAACTCAAAACAACACCATTCCAAGATTGTTTGACTTGACCAGATATTCAAGATGCATTGTTTTAATGGGAGACTGCCAGGAGAGTTTCTGTCGTTGGGTAAAAGGACATCGTTTTCAGAATGTTGCCGTGTTAACGCGAAACGAAGCGTTTTCACTTGAAGCGTTGTGCAACAGTTCTCTGGTTTGTCGTGACGTTACAGTGGCGCCACCAGCTGGAGACTGTTCGGTACCCACGAAACACCGACAACAGTACGTTAGAAAAAAAACATGCAAGCTCCACAAAATGTATATAGAAATCTACTACACCGGGAATCGAACACAGGTTCCCTTTTTTGAGGTGCGAGTGCCAACAACACCACCGCTCAGGCTCAAGCCACTAAAATAACAGGAACCACCCCTCCGTTTCTTTTCCTTTATAATATTTACTGCTGCAGCAGATGTGAGCCAGATGCCGGCGCGTCGGACTCCAAAATGACTGTGATTGTCTCGTGATTTAGATCAAAATGGATTCAAGCCTGCAATTTCCAATGTCGCAACGAGTAAAGAGGGACCCCAACTGGCCATAAACAGTGGAATTGACGAGGGGGGGGGGGGGGGGGGGGGGGTGATGCGCCTCGGCGTGAATGTTAAGCACGGCAACGCTCAAAGTATCTGACGGGTCCTGACCCGGCTGCAGCGGCAATTTATAAGCGGCATGATGGATTACAACAGGTTTTGTAATTAAGTTGGTGTTGGACCGAGAAGCATGGTCGACCACACACACACACACACACACACACACACACACACACACACACACACACACACACACACACACACACACACACACACACACACACACACACACACACACACACACACACACACACACACACACACACACACACACACACACACACACACACACACACGGTTGTTGCCTTGCTCCTTACATCTCTTCCCTCCCATTCAGAGGCCCCCGTTCCAACGGCCAATGAATTACCAGAGTGTGAATGCCAGTTGCATTAAATGGTGGCACCGCTCTGTCCCGTTCACTTAGCAGTTACAGGCGACTTGCCGTCAAAGACGTCGACGTGCTGCCGCTGTTGCGTTTCGGCTCGTCTGCCAGCTTCACCAACCGTGCCCTGCTTCCTTCACCGCCATATCCACTCTGGTTTTTGTTGTTGTTGGTTTTTTTTTTCCCCACTCTGTGGGCAGCTGGAGATTGAATTGGACTGACCAGGAATGCGGGAGAATGTAATTTACTCAGACCTAACAAGAGTAACACGTCCAGCAATATATGGTACAGACATACTGTCCCAGTTACACCCTGTCCTTCGTCTGCCAGGCGCAGACGAGCCCGAACTTGAGCTTTTCTGCGTCTTGTGCTGCCTTTTCTCCCTGAGTGTCAGTGTTTACGCAGGGAGTGAAAGCAGTCAGTCAAAAAGTTAAGAGGGAACTTTTTCATGTACGCCTGCTGCATATCTTAGGAAAACGGCATCACAGGCCATCTTAAAATAAAGAAGGAGTAACTAGATGCTTCGGGGAGCTGGCCTCGTTTCTGCTTGCAGAGGAATGCACCTTGTTTTGAAAGCAGTGAATTTTCCACTGATGATCATGCAAAGGTTTTCTGACAGAAAGTGTCAACGGGCGACACGCATCAGACAGCTTCCTGTCACATGATGCAGGAAAAAAACACCTCCCACCACGTCTTCTCCTACCTGAGTCACTGCAAACCACAACAGAACCACCGACCTACAAAGACTAAAAGATTCAAGGGACAGACGCTGGTTTCATCCAGTGTCAGTCAAACAGTCGCTGTTTACCTGTTAGGAACGATTCTGATGCTTTGAAGACGTTAAACCGTTTGACTGTCAGTGAATCTGATTATCTTCGCCAGCCAAAGTCGTGCAGACCGAGAAGGTTTGGTGTTTGTCTGCATGTGTTTATTTACTGGTTTGTATGTATTTGATCAACTTTTCGCAAAAACCACTCACCCGAATTACATGAAATCTTCAGGGATGATTTGTCATCATCGAAGGACCAATCGATTAGATTTTGGGAACGTTAACGAGTAACTGTCTGAATAAATCCCCAGGAGCTCTGCCGTTTTCTTTCAGCAGATTGTTTTGGGGCGGTTGTGGCTCAGTGGGTTGTCTTCCAGTGTGACGGATGCCGGTTTGACCCCCACCAACTCCGCCCACGTGTGGAAGTGTCCTTGGGCAAGGAGCTCAACCCCGACATGTCGTTGATCATGTAAAGCACTTTTCGGGAAACTGAAGCACTTAATGAAAAGAAATCCATGCAGCTCATTCTATTCAACGTGGTTATTGGTTTTTTTTTTACAAAGAAAAAAAAACAGCGATTCCACTGGAGCATGCAATGGAGACAGTGAAAAGAAAGAAACTCCTTCAACAGGAAGAAACCTGCAGACTCAGACTCAGAGGTGGAGACGTTCACCTCAAATGTATATCTAGAAAAATACTATAATGTCTGTGAAACTTGCTTCATTGTCTTCATCAGCGCATTAAAAATACTGTTTGCTATTTAATCAAAAAATACAAGATGTTAGAAAGACATTGTTTTATTAAATTGGCTCCAGTTCATTTGCAATCCATCAACGCGACAGCTCTATAGTCTATTTAAAAATGGTGTGAAAGCAAATTACCAGAGCAACATTTGAAAAAAAAAATTAATAAATAAAAAATAACTACGGGTTCCCTTTCAGGCATGACACTAACTGACATGTAAAATTGCCTGTGCAAATAACTGCGAGTGCAAAACGCACTCGAGAGACGGGCGAAGATAAAAGGATATAAGCCGGTGGATTGTATAGGAGCCCGCCTTAACGCCTTGTTCTAGTGTATTCCCTCGCTTCTGTGAGGCACTTTAAACTGCCTCGTGTCAGAACGCTGCCATGTCAACGGAGCTGCCCTGCCTGTGTGTAGGTATTTGCTCGTGTGTGTGTGTGTGTGTGTGTGTGTGTGTGTGTGTGTGTGTGTGTGTGTGTGTGTGTGTGTGTGTGTGTGTGTGTGTGTGTGAGACAGAGAGCGCCCAGCTTGACTCCCATACACCTGCAAGCGTCTCTCTGCAGTGGCAGCGTCTCCCGATGGTGAAAGAACAAACAAAGGAGGGAGCTCCCCTCCGCCCGGCGCCGCTCGGAGGCAGAGGAGCTGACAGATAAAAGCTGACCTGCTGCTGTCAGGGCCTGCCAGAGCAACACGGGCTGCAACACACACACACACACACACACGCACACACACACACACACACACACACGCACACGCACACGCACACACGCACACGGCTGAGAGAGACGAACCCAGATGGATAAAAGAGCGTGTGGTCATGTCGAAAAACAAAACAAAAAAAAAAAGCCGTAATAATGAAGAGGAATGAAAGATGCTTCAGGAAAAGAACCTAAACGTGGCAGAACACAAGTACAAACTTTAAAAAAATAAAAAAAAAACTTCCAAATGAGCTCAGCAGAGTTTCACTTGCAGCTGTTGACTAAAAAAAAAAAAAGTGTTGTTAGTTCTGTATTATCTGATTCACATTCAGTGAAATATTCAGCGACAGATTCCACGTTTAATGCAACAATCGCGCTGAAAGACTGTAATCCAGATCGCTAATAACAATAATTATTTTGGATTCCAACGCCGGCGGCTCGCTGTGATTGGCTCTACTTCACAGAGGGAGAACGAAGCGTCTGTTCTCTCGCTCTCCGGACGGAGACGAAGAGAAATCCACTTTTAATGGGACGCAAATGTCACATCTGATGTGATCGTGCCGTTAAATCCCTCCGGGACATCAATCTCCCTCTTCAAAACCGACGGCACACACCCCTGCCACGCCCTCTCTAACCATCCAAAGCCTCATTTAAAAAGTTGTTAAGCCCTCGATTGGATTTCCTTTAATAATGACTCCACGGAGCATCAACTGGGATCTCTAGCTGGGTGATCTGATTATAGATTATAGACCCGCGTCTTCAGATCAAAGCACAGACGAGCCTCTCAGTTCCTCTGAGTTCACTCGTTTCTCTCCTCCTACCCCCCCCCCCCCCCCCCCCAACATCACTCTCTTCCCTTCCTTCGCCTCTGGCTGGGAATCTGGCCAGAGAATCTCTTCTCCCACAGAGCAGATCCACACTTGCCTCAGACACTCGCTTGTTTTATTTACGACTGGGGCTCGACGACAAGTCTTCATCGCGGGGGCGTTGCGCTTTATCTCTATCATTTCAAGTCATTTGTCAACACTCGATATAAATCAAGATAAGTACGCACATTAGCTGTTATTTCTGGCAAGACTTGAGGACTTTTCGGTGTATGCCAGGGGTGTCAAACAAGAGGCTCTAATCCGGCCGAACCAGCAAGAAAATGGGAAAACTTTCAAAGAGAACATGGATTTTCTTTTAAAGATCACCTATCATCCAGCCTTTCAACACTTTCACTTGTTCTAGTTGGTCCACAAATGTTTTATTCAAAGTTTATTGATTTTCACCCATTTGAATATTGGATCATAGGAGCTGCATTCAGAATCTGCTGTGTCTGTGTGAGCTGGACTGGCTCCGCCCACACATGCCCATCTTGTTGGTGCCATGTGCCAGAGCAGAGCTGCCTGATTGTGGGAGGAGTCAAAGGGAGGAGCCTACCTTGATTGGGATTGGCTGAACCCCCGATGACACTATATAGGGTTTGATTTCTGATTGGCTGGTTGGAGCAACACACTTTTTAAAACCTGAAACAAGCCAGGGAGAGAGAGGACAGACTGTCTTCACTTCTGGGACGTCAGTCCAGGTATGGGGACGATTAGTACTGTTGGAAAACCAGTAGAAAGTGGATTTTGCGTAATATGAGCCCTTTAAATAAATTTCTTAGAAACACAGATATCAGTGAAGCTGCCATGAGAACTAGCATTAAGCCTCAAAGCCATGTGGTTCGGTCGAGTTTGTAAAAACATGCACACTGCAACAGCTATAGATGTTTTGAGACTTTTTAATATATTTTGGACCAAATGGTTTCATTAAATCTGGTTTGATGATGAGCTTGTACTCATTATCAGGAGTAATTGTGATTTTTTTTTTAAAATATGGCACGTATGGCACGTATACTGTGCGCCACAATAAACCAAAAATATTTAAGTTTAAATGTAAAAATTAATATGGCTCTATTTTACCGGCTTGGCCCACCCTGGTGAAGTTGGTCTGAACGTGTCTGAACAGTCGAGTTAAAATCTCATCAAAACTACTAACAACAACTTTTCTTTTTTTTCCCCCCACAGTCTGTTCCCACTAACTGACAACCACACACACACACACACACACAACCGCTGCGGGCTTCAATGATTGTTCTCTCATACGTCGATTAACTGGTGAGTCACAGCGACAGCCCGATCTGAAAGACGGCCTAACATGGGAACCGGCGCCGTACAAGGAGGCCCCTGTTTTGGCGAGGCTGTGTGTGTGTGTGTGTGTGTGTGTGTGTGTGTGTGTGTGTGTGTGTGTGTGTGTGTGTGTGTGTGTGTGTGTGTGTGTGTTTGTCGCTGTGCGTGCGAGGCGTTCTGTTTGGATGTCAGGTTGGGACAGGCGAACACTTCAGGCCTCTCAGTCACCGTGAGTCAGTGAGACGTCTCGATAACAGAAACCCAATTAACTGACAGCAGGAAAGCAGGTCACATTTCCGAGAAGGAAAATCAGAGGAAGATGAAGAAGGTTTGAGCTTCAAGTCCGTGGTCATCTGAAGCTCCAAAACCACGATGACGCACCATGAAACGGCGCCATTCACCGCCACTCCGGCTAATTTGAGTGAGAAGTTGTTCTATGTAGGCCACCGTCACTGGCGTCACGCGGCTCCTCCGTGATGGAAACCAGCCATCACCGCCGCAGCTGTGCATGCTGGGAAAAACAGGGGCATTGTGGGAAAGCTGATTCATCCTCAGGATGCTCGTCAGTCACAAAAAATAGAGATCGGTTTAGTTCAGAGTCTGTTACTGGACGTCGACGCAAGAGAAAGAGAGAAAATAAAATGAATCCCTGAAGCGTAATTTTAGCATTTTTGTTGGATAGTTTTGTGTGTTTTGCTCGTTTGCACGGAAATGACCAACACTGAAAATGATGTGGTTACATGTTGGGCCACTAGTGGGTGCTGTTGGTCCACATGCACGTCAGGGCACGTCAGGGATCTGCTGCTATTCAGGAAAGGATTTGAAAACCATGTTCGTTTTTGCAGCAGCGGCAGAAACTGTGAAAGCAATGTGGTTCGCATGTTAGACCACTAGTGGGTGCTGTTAGTTTTTGTAATAAAGCGACACACACACACACACACACACACACACACACACACACACACACACACACACACACACACACACACACACACACACACACACACACACACACACACACACACACACACACACACACACACACACACACACACACACAGCAGAGAGCAATGAGCTCTCAGCTGTGGGAGAACACGGACGTTCTAGTGGACAGACCACCGAGTTGGATTGTTATCATGGTGACTGTCAAAATAAAAGTACCAAGTCCAGGAAAATATGAACTGGGAGTCATGACAACAAGGAGGAAACTCTGTTCTGAACAACTAGTTACTACGGCCGTGGTGACCGGGATCAGAAGCATTTCAGAAAAGTTGCATTTGTCCCCGTTTCCATGGAGACGGACCATTTTCAAAAAGAGGCTCCGAGCATCATTCTTGTATAAACGGATCGAAAACACGAGAAGTTCTGCGTTTTCACTTGAAAATGTTGCGTAAATGGAGCAAAGTTTAGTTTAGTTCTTTCGCTCTTAGATTTTGTCCGTTAAGTCTCTTTTTGTTCATTTTCGCTCCGTTGCTTTTAACTTTTTGTCTGTTCACTTTTGTTAACTGGTCCACATTAGTTCATTCTCGTTACATTTATTTTAAGAGTAAGTGTATTAACTAATTTAGTTTAAGGTTCTCCTCTTTTAAATAGTGATTCACTTAGTTTATGTAGCTGATGGGTTCGTTGACTAGGCTAAAGTAGTTTCCCTTTAGTTCGTGAAGTTTGTTGGATTTAGTTGAAATTAGTTTACAGAAGAAAAAAAAGGAAACTGCAAATGAACTCAACTAAATTTATTTCATACTTTGTTTTTTAACCTTGTTTTAAGGTTTGATGTGTTTCTCTTCAGTTTGGTTTAGTTTAATGTTGGTGTAGTTTTGTCCCTTTTAGATTTATTGAGCTTTAATTTTTTTAGGGTTCAGCTGTTAATCAAGATGGCGAACCAGATCTATTTATCTTTTCAGCCGTTGAGTTTGTCTGGTAGCATAAATCAGTTTCGTGTGGATCTTTGATTTTTAAGTGTAACTTTGTTTACTGGTTTGACTTTATTTAGTTTGGGCTCCTCAGTTTATTTCCCAGTCTACTTTAATTTCCTTTAGTTTACTTTGTCAAATTTTGTTTATTTTAGTTCGGTCCAGTTAAGTTCATCCTGTTTTAACTTGAGTTCGATTTAGTTTATTTAAGTTCAGTTCAGTTATCTTAGCTCTTTGTAAAACTTGTTGAATAATCTAGTTCACTTCTGTTTTCCCCTGAACTTTGGCTCCGGCGGTCGGTCAGCGTCACACCGAGGTGAACGTAAACACAAATCCCCTCTTCCGCTTTATTTCCAGGTTTTGCAGCCACTCTGCGAGCTGCTGCTGTGATGCTGAGCCGCGTGTGTTTGTGAGAAACGCGTCTGCTGATCATCTTCAAAATAAAAGGTTAATTAGGATAAAAAAAAAGAAAGAAACAAGCAGCCGAGAGAGAAGAAAGGTCACGTAAAGGTCAGTCATGATGGCGGCGGCGGCGGCGGCGGCGGCGTGGACCCGAGCCGCCGCCGCATCCTGTCCTGTGTTTGCTCGGCGCACAGCTGTGCATAATTACTGGCAGCACCCGTCGTCCTTCTGTTGGAAAAAACAAAGACGACTGCGCTCTCGCCACAACTTTATATATGAGAAAACTCTGTATATGAGAAACACATTAAATATGGAACATAGAGCAAGCAAAGGTGCACTTCCAAAAGGGCTGCAGGAAGATTCTCAGAGTAGGGGAATACAATTTAAGAGGAAAACTACATTTCAAGCTGCAACACGCTGGAACGACACCGAGTTTAACAACAGCAGGGGTTAAATGATGGAACTGCCTAAAGGAGGAAATAAAACAAAGCACCAACATGAACCACTTTAAAAAAGCTTTTTATATCATACATCATTAGTTAGTATAAGAGAGAGAAACAACTTTACCAAGGACAGCAATAATATAGAATATGTATATTATATATTAGTAATTGTGATAGAATATTATTAATTTAAATATTGCCACAATATATTTTGTATTTAAAATGTAATTGATGAGTATATTATTAATAATATTATTTATGTGTATGTATGTCCATGTGTATGTACGTATGTTTGACATGCATGATTAAACTGTATATAGAAAACTTGTGTATAGTACATATTGAATGTGTATTGTAAAAATAGCAATATTAGTTAGAAAATAAAAAAAATAGTGTGACATTACCTACAGAGCCCCGTTTTATTTTGTTTTTGCGACGGGGGAGGTGTGAATAAACGTTTCCTTCAACCGACAACCTTTCGGCTGATTCGTTGGACAATTGTTGTTTTTGTTTTCTGAAGACGGCCGAAATAAAATTCAAATTCAAATGAATGAAAGAAAAAAAAACAAAGGTAGCGTTTACTGAAGGCATGTGTAGTACGGAGTGGAGTCTGTGTCGGGGTCACATGACCTCCCTAATGCTGACGCGATGGCGTAATGATTTTCACTGGAATGACGGACGGAGACCTTTCCTGGAAGTCCATTTGGACTGGACGAGGCCACTTGATCTCTGTCGACCCAGCAGATAAAAACAACATTTAAACCACTCCGACGCATTTCCCCGCCGATAGCCGTACGCCGGCGAATCCGTCACGGCTGCCGGCTTGTTAGCGTGACAGCGGCGGGCCGGCCGGTCACAACGCGACCTTCCGAGTCGCTGCGAACGAGCTCCATCATTAGTTCTCCACTCCGCTGACAGCGCCGATGGACAAATTATGTGGCGTTTGTGAATTTATGTTTTGCCCGGGAGGAACCCGAGCATTCTTCACAGAGAGATCAGCGAGAAATTACCCTTCAAGGAGGATTACAAGAGGCGGGACTGAGAACTGAAGAGCGGCTCTGGAGCCAAAAGTTCACTCAGATATGCATGTGACACCCAGCAGGGCATGCGTGGGTTTATTTTACTTTCTCTAAGGAATTGGTGTTAAAAAAGTTGAGTGACCAACGAAGTCTGCCTCTTTTTATTTATTGGTTTAAATGTATTTTACCAACTTTTTGCAAAAACTATTAACCAGAATTGCATGAAACTTTCAGAGATGATTTGTCATCATCCAAGGATCAATCGATTAGATTTTGGGACGTTAACGGCTAAAGGTTTCTGCATTAATCCCCCAAAAAACTGCGAAAAAAACTGTCCCATACAAAGCGGATGAGAGAGGCGCCTCATGGAGGAGATCAAAGGAGATCAGCATCTGTTGCCATGGAGACGCTCCCTGCTCAGTGTGTCACACAGTGACGTCGCCACCTGACAGGCTAGTTAGCATCGATATGAGCTAACGGCTATCCTGCTAGCGATGCTAACTCGGTTCCGCAAACAAATGTGGCGGAGGTCTGCGCTCCTACCGGGTGTAGGTCTAGTTCTTCTAGTTCTCGTAGATTCCGGTCGTGCTCGAAGCCCGTACCCAGGGATGCGCCGATACCACACGAGTACTCACCTTTAGCCACTTGCGGACACCGAGTAACGATACGAGTACTTATTTAATCCCATTAATCCCAAGCAGTACGTCTTTGGTTTCTCCTCATTTCAGTTTTCTGCTGCGAATAAACTGGAATCATCTGCTAGAGACGTTCAAACCTTCAACATTTAGCCCACAAATAGCAAACAGCCAATAATGAAGCATCACTGCACTGCGGTTTAGCTTTTATCTCTTTGTTTCCTGACGTACGTCACCGTAAACACTGTAAATAAGGTTGTGTTACACTGTTTAATTCCATGTATATATTTAGATTCTCTGTTTTTCTCGCCGGGTCGTTTGACCTTGACCTGAGGTGAGAGAAATGAACACTTAAAGGAAAAGAGAAAACAAATGCTTTCTACAAAATCCTCTGGCGTGTCCACAGTCGGCCTCGAGAATGGAAAGTCTTGGCAAACGGCGGAGGCGGCGGCGGCGGCGGCGGGAGCGTCCAACGTGACGGCGCCCTGACAGGTAAATGTACAAGACGTGTTCAGGAATGTTTCTGTCTTTCTCTCCGCTCCCGTCCGGCTAATCCCCCCTTTCAGTCCGGGCCTGAAAGAAGGCTTTTCATAGCTCCTCCGATGAAAACCGCAAAGCTAAATGCTTGTCAAGCGTGCACTCCTGAACCTGGCAGCGCCGCCTCGCCTTCCTCCTCGTCGTCTTCCTCCTCGCCTTCCTCCTCGCCTTCGTCTTCTTTAACACGCTCACCTCTTTAATGTTTCCCTCTCACTTCACACTCTCAGATGTTTCTGCTGTCATGCGCCATGATTTCTCAGTTCTCTGAACACGTCTGGCTCCTCGCCAGAGAGACACGTTTAGATGGAGTCTTCTTTTTCTTTTTTTTTTTTTTAAATCACTTTTACAAACATTTAGTTTTCTTCAGTTTCACATGTCAAAAACAAATGTCAAACATGTCAAACACACTATTGGGGCGATTTTTAAAAAAAATCTTACTTTTCCTGCCTGTTGATATAAACCAGTCCTGAGTGACGGTGTTCGGCGCAAACATGAGATGTTTAGTCGAATCAGAAACTCGGGGACACGTTTACATGACGTTTAAATGTAAACAAAGTGAAAGTGGAAAACTTCCAAACTTCCTTTGCGTTTTGGGGTTTCGATTATACAAAAGCGGCTGTGATGCAGTCTCCATGGCAACGAGGGAAAACAACGTTTTGAAAAGCACTCAGACTCCGTCTTCATGGCGACAGGAAAAAAAAAAACTATTTAAAAAAAGCGTTCCAACTCCATCTCCATGGCAACAACGGAAAACGCACCTTTACCACGTCTCCATGGCAGCGAGTGAAAACGCAACTTTACAAAAAGAGCCTCCAACTCCGCCTTGTTGGCAATGAGCCAAATCGCAACTTTTGCAAAAAGCAGCAACTGTCTCCATGGCAACAAGGGAAAAACAGCAACCTTTTGAAAACGCGACAGCTCCGTCTCCATGTAAACGGGGAAAAACAAGTTTTTGAAAGCACTCCGACTCTTTCTCCATGGCAACGAGGTACAACGCAATTTATCCAAAATGTGCCAACTCGACTCCATGGCAACGGGGTAAAGCTTAACTTTTCTGAAAACAGTCTGATTCCTTCTCAATGGCAATGAGATAAAATGCAACTTTTTGAAAACGCTCTGATTCTGTCTCAGTAGCAAAACGAAAACACAACTTTTAGAAAAACGAATTACATCTCTATGGAAATCAAAAAAAAAAAACAAGTTTCTGAAAGACTGCTGCTGCACCACGGCCGTCGTAAAAGAATTCTGCACCCAGGTGGGTGGATGTACAACAACAACGTTTCCTCCAAAGTGTTATTTTCAGAACAGAGTCTAATTTAACGACTCCATGTCTGGTCGAATTATTACATTGATGTGTGTCTTTATTAAAGTATTTAAAGGAATGTGACAGACTTTTCCTCCAGCTCCTGAAATACATCAGAGTGAGGAGAACAAAGCTCCTGCACTGTCCTTCGACACTGGAAACAGTCATTAGAAAGAGCTGGCCTGTGCTGAAAGGGTAGATGGTTATCCTCCCACACAGACAGAGAGAGAGAAAGAAAGAGAGAGAGAGAGAGAGAGAGAGAGAGAGAGAGAGAGAGAGAGAGAGAGAGAGAGAGAGAGAGACTGATGGGGCACTGGCTTTTTGCTGAAAGGGTAGATGGTTATCCCCCCAGCAAACGAGGAGGAGGAGGAAGAGGAGGAGGAAGAGGCCACAAGTGGAGCGAAGACATTCAAGAGAGGAGGTATGGAAGCAGAGAGAGAGAGAGAGAGAGAGAGAGAGAGAGAGAGAGAGAGACTCTCGATGGACTCCTGCCTCCAGCTGAGCGTCGCACAGGGAGACATGAAGTCACCAGCGTCGCCGTTCGACTGACAACCCGATGCAGGAAACTGAACTTCTGGAACGTTCTCGTGATATTAGGCTTTTCACTTTCAATGTTTGTTTTTTGTTTGTTTGTTTACCAAAGTTTCTAAACAAGTTAGACTTGTCATGACTGAGAATAAACTTCATATTTGTACTGTCATACAAGGTTAATCGATAAAAAGCGTAGTTATAATTTTAAAGTTATTTTGTGGCAAAAACAAATGTTTGAAATAAATCTTTAAATAATCTAATAATCCATACGGTTTCAATAGGGTCCTTTGCACCGTCAGTGCTCGGACCCTAATAATTCAATGTCAGTGTTAGTATTGTAGGAATACAGCATTATCAGAGGTGTCAGACACGTTTCAGTTCAGGAGCCACATAAAGTTTAATTTCATCCAGAGTGGGCCGGACCGGTAAAACAGTGCCATAATAACTTATAGATTTAAACTTTTACAGTACGCAGAGTTTACGTGATATTGATATTAATTTATATATATATTATTATATTGATATTTTCACAACCCCTCCCCAATTAAAAAGGAATCAATTACTACAGAAAATGACTACAATCTTAAAATAAAGGCAATTTTAATGAAACCTTCAGGTGAAATGTCCAGATAATCGGGTCTTGTGGTTCTTCAGTGTTTCTGCGGTTTCCGTGGAAACGAACGTCCTTTTCAAAAGCCTTGAAAAGGCCCCGAGTAGCGAAATCAATTCTATGTATTCGGGATCACAGACGTAAACTGGCGACGCATCGAATATTTACACCGTTGCACAGAAATCATCGGTGAAGCTCGGCGTGAGGTCGCACCAGGACACGTTCTCATTCCGTTTCCAGTTCCCGCGCTCAGCTAATATTCCCGCGTAGTGGCACAAACTTCTATTAATATTGCAAAACAGTCAGAAGAAGTCGGCTGTGCGTGGAGGTGCTAAGCTATGCAGAGCATTTTCAAAAAGAGTGCAAAGACACTAAAAAAAAAGAAAGAGGAAAATGCGCCGCTCCTCTGGTACGGGTCTGTCACTTTCAGCTGGAAAAAAATACGACTCGCACACAAAATTCCCCCGCACGCTATAATTGAGGAGGAATGCAGTTTCCCCCGTCCCTCGATTCACAGGTTGGATTCCCACCACCTGTTCTTCCTCCTCCTCCTCCTCCTCCTCCAGCTGTGAGGAGGGTGTGACGAAGGCTCTGGACGCCCGGATCGGCCCGGCGTCTCGCCGGTCCACAAAGCCCGCCATTGTGTGGGGGCCGCGGCCTGTGCCCCCCCCCCCGCCCGCACATCAAACCACCCGGATTCCACCGCACCGGCGTCAGTCAGCGGACAGAAAGCACTTTTAATTAACTTCAGATCTGTCAGCTTCCACTGAGCGGGCACGTCGGATCATGCGCCATTTCATCTTTATGGGGACTTTTTTTTTTTTTTTTCCATAAAATTAAAAGAGAAAAGGGGTAAAACAAAAAAAAAAAAATAAAAAAGAGGGGAGGGGGGTGGTATTTGCAGAAAATAAGCTTCAATAGAAGGGTCTGCTTTCATGTGTTCCCTGCACACCTTTGTGTACTTTCACAACAGGTGGTGCGTGAGCTCTCCTGGTTTTATGTTCTCCCAAGGTGTTGTACAGTCGGCCTCTGATGTTCGTGTCCCGACTAGACAGGAATGACGTCGCTCTACTCTGAAACACAGGTACAAAAACATCCTTTCTCTCCCGTTTTAAAATATGTGTCTCAGAGAAATACATTGGATGTATGTAAATATTAGATTTATGGTTTAAATGAACCATTTCCGGTTTGAAAAAACAGCATAAATTTGTTGAGAAAAAGTAAATTTGAGGGGATGAAATTAGAGTATAATGGATTTGTGGAAGAATAAAGCTTAACATCGGAGCTGCATTTTTCTTTCTCTTCATGGCAGCACATTATGTCTGCTCAGTAATAACTCTGGGTATAATACCTATTTATTTTTCTATTCTGTACTTTTTTCCCACCTTCATATACTTTATGTTTGTTTGATCTGTAGTGTCAAATATTCATTATCTTTGCTTGTCTCTGTGTTTTTTTTGGAATGGAGTGGGATGGGGGGGTTGAGTTTATTGCATGTCTAAATATATACATGTATATTTAAAAAAAAAAAAAAAAGGAATGTCAATTACATATCCTTTGTATTATCTCTGTCAACATTTCTAAATAAAAACAATAAAAAAAAAAAAAAAAGATAGAAATTAGGGATGCACAGATACCGATACCAGTATTGGTTTCAGGTCCGATACTGCACTGAGGACTTGTGAAAAAACCCCTGATACAACCCAGCAAGTATTACGGGACGTCACGCTGCAGCAGCGTCACCGGTACAGAGGAGAGCGTGAGCGCCGTCAGTGGTTAATGGTATTCAATAACTCCTAGTATCGGTACTCGGTATCGGCAAGTTGCTAAACGTGAAGAAGTGTTATCGGCGCTTCCCAAGTTCATTCTGTAAATATCAGCTCCTGTAAATATAAATAAAAGGGAAGGGGGGAAGGGGGGGGCTCTTTGTTCTAATTGCCTCTTTCCACGGTACAACTTGTGTAAAAGCCGAGTTTCACACTTTAAGTGCAACATAAAGGGAACGAGACAACAGCTGTCTGTACACCGTTTCTACTAAAATCAGGGTATGAAGTGCAGGTTTCTATTTCCACCTCCAGGATTAAAAGGAGGCAGGGGGAAGAGAGAGAGAGAGAGAGAGAGAGAGAGAGAGAGAGAGAGAGAGAGAGTCGGGGTGTATTTGCTGCAGAGTAGCTTTGTGTTTCAGACGACAGACACTGAATATCAAAGCCAGCAATGAGCTCGAAACAGAGAAGAGGAGCAAGAACTCACAGACAGAATCAGAACGAGGCGAAGGAAGAGAGCGAGAAGGTTCAACCCCCCCCCCCCACACCCCCCCAAACACACCAGGATCATAAGTACAGGGGCAGTTTGCTAGTTAACTGCAGGGGCAGATGTCTGCATCAACAGATTCTGCCCCGCTGCTGCACATGCAGGGTTTTTACAAGAGAATGGTTTAACATGCCCACTCATAAAAACTGATATCCCCTCGTTTGACACACACACACACACACACACACACACACACACACACACACACACACACACACACACACACACACACACACACACACACACACACACACACACACACACACACACACACACACACACACACACACACACACACACACACACACACACACTTCCTGTTTACAGCTCAGGTTGAACTCGCTCGCTTTCCTAAATTCCGTATGGATTTCGGTCCAGGTTCTGGAAGCTTGTTGACCAAGGTGGAATTAAGGACCAAATAGTGGAAGTTGGTGAAAAGTGGCAGAGTCGCGCCTAGAGGTGTTTAACTGCTTCACAAAGGCTCCGACGCTGCATAAAGTTGTGTATCTCTAATATCAATATTACCTTCGTCCATCGTCGTTATGGACTTCTTCTTTCTGCTTCTCTCTTCACGTAACCAGTCTCTCTTAAATTGTCTTTAAATCAATTCTTAATCTATAATTCCTACAATTTATTACGGAAAAATAAACGGAGCCTGACCCCTTTTTCATACTGCAACTTTCTCTCGTAGAGAGTACATGCAAGAGTTTGACTCGTACTGATGTAAGGCGCACGTTGACTGGCCACAGCAACAGCCAAGCATAGCGATAGCAAGGTGATAGCATAGCGATAGCATGGTGATAGCATGGCGATAGCATGGTGATTTGCTCACACGAAAAATACAAATAAACGATAGCGGAGTTGTCTACGAACATCCACGCCACACAGCAACACACCCCGGACATTTGAAATGAAATTTTTTTTTTTTTTATAAATCACATGGGGTTCAACGTTTTACTTGTACCGTTTGCGGCTAATGCTAGCCTGATTAGCGATTAGCTGCTGTCTGTCGACCGTAATTTCAAGGTCTCATACATTTGGCCCAAAAAAACGGAAAACAAGAGGCTCAATTCACCAAGAAAATTGTCAAAATATCAGATTTTGCAAAATTTAGCTCCAAAAAGTTTCATCAAAATTGGCTTTATGTTGAGATTATTGTAATTTTCAGTTATAATCCTTTTTGTCTGTTTGTTTTTATAAACAAACATCTCTGCCACAACAAAGACAAACTTAAAAAGTTTTAACTCAAAGGTTAATATTTCATTATTTTACATGCTCAAGGTGAAACTGGGCTCCTGAAATAAAGCGTGTTTGAATAAATCTCTACTAAACCAAGTGACTTCGGGAAAATCAGACATTTTAGGAGAAGAATTACTTCAAAGATCACAGAAGATTTTCGTCCCGGCAGGGATGAGATTCCTCATCAGGGGAGGAAAAACACAAAGATGCATGCAAGCGTTAATAGACACAGACCACAGGAAGACCTGGAGGAGCAATAAAAGCTGGAAACCACAGCAGATCCTGTTTACTAAACAAGGCCGGGACTAAATAATGCTGTCGAGAAGACCGACAGACTTCTGCAACAAAAACCCCCATTTAAAGCAGAATAAAGTTGTTGTTTGAGTGTATAGATTGACTTTGTCGAGTTGTGAGCCTGCTGCTGTGAGCGTGTTTCAGCCAGCCGCCAGCAGGTTCAGATGCCAGAGATTGGTTTGGACACTCGGGGATCGGAGTCGTGTTTGTGGACAGATTATGAGTGGTCCAGTCCCAGGGAGCTTAATTAGAAGAGATCTGTAAATAAACAGGGAGAAGTCAGGGGAGAGCTGGAGGCTCCTCTGCTTTCCTCCACGAGTCAGACGCCTCGGTGCAGGAAAAGAAACTTCCTGACCCAACAGAACAATAATGTGCTAAAACACCTTAAGAGTCAACAACTGGCCTCAAAACACAGGAAACCTACACAGGAGGAACATGCAAACTTCACACGCACTGAAAAGAGAACGCTATCCACCACGCCAGCGTGTAGTGGAGGAGGATCCAAAACAACATTTAAATCAAGAGTCAAACACGTTTCAGCTCCGGGGCCATAAAGAGCCAAATTTCATCCTGAATGGGCCGAACTGGTAAAAAAAATGTTTTTTTAAAAATTTTATGTTTTCTTTCTTTTCTTTTTACCGTTTACTTGGTGGTTTGGCCGGATCGAAGGCTCTCGCAGACCATTTCTGGCCCACAGGCTTTATGTTTGACACCCCTGTCAGAGAGAGAGATATTTGGCCACATGGACAACAATCTCACCGAACACCAAAGTGTGACGGTTTGCTTCCAGATTCAGGTTTGTTGGTGAATTAGTGACTATAAATCAACTATAGGATTAATTGTGTGCATGCCGTGTGATGGAGTGGCGACCTCTGCAGCGTTTACTCAGTTCATCAAGGTCGATTACTCTTGAGATATTTCTTAAATATCAATCGTTTGTTTTTAAATCTATGTTTTCTTTGGAATTTTTACAATTTTCTTGCCGGTTTGGCTGAATTGGGGCTTTTTGTGGGCCGATTTTGACCCACGGGCCTCATGTTGACAACCCCGGTCCCGTTGCTTCATGACCTTCACCAATGATAATCTTGTGTATTTTACCAACTTTACGCAAAAACCTTTAATCTGAATTGCATGAAACTTGATTTGTCATCATCCAAATACCAGTCGCTTAGATTTAACGGCTGAATGTTTCCGAATAAATCCTCCAAAACTGTGAAAGAAATTTCCCATACAAAGCGGATGAGAGAGGCACCTCATGGAGGAGTTCAAAGGAGATCAGCGTCTGTTGCCATGGAGACGCTCGGTGTCGCTCACACAGTGATGTTGCTCCCTGACCTACCTCGTTAGCACCGATATGAGCCGATGGTGAACATGTTAGCAATGCTAACTCGGTTCCGCAAACAGACGTGGCGTTGGTGAAGGTCTGCGCTCTACCAGGTGTAGCTCTAGTTTATATTTAGAATCGAAACACAACAGCATCTAAATCTTTGATTTACAACAACAAAAAGTCACAAATCAAATTAAAAACCATGCAAATTCTTAATTAGCCCAACTGGCTTCACCATATCCTGCATTTATGTCTCGATGTCTGTGCCTTTCCCAGTGATCGCAGCATGAATAATTCAACAAAAACACATCCGCGGGTCACAACCTCAGCTATGAATTCAGGGAAATAAGCGGACAGGCTTTCAAGAAGAAAAAAAAAAGCCCCAAACAAATAGTCTATCATTTGGGCTAAAGTGTAAATAAAAAGCCAGTTTGAGTGCAGACGGCAATGCTCGGCGGTTTCTCCTGCACATCACAACAAATTACACGCTGCCCGTTCTTTTATTTTAGCACATAAAGAAGATCAAACACTCATCGCTTGTAGGGACGCCGCGTGGAAACACGAAGCAAACAAGTAAACAGGCCATGATATCCAACAACGGATAAACTGCACGGCCACAATTACGCGAAACGGCGACGCGTCTCTTTTTTCACGCTCCATTTTTTTTTCCAGCTTCCGAAATGATGAGCAGCTCTCCAAAGGCCCGTGACAGTGGGCAGGAATAAAATAATAATCACCTAACAATGGCAGTGCGAGCGCGGTGCGTGGAGGGAGTATTTATAGCGGGGTAATGGTGCATTAGGCAGCGTGTTTCCCCAGAGGGAAAAGCGACCCCGGCTACAATTTGCAAAATGGGTGATGTGGGAAGTTCAAACAGTTAAAACCGTCTCCTCCGACAATCGCTGCACGGCGATTAGATGCGGAGAAACTGCCGGGGTGCCGCGCAGAATAACTTTCAATGTCTGTTTCTGATGAGAGGAAAAAAATAAAAAATGCAAAAGTAAGGAAGCGGAGTGCTTTTAGAAAAGGTAACAATATGTGAAAGCCAAGGGTGGGGGTGGGTGGGGGCGGGTGGGGGTATTGTAGCTCCACAGAAAAGGCTTCTTATCGGGAGGAGAGTGGTTTCCCATCACAATGGAGTCAAAGTCCCCCGAAGATGCATTTAGCATCCACTGACCATCAGCGCTACTTTAGACAAAACATAATGCCTCGCAAAGGTACTTGAAAGTGCTTCTTTTTTTCCTTCTACCCAGATATAGAGCAAAATGAACAAGGACTGTGGTACCGGATCGTGTCGGGGCGGCACTCGATCAAGGAAGAAAATGTTTCTCATGCACAGCGTCAGTACAGTCTGGACACGTCAGTTTTATATATAAGCGAGTTGCATCACACCTTCGCTGCGCTTCAGCAGAAGAGGAAAGCTCTGCTTCATCTCCACTCGCCAGATTAAAGGGCCGCCGACAAGACAACGTTTTCGAAAAAGGAAACTTTCGTCACTGAAAATCAGACACACACACATGGAAGTCTCAAGTCACTTTGTTCTTGGTCGCTTCATTTTCATGTACTGTTTTGACTTATATTTATTAACTTAAAAGGTAACGCTTTTGTCGGCATGCATTTATTTATTTATTGGTTTGGATGTATTTGACTGGCTTTCACAAATACTATTCACCTGAATAGCATGACATTTTTCACGGATGATTTCTCCCTATCCAGGAATAGTTCCATTAAATTTGGAGAGCCATTGGGCCAAGTGACCATGCTTCCTTGACCTAGACGTTCACCTTTGACCCAATGGCTCTAATAATTCAATGTAACCATCCTTAGATGGGGACAAATCGTCCCTGAAAATTTCATGTAATTCCGGTGAGTAGTTTTTGCAAAAAGTTGGTGAAATACATACATGCATACATACATACATACATACATACATACATACATACATACATACATACATACATACATACATACATACATACATACATACATACATACATACATACATACATACATACATACATACATACATACATACATACATACATACATACATACAAACCAATAAATAAATGATTGGTCATCGAACCTTTGGCTTCAGAATTTCTCTGAAATTCAACAAAACAGGAAAAGAATGTCTGAATACGTGTGTGTGTGTGTGTGTGTGTGTGTGTGTGTGTGTGTGTGTGTGTGTGTGTGTGTGTGTGTGTGTGTGACTCCAGAGGTCATACCACCCTTCAGCGCTGCTATGGCGAGATAAACTCCGACAACGGCGAATGATTTAAGTTCCCATCACCTCGGTGTTGCTATGGTCCGACCGCCGAGTTCCCCAGGTGCTCGTCTCCGCCTCGCATGGTGATTCAGAGGCGTCGAGCTGAAGCGGCGCTGCCAGCCACATGACTCCTATTGTGATGCGGCCGGTTGGCAGCCGCCGGACCGCCGGGGAGGACTCAACGGTTTAGAAGACATTGAGGGGAGGGGACGTGTTTGGATAACGCACCTTAGAATAAACACACGCACACACACTTATGGACGAGCGGCACGGCCCGACGCTAGACGTCTTTCTGTTTCGTAAACATCCGTCGCTGACGTCACCCAGAAATTCGACCGGGCCGCGGCCCGAGAAAGACGGGAAAAGACAGCCAACCAATTTATATAACAACGTGAGAAACAAAAAAAAGAAGAGAGAGAGAGAGAGAGAGAGAGGGAGAGAGGGAGAGAGAGAGAGAGAGAGAGAGAGAGAGAGAGAGAGAGAGAGAGAGAGAGGGATTCGGGATGAACACGACAGCTGTGCTGAATCAAGGCAACTAAGCCAAGAGGGATGTGAAGGGCCACAGAAAGGCTGAAAGGAGGTGCAGAAAGAAGGAAGGACGTCTCGAATCCGAGGGAGGAAGACTTAAAGAAGAGAGCTGCAGTGTGTGTGTGTGTGTGTGTGTGTGTGTGTGTGTGTGTGTGTGTGTGTGTTCGTCCCAGCGAGAGCTCAAACCTCTTGACGAAACACCCCGATATGAAACATCAAAGCTTCTCCTCTTGCGTCAGCAGCACGTCGAGGAGAAGAATGTTGTTCCAATTTACAAGGATGTTTATCCGGCTACATGATGAGAGAATAGAAAAGAAGAAAAGAAGCTAAAAGGCGACACGAGTAGAATTACAACCGAGTGCACGGGCAACCGCTTCAAAGGCGAAACGCAAAACTTTGGTAATAGTTTTGGTTTTGTTTACACAACAACGGGCGCTCGGAGGCACTGGCAACATCTCAAGGTGGAAACTTCATGGAAACGCTCGAGCTCGGAGTGTCTAACAAGGAGACGGTTACCGAACGCTTCCGTCGTTCTGCACATGCTCAGTCGATGCTGTGTGTGTCGTTTCATCACAGAAACAACCAACAGCACCCGCTAGTGGTCCGGCATGAAAACTACGTTGTTTTCAGAACGCTACCGTGTAAAAACACGCAACTTTTCTGGAAACGCGACACAGAAAAACAACGTTTTCACTCGAAACGTCATGCTTCTTCCTCTTCCTCCTCCTCCTCCTCCTCCTCCTCCTCCTCCTCCTCCTCCTCCTCTGGCAGTTTGCATCCATAATGTTCTATTACCGCCACCTGCTGGTTCCATCTATCCTCTGTGTTTCAGCCAATAAGCCAATCAGGCCCGGAGCAGTCGAGCGGCTCCAGCTCTGCTCACCTCGCCCGCCCGTCCGTCCGTCCGTCCGTCCGTCCGTCTATCTGGTCATTCATCAGCAGACGTCACATGA
The DNA here is from genome assembly GCF_963383615.2 of Lipophrys pholis. Lineage (NCBI taxonomy): Eukaryota > Metazoa > Chordata > Actinopteri > Blenniiformes > Blenniidae > Lipophrys > Lipophrys pholis. The sequence goes on from NC_137635.1 coordinate 53,635,228, forward strand.
CAGAGCAGAACCATTCATCCAGAGCCGCTCTCCGCTGCCCAAAAGGATTTGTGATTCAATTTGACTGAGTGATGCAAAGGGCTGCTGGGTGGGGGGGGGGGGGGGGTGAAGGGGGGTGGGGTGGGGTGGGGGGGTCTCGGGGAGCGAGGTGCAGCGTTCACGGACACGCCGGAGACAGATAGTGTGACAAGGGCGCCGCTGCTGCAGATTTACTGACACACCGGTCGGGTTGGACGCCTTGGAGCCTCAAGCTCGCCGGTTTTGGTCCACGGGCCTCAAGTTTCACTTCCCTGATTGACATTTCTTTTATGTTAATCAACGTGAACTAATCGGGTAAATTGTCTTTAGAATAAACCAATGCTGTCATTTAAAAAAAAAAAAAAAAAAAAAGCCTCTGGTCTCTGGCAGACCTTGTACATTATTCCGTTTGCGGTTTCCATCAAACAGAAAATTTATTTTCACCTTCGGGCAAAACTTTGGAATCGTCTTATGTGTATTTTAATAGGATGAAAAATAAAAAAGAGGAGTAGTACATTTATATCGTGCAGCGATGAAGAAAAATAAAGCAATGATCGCTTAAACACAAAGTGACTAGAAGCAGCTCTCGCTCCAGGAAGCCTTGGCGTCGTTTCTGCCTCTCATTTCGTCTCGGCAGGACGAGAGCAGCAGCATGAAAGATTTAAGGAACTGACCTCAAACCAGATCGCAGCTCCAAGGAGAGAAATGAAGACGAGCTGGATCAGATCGTCCCTGACAAGGATTTACTGGGGGAACTGGTGAAAATACACAAGACACGTGTATTTGTGAGCAGAACTCGAGGCATCTGATAGAAAACTGCTGAGTCGGGGATCCTGCAGAGAAATTTCGTAAAACGTTGCTCTCAGTACGCTGAAGTCTGCGAAGCAGAGTGAGCGAGAGTCGCAGACTTCAGGCGTTTTGAGGGTGTCTTTATACGACAACCGTGCTCAGAATCACTGAAAACCTAACTTTCTGAAAATGGCTCGCGAAGTAGAACATTTTGAAAACACAGATTTTCTGATCAGCTTCGACCATTTTGACCTTAAACGAGGATCTTTTTTTTTTCTTTTCTTCTTCTGCTAAAGTTGCCGGTTGCTTTGAACGTCCAGCATGACGTTCATATTGTGTCTCTGAAGTTCGTCTGTCGTCACACAGAAATACAAGTGAAATTCTCCAGAAAAGCAGTTTCAGCTTCAGAACTGAGGTCTTTCCATGAAGGTCACGTTCTATTTCTAATTGAAACCCCCCAAAAACCAAACGCCAGCAGCAGAGGAAACCAAAGTTTCGACTCTTGAGTTTGTGTCCTTGTGAGTCCCCTTTTGGAATTCATGATATGTAAATAAACCTGTTATTATAAATTTTACATGCGGCCACTGCATCAGCAAGCAGGTGGTTTTCTGCAAATAGCGAGTTCTTTGTCACCTCGTCTGGAGGAACAACAGTTGGATGAGCAAATCAAAAATAATATGCACACAAAGCTGTGTGTGTGTGTGTGTGTGTGTGTGTGTGTGTGTGTGTGTGTGTGTGTGTGTGTGTGTGTGTGTGTGTGTGTGTGTGTGTGTGTGTGTGTGGAACGCAGCAAGATGGATGAATCACATGGTACCCACACACACACACACACACACACACACACACACACACACACACACACACACACACACACACACACACACACACACACACACACACACACACACACACACACACACACACACACACACACACACACACACACACACACACACACACACACACACACACACACACACACACACACACACACACACACACACACACCATACATAAACACATTATATGGTTTAAGCACACACTTCAGCCAGCCATGCTCTAAGCCGGAGTTGACAGGGTTCATTTGGAAGATGTAAAATATTTATGAGAGACGACTGCAGGGGAGGAAGAAGAGATGAAAATAGCGAGGGAGAAACGGAGACGACGGCAAATAACGAGACAAATGAAATGATGATGAGTTGGCCGAACTGAAATGCCCCGACGATACGGCTGAGCAGAAGACACGCCAGCTAAATAAGTTATTGTGATTTCAAGTATATTAGCTCGCCGCTGCCGGGGGAGGGGGGGCGGGGGGGTAGAAGAGCCCGTTCCCTTTGCTTTGTCCTGCCCAACAATGACAACCGAGCACAGGAAGAACATTAATAAAAAAAGAAAAATACGTTTTTATAATTGTTTGGGAATAACTACAACCTAAAGATGAGACCAGATCAAATCAAACTTACCGGCTGTAACAAAATATGGAGGTAAAATCAGCCCTTTTCACTCCAGGACTATCATTTTGCTAATAATGGGTTTTAATGGCAGATATACAGACGATCTCCACAAGGTTTCACTTCCTCCTCCCCCGTTTCAGACAAGCCACCACATGTACGGTCGGTATTATACATGAACGTATAGTACGTACAGTACGTCCAGATAGGTGTGTGTATCATGGGTATAGTTTTATTTAGTAGTAAATGTATATCGATAAACTATAGATTTATTTATTCAAATAGATTTACAAGGGGTTTATATGTGGAGAGAGAGAGAGGGAGAGGAAGATGGAGAAATGGATAGAGAGCAAGAGATAGAGATAGATCGGTAGATTGAGAGGTATATGTAGATAGAAAGAGAGATAGATGTAGATGACGAGATAGAGAGAGGGAGATAGAGAGATAGATGTAGGTAGAGATAGATGTAGACAGAGATAGATTGATATAGAGATATATAGATATATAGATAGAGAGATAGAGTAAGTGGAATAGCAGCTGGATGGATGAATGAATATATAGATGAATTCCTGCTCCTCTTCATACGCTGGACTGGTTGAAAACCAAAAATAGACAGAAAGAAGGAAAATGGAGAGAGTTAACGGAAAAGTGGAAAAAAACCCCAGATAAAAATAAGGTTTTAGGAAATAAAAAGAATCCAGCAAACAGGATGACAATTGACAGTAATTACACTTTTCCCCCTGTAATTATGAGCTTCTTTTTTTTTTTTTTTTAAGCGGCCCCTTTTCTCATGAGGCTTCAGCGATCCTCCGGTCACTCCTGCCCCTGACAGTCGCTCCAACCTCCACATCCAGACGGCCAAATGGGCAAATCTGCCGCCAACGACAGGGGGCTTTCCTCCGCCGCAAAATGACGTCATATTAAACCCCATCTCACCATCTAATTACCCCAAAAGAAATGTGCTCGGGAGGCAGAAACTCCGGCAGGACACGGGGGCCGGAGCGAAAGCTTCACCACAAGGAGGAGAGAGGAAGAGGAGGAGAGAGGAAGAGGAGGAAAGAGTTTTGGGGTTTTTCTGGCTGCTTGCACTAAATGTCATGCAGCAGCGAGGATCTCTGCAGTTCAAGGTAATAATAGAGAAACGCAGCAGATGGGAACTCGGCGAATCGCTGCGGGAAGATAATGAAACAACACAAAGATTCGACTGTAATTACACCGGGAACCCGGAGACGTCGGTGGAAAGTGCTCGCAAATAATACGATTCCCGAATAAAACTTAAAAACTGTCAGAGTTATCGAAGACGCGAGGAACGACGTCGTCTCGTTTCCACATCGTTCTTCCCATCCCTCCTCCAAGAAAGCTGCTTCGCGACAACTTTTCTTTTTTTTTCTAATTAAACTCTTGAAACCCGTGACTTTAATGTCCGGATGATAAAGTTTATGGCAGAATTAAGTCACAAAACCAACAGACAAGTGACAGAAACAAACTATTGCAGTGTTTTTGGAGAGCATCTGCGCAATAAATCCTCGGCAGCGGCAGCGGCGGCGGCGGCAGATAGGGAAGAAATGGGAGATAAAGCCTCAGAGGCAGAAATGAGTTAGCGACAGAGAATTGGCAAGAGGAGGGAAATAATTACGATAATATAAACTAGTGTGAAACGGTTTATCTCGATGAGGGAGAAAGGGAATCTTGAGGAAATTATGAATGCCAAGTTTAAAAAATAAATAAATAAATGAAAAGCCATAAAGACTATTGTGCGGAGCTTAAAACTAAAATTCTTCCAAAATGACCAATTTGTCAAAGGAAGCCGAGGAGGAAGTGGAAATAGTTTTGCATATGAATGAAGCTCAAACAGAATCTTCAAAGAGGGAAAAGCAGGACGAAGCGCCGCCGCCGCCGCCGCCGCCCGACACGGGCAAAACCACCGTTTCAGAAACAAGAAGAAAGAGTTCAGGACCTCGAGCCGGAGGGAAAACATGATACAAATCAAATTAGAAGAAGAACAGATAAATAAAGCAAATAAAAAAATAGAACTCTCACCCGGTGGAGAGCACACCTTCGCCAACGCCGCATTTGTCACCATGGAAACCAATGAATTACAAGGTTATTTGATCTTCCACTACTTCCATCGTTTGAATTTCTACATGTTTTCACTGTTTGACACTGATTTACACACATTTGATCATTTCTGTGTGACACCCCTGATGACCTAGACCTTGACCTTTGACCCAATCGCTCTAAAAGGATCGCTTAATGGAACCATCCCTGGATGGGGACAAATCATCCTTGGAAATCTCTAGCAATTCGGGCGAGTAGTTTTTGCAAAATAATTTGTAAAATACATACGTAGAAACATATTTAAATACACGCAGACAAAAACATTACCTTCTAAACTAAACCTAAAGTATCAGAGTAACTTCTAATTCCCCGACCAGGTGTGTGTGGGTGCGTGTGTGTGTGTGTGTGTATTCCTGCGATGTGCAGCATCGCCTCCAGGGGGAGCCAAACCCAGCCGACGAAGTAATCAAAAGTACGGAAGCGCGCTTCGGGTTGGGGGGAGGGGGATTATGGGTAATGATGTTCACATCTCAGAGCAGAAGAGGGACGAAGACGATCAATAAACACCTGCTGGAGGCCCGGCGGGCTTCCAGTGCAGCCGCTTCGCCCGCAAACATGCCGGCGTTTTTTTTTTATAACGGAACGACAAAAATAGCAGAAGAGAAGCGACGGCTTATCAGACGGGGAGTGAAGATGAGAGGAATGTGTACCGTCGCACCAGCGGGCCTTTATCTTTATTAAATCTTTATTGCGTGTGGAAGGTATCAACCCAGGACACGCGGCGCAGACATTATCATCTCTGCTTATCTCCTTTTTATTTACAGTCCCTATCGCCCCATCGCTTCAATCCCGATTTCTGTTTCCCCGCCTATATTAGAGAGATAGGAGGCAGAAGGCCCGTCTCTCCGTCAGAGAAGATCCGTCTCTTCTGGCAGGTTTATTGGAGAAACAGTAGCGGCGGGCGTCGCCAAACACGTGCGCTGCAGGAAACGCCGACAAGCATCGTAATGCTCAGAAGAAGAAGAAGAAGAAGAAGAAGAAGAAGAAGAAGAAGAAGAAGGGAAACAGTCATCAGGGGCGACGAGAGCAGTGGGGAAACAATGTAGATAGACAGAACCAGCAGATGCAGTAATGCAACTTTATGGATGCAAACTGCCGTTAAACCCAGAAGAAGAACAAGAAGAAGAACAAGAAGAAGAAGAACAAGAACAACAAGAACAACAAGAACAACAAGAACAACAAGAACAAGAAGAACAACAAGAACAACAAGAACAAGAAGAACAAGAAGAACAAGAACAACAGGAACAACAAGAGGAACAACAAGAAGAACAAGAAGAAGAAGAAGAAGAAGAAGAAGAACAACAACAACAAGAACAACAAGAACAAGAACAACAAGAACAACAAGAAGAACAAGAACAACAAGAACAACAAGAAGAACAAGAAGAACAACAAGAACAACAAGAACAACAAGAAGAACAAGAAGAACAAGAAGAACAAGAACAAGAAGAACAACAGGAACAACAGGAACAACAAGAGGAACAACAAGAAGAAGAACAAGAAGAACAAGAAGAAGAAGAAGAAGAAGAAGAACAAGAAGAACAAGAAGAAGAAGAAGAAGAACAAGAAGAACAAGAAGAACAAGAAGAACAAGAAGAAGAAGAAGAAGAAGAAGAAGAAAAAATCAGTTTGAAGAAATGAAATCTGGGAAGAAGAAATGTTCTGCTCCTCGTTCTGAACGCCAGCGCTCTGGAACGGCTTCAAATGTCATCAAGCGACAATGAAAGTGAAAAATGCCGACCTGCATCTGAACCCAGCGTTGTGAATAGAACAAACAAGTAGCGTGAATCCGGGAGAATAAATTAATCCTCTGAATCCGTCTGCATGTTGGTGGTTTATCTCGTCTGTTTCCGTTGTTTATCGTTAGATAACAAGCTTTAATAATATGGGAACTGAAATGTGGCTTTCTTCTAAAGCAGGAGCTCATTTTTACTGGATTTATTCCCATGAACATTATTCTAATCTCAACGTTTTCATTTGGCCGTGTTCTGGTTCACTTTGTGGAAAATGAGAATGAAAACAATTCAAATATATACGTTAGCGTTTCATTTGTACTTATGTCATTTCAAAAGCATCTCCTACAAAAATAAAATATAAATATATATATATATACATATAACACTTTATTAATCCATTCCTTTCAAAAACGAAATATTCAGATTATAGAGCATCGTCCTCCTCTAACATCAGATTACAGAGCATCTTCCTCCTCTAACATCAGATTATAGAGCATCTTCCTCCTCTATCATCAGATTATAGAGTATCTTCCTCCTTTAACATCAGATTACAGAGCATCCTCTTCCTCTAACATCAGATTATAGAGCATCTTCCTCCTCCATCATCAGATTACAGAGCATCGTCCTCCTCTAACATCCAGATTACAGAGCATCCTCTTCCTCTAACATCAGATTATGGAGCATCTTCCTCCTCTAACATCAGATTACAGAGCATCCTCTTCCTCTAAAATCAGATTATGGAGCATCTTCCTCCTCTAACATCCAGATTACAGAGCATCCTCCTCCAACATCAGATTATAGAGCATCTTCCCCCTCTATCATCAGATTACAGAGCATCTTGCAGTAACTAATGTAACTCCAACACTTTTTTCAAGAATAGTAAATTACTAACTTTTACAAGCTGAATTAGTAACAAAGTTGAGAAAAACCGCTTTAACATAAGTTACTATTGATAACGTAGTTTTTCCAAGTATTTTAAATACATACGATGAGTAATAGAGAAAACCAAATAAACAAAGCAGCAGTTTACAAAGTACAAGAAGCAAAAGTAAGAATCCACTGGATGTGAAGACGACTCGTCCCTGGGGATGATGAAGTCGTTGTTAGAAAGGCCAGAGGGTGTCCAGAGGACGTGTCCTCGTCCAACAAATAGTCTGCAGTGTGTGTGTGTGTGTGTGTGCGTGTGTGTGTGAGCGTTGACGTAGGGCGTGTCACACTGTAAAGATTCACGCTGCGCGTCGTCACTTTAAATGGTAGTGACCGTCCTGATTCGGGCCGGTACCATCTGTCAAGCAGCGGGAGAGTCGAGTCGGTTCAGTGTCACTCCAGATACAAACCTCGTCCAACGGAGAAGCTCCGCTGGAGGCGACGCCGACCGGAGGAGCTCGGCGTGACACACACACGCACGCACGCACACACACACACACTCACACACACACACACACACACACACACACACACACACACACACACACACGCACGCACCATTTACATAAACGGAAAAAATAATAAAAAAATAGGAAAATGCCATCAGACACACACACACACACACACACACACACACCACACACACACACACACACACACACACACACACACACACACACACACACACACACACACACACACACACACACACACACACACACACACACACACACACACACACACACACACACACACACACACACACACACACACACGAGGAGGTTGCTCTGACAAGGGAATAATTCTCCTTTTGACACAGACAATCCTCTGAAGACAAAAGAGGAGTCGTACACCGACACGCTGCAGCCCTCAGAAGAGAGAACACACACACACACACACACACACACACACACACACACACACACACACACACACACACACACACACACACACACACACACACACACACACCACACACACAAACACACACAACACACACACACACACACACACACTAGTATTACCACACACACACTGTTGCAATGACAGTGCCACCCCCTGTGGTGATTTAAAACTGGCCTACGCTATCATCTGTGTGTATGTGTGTGTGTGTGTGTGTGTGTGTGTGTGTGTGTGTGTTGTGTGTGTGTGTGTGTGTGTGTGTATGTGTGTGTGTGTGTGTAGTCCTACTCTCACATTAGACAAAGAACAAAAGACAAAGGAGGAGAGGAAGATGAGGAGGAGGAGGGAGGGAAGGAGCAGCTGGAGTACACGTTGGTCAGAGAGGAGCAGCCTGATACTGTCGAGGCAGTGAATCATCAGCTGAGGCAACGGTCTCAAGTCCAAACGCTAAACCTCCGTCACGTTTTGGGTGTTCGTTTACACGATGACGGCGTCGAGGTGTGATGTTAGTATCAACAAACAGGTGTGAGAAAATAAATGGAGGAGCGGAAAATTCAAAAAGACAATGAGGGGAATGTTTTAGCTGAGTAAACAGATTTAAGGAACAGATATCCGAGCTGCGTTTTAATCAACATCACCTAAATGATGAATAACATGACCCAGGAAAGAAAAAGCAGCATGTTAAACTGTTAAGGAGGAGATTTCAGTCTTTTTCCATGAAAAAACAGGAAGTGTGCCGCTCTAGAGCGACGCCTTTTTATGTAAAAAAAAAAACGAAGAAAGAAAATTATGAAAAGAATGTCACCTTAATTAAGTAAATAGTGTAACAGAGATGTACTGCCGAGAAGGCAAACGACACGTTTCTCAACTTTTTGAACCATTTCAACAACTTCCCTGTGTCTTTTTCTGATTTATTACCCATGAAAAGGGCAAAGCAAGGTAAAGAAAAAACACCACGAAGACCAGGGCAGTCAATGTAAAGTCAGCAGGATCGCGCTCTCTCTCTCGCTCTTCTCTCTCTCTCTCTCTCTCTCTCTCTCTCTCTCTCTCTCTCTCTCTCTCTCTCTCTCTCTCTCTCTCTCTCTCATCTCTCTCTTCTCTCTCTCTCTCTCTCTCTCCTCTCTCTCTCTCTCTCTCTCTCTCCTCTCTCTCTCTCTCTCTCTCTCACTCTCTCCTCTCTCTCTCTCTCTCTCTCTCTCTCTCTCTCTCTCTCTCTCCCTCTCTCTCTCTCTCTCTCTCCTCTCTCTCTCTCTCTCTCTCTCTCTCTCACATCAAACACACTGTGGTCTGTTTCATGCTCCCTGCAGCCCATTATGGCTTAATGCTTCAGGAGCCATCTTACTGACTTCAGCATTTTACAACTTCAGTATATTCACTGGCTCGGCCAACACACGTACACAAATAGAAAGCGCAAACACACACACACACACACACACCACACAGCACGCACGCACGCACCACACACACACACACAGGGAGCCCAGACGCAGGGATTGACACACTCTAAACTGCGGCAGGGTTATGAGGCTGCACACTGCCAGACACAAACAACTGTTGCTTTTCGCTTTAATCTGCCGACAGAAAAGCCCCGGCGGCTTGTGCCGACGTTAACCTTCAATAAGCCCTGGGCCTCTTATCTCCACGTCAGTCAATGACTTCCATTCATACGTGATGCGGCGAGATCAATTAGTCCTTCAGAGTGAGACCTGCACTTCGGGGGGGGGGCAGACGAGGCTAAAGTTCACGGTTGGAGGCCGACATTAACGCACAGTATTTGCTGTTTGCACCAGATTGGTTGAGTTTGATCTCAACTGTAGTTACCAATAATTTGCACCATGTGCCGCCACATCAGGGCACTCGCACTGATCTGCTGCCCCTTTTACCACCAAATGAAAACTCTTGGTTTTTGCATTTTCCTTTCGGAAAGTTTTGTGTTTCCCTGGCAACGATTCAAAACTGTAGTTGGCATGCCGGGCCACTGGTTGGCGCCATTTGTTTTCTGTAATGAAACCACTCACACATGCAGCAGAGAATAATCAGCTCTAAACATTAACAACAGAAGAACACGGACATTCTAGTGGACAGACCACCAAGTCGGATTGTTTTTACGGTGACTGTCAAATAAAAGTACCAAGTCTGGGGAGTCATGACACCACAGAGGAATCTTTGTTCCGATTGGCTCAACTGAGCATGTGCACACCTACCTAGTTTCTATAGCCGCGGTGCGCAGGACCACGAGCAGCGTTTCTTCTTAAACGTTTCCAATAGTTGCGTTTTACACCGAGCAGGAGCACTTCAAAAAGTTCCACCTCAGGAAGTACTTCCAGAAAGTTGCGTTTCCAGTGACTCCAAGCACCGTTGCCATGTAAACAGACACAGAAGCCACAACATGCTGGGTGGAGGAGCTAGAGCCAGACAGGAATTAATCATAATGATTGGAAATTCAATGTTAATTCGTCCCTGCTGACAAATGGCTGGAAAATCATTGACAAAAAAATAAATAATGCAACTGCAGAGACGCTGCGTTATCACCACATGATGAACCAAACACCCAGACAGGAACATCAACCATCGACGCTTTCCAATCAAAATCAAGATATCGATATTTAAACTCAGAAATTGTAATGATTCACCAAGGAAAACTTAATGATGCTATTTGTTTAATACTAAATACAACTTTTCCTGCCTGAGGCAAACTGATATAATGACAACTCGGAGGAAAATATCCCAGAAACTTTCCATTCATTGAGTCTGAGAAACTGTTTGGATTCCCTCGGGAGGCCTGCCTCCCACTTGATCTAATTGACCTAATACGTACTAATGACATTGAGTTCACATTCAGATTTGCACCATTTGGCTTCCCCTGAAGTGTGTTTGAATTATGGGGCGGCTCAGGAATTCACTCACTCACACTTAAACAGCTGGAAGTTGTCATTTTCTGGTCTATTTGTGAGATTATTCCTGTCAAAATAATAATAAAACCATGCATGTTAGCGCCACAGCAATCAATAAAGGCTGAACATACTTTGACCGCTGGATATCCAGATACCGTGCAAACATTTCCCACCGAGATTAAGAGCTTAAACACCAACAAGCGGTTTTGTCGTGTGAATCAACACCGACATACATGGTCTGGATGAAGACGCACTTTCATCTGAATTAATCCACACGTCCAGCGTTACATGTGTTTTCAAGACGAAAGCCCTCTCATGCGCTTGTTTCGTCGTTGATTTTGCAAACTGGTTCCGGCAGCTGCGTTTTATGCTGCCAGTGTTTCCCTTCTCCGTTTAACCTCTGGCTGGGAAGAGGTGCAAAGGGAAGCAAACACAGTGGCAGCCATTATCTTATCATATCACCCGAGTCAAAGAGGTGAGAGCACCGCCCAGGGTGCTCTCAGCTCAACGTGTGAAAATCAGGCTCTGTTTTCTGCTACAATGCCGCTAATTGTGTGATTCCAGACTTATTGTGAAGTCTGGGTCAAGCTGCTGAGTCTGAACTTTCCCATGCCTTCTTATTAGGGATGATGCACCGATACCGACACCGATACCAGTATGGAGTGTCGGGTCGATACCGCGCGGAGTACTCCGGGGAAAACAATCGTATTACGTGACGTCAAGCATCGAGGGGCGTGAGCAATGTCCGATGGTTTGGAGATTATTTAATGTAATGAAACAACATAGTAAAGGAACAACAAAATAAGACGCAAAAATCAAGTTGTTTACAACATCATCAACTTAATCACCAGAGACAGTTGAACGAGTGAATGGTTTATTTCGGTTAGTTACAGTGCAAAAAGGTTATTTTGTGCATTCAGTTTAGAGTCTTTAAAAGTTCACACACGTTTTGTTTTGTTTTTTTTACCATTTCTGTAGCTGAAGTGGATCAATGGCTGAAGCCGAGGCTTATTTTTGCATTTCCCTTAAAAACCCACAAAGTTACCCAGGACACCAGTGATGCAAGAGAAAAAAACTAAACCTAACAGAAGTAATAGAAAAGAGAAAAGTAAAACAGAACAGAAGTCATTTTTCATTATTACCATGAATTATTTTACCTTTCAATGTTTTTTTTGAAGCACAACAGGGATTTACACAATTTTAAGTCGTTTGTAAGTCCATCCCATAATATGACTCCCAGCAGAGTTACCAGCCATGCTACATGCTACACGCTAAAGAGTTTCAGGTGTCACTTGGACGGGAAACTAAGAACGACGGGAAGAAAAAAAGATGGTTTCGGCTCGAGTGGGCGGGGCCTAAAGCTGCTGGAGGTGTGTATAGCGTCGACACAGACGCATAGCCTTCACATGTCTTTTGCGTTTGAAGTATAACCTACCTATAATTCTATATATCTATATTTCTTTATTTTTCATGTGGCTTAATTCCTAAAAACATACCATGAATGCAAATATTAAAGTGCTTACTCAGCCGTCTGACATAGGTGAAGTGTCATAGATAGATAGATAGATAGATAGATAGATAGATAGATAGATAGATAGATAGATAGATAGATAGATAGATAGATAGATAGATAGATAGATAGATAGATAGATAGATAGATAGATAGATAGATAGATAGATAGATAGATAGATAGATAGATAGATCTTTTTTTTAATGCATGATTGTCCTAATGATCACATGTTTGATCAGTCATATCTTGTACCGTTCTTTTAAAACCGACTGCACATTATACTATGTATAATTGTTGTGTGTGATAAAGAAAGGACTTCACTTAAATTAAACTTCGTGGCATTTAATAAGTACTCGTATTGGTACTCGGCATCGGCAAGTAGCAGGAGGTTAGCCCTCGTACTCGTCCATTAAGAAAGTGGCACCGATGCGTCACTACTCCCTCCAGCGAGGAACAGTACGGATCAGTACACGTTTCCAGCCACCAGCTAGTGTTCAGTCAACAGGACCTGGGAGCTGCAGCCCCACTGGATCATTAACCAAACGCTGGTTAGAGACGACACTTCACAGTCAGTCTGGAGCAACCGGCAATCAACAACACACATACAGCGATGGGGGGGAAAAGAAAAATCAATCCCACAGCAAAACGCTCCCAGCCGTCTGCAGACGTCTCGTACAGCTTTGACTCTTTTTATACGACTCCCAGAATCTAAGCAGCCGCTTTCGAAGAGCCCGGGGCCTGTCCCTTTAAGAGATGATGAGAGCGAGAAAGAAGACGCACCGTGAGATGAAGGACGTCGTCCAGTGAAAGACAAAAAGATAAGTCATCAAGACTGTAATGATGGGGTGGGACTGGGAGGGGGCCGACGGATGAGGACTGTAAAAATCAACACGGATAAAACAAAAAAAATCTGTTTCCAAAACTGATGACGCGTCTCCGAGTTAACAAAGCATCTTCACACCCGCTCTGAAAAGCAGCGCTCAGTTGACTTTACTCCTCCTCAACTTGTTTTTCATTCTGAAGTGCTCAGCTCATCGCGCTCCCATGGTCCACTAAACATTGGCTTCAACACAATGATAACAAACAGCTCGGCCTCCTGAACCGTCCTTCACTCCAGGGCAAGTTACTTTGGAAGAAGGGATTACTTCTTCCACCTGAAATGAGGTTGATTATTATGAAGGCAAAATCTCAATTCACCACCGGCTGAGCAGCTTTAAATAAAGACTGACGTTAGACGGGCGAGTTCAGCCAGATGAAGATTCTTAAATGATCATTTTAAATAAAAGTGACATTTAATAAAGCAAATTAATTAGTTCCAGAAGGATTAAAAAGTATTGAATGAAGAGGAAAACTGTCAAAATAATTGCACACTTTGTTCAGAATTCTTCGTAATGTGCTTTAAAGGGTTAGGAGCTCACTGGGGATTGAGTATAAATGAGGCCCCGTTTACATGATTTAAAGAGAAACGCAAAACCTTCGTAGTATTTTGGTGTCTGTTTCCATGACAACGGTGATAGATGCCATTGAAAACACAACTTTTCAAAAACGCTCAGGCTCCGTCTCCATGTAGTCGGAAATACTGCTACTGTCCACGCACGCCATGGCTAAAGTAAATCATATTTTCTGCACATGCTCAGTAGAGACAATCAGAACAAAGTTTCCTCTGTGATGTCACGACTCCCAGTCCATATTCTCCTGGGCTTTTATTTTGACAACCTTGTTCTCCCATTGTTCACGTTTAGAGCCCATTGTCCTCTGATAAAAAAACAAAACAACAGTGCCCACTAGTGGCCCTGCATGCTAACTACACATGTAACTCCACGCAGTCGCCTGTTCGATGGAACATTTACTCAGTTGAAGGTGTAAAGGAGACAGACGGATGGCTTTAATCTTACTTGCCGTTTTGTGTTTGAAGGTCGAGTTTTTCCTTCTATTTTTCTATATAAACTGTGAGGTGACCATGAAAAGGATTTGAAAGTGCTGCGACTGGACATCAATTTGGAAGCTGGCTGACCCGGTCTCCGACGGCGGGGTGACGTACGCAGCCCGTGACCTTGAGCCGACGCATTAGTTTGATCAAGCCGCGGTGTCACAGCTGGAAATAACCTCTGCAAATGTCAGAGATCGTCCACAACACTCCGGCGGCTCATAAATTAAATCCTTCATATTTCACTGTGTTTGATATGCCAGACGGGAGCAGACGAATGATTATTTATGTCGGGGAGACGGGGGACGGGGGACGCCGGGAAAATGACTGTCGGTCTCCGAAGCCACGTTTCTCCATCCTTCTACGTCTTTCCAAGTCCATCTGTCTCTGCCCGTTTCTCACCTCTCCTTTATCATCCCTCTCATCCTCTCCCACTCCTTTATTTTCCATCTTGCTAAGAATGCATTGACCCCAAACTTAACTAAGCTCCACATTATTGATTGAAACAAGAGGAATGGGTGGTGTCAATGCAAGACAGATCTGCTCTTTAAAGCGTTATGGATCGCAGACGTTTGCATCTGGATGAGACTCGAGCCGATGTTAATTCTGTCGAATGATTTATTGACGGTGGTCAATCAAGTCAATTACCACTCGACACTCGCCGCTGTAGCTGCTGATGGACGGCGGGATGATGTGACATGACGACTGTAAAGCGTTACAGCCCCGCCCTGAAACTTTGAAACTTCTCGGTGTAATTGGAATTAACTTCCACCTCAGAAAAACACAGTTATCAAACATCCCCAACGCTCAGACTTTATATACAGTCCTGCTCACCATTATTGGCACCCCTTCATTTGTTTATTTTGCATAACCGGAAAAATATCTTCAGGAATAAATTGAAATGTACCAAATTCGTAAAATAAGGATCTTTTAAATGGAGGGCCAACGTAATTCCACAGATTTCTTTTTAATGTAATTTCAAAGAACATAAAAAAACACATTTGGTTTCACACCCTGAGGCAGTAATGACTTCCTCCAAACGTTTCTTGTAATCATCTAGGAACTTCCTGTTTGTAGTATTTTATTTTTTACGGATGGCAGGTTTCAGCTCACCCCAGCTCACCCCAAAGATTCTCAATGCAACCATTGCTGAGGGCTTTTGGTTGTCTGGTTGGTGAACTCATGATCTTTGACTCAAATCAGGTTTTCTTACAGTTGGTCAAACATTTCACTCTAAAACATCTTAAAGGAGTCATATTCTGCAGCTTTTCAACACTTTCACATGGTCTGGTTGGTCCGAAAATGTTTTATTCAAAGTTTGACTTTCCACCATTTGAATATTGGATCATAGGAGCTGCATTCAGAATCTGCTGTGTCTGTGTGAGCTGGACTGGCTCCGCCCACACATCTTGGGAAGAGGAGGAAGTACTTCTTCTCGTGGTGCCATGTGCCAGAGCAGAGCTGCCTAATTGTGGGAGGAGTCAAAGGGAGGAGCCTACCTTGATTGGGATTGGCTAAACCCCCGATGACACTATATAGGGTTTGATTTCTGATTGGCTGGTTGGAGCAACACACTTTTTAAAACCTGAAACAAGCCAGGGAGAGAGAGGACAGACTGTCTTCACTTCTGGGGCGTCAGTCCAGGTATGGGGACGATTAGTACTGTTGTAAAACCTTTAGGAAGTGAATTTTGGATAATATGACGCCTTTAATAATTCTCCAATTTCATGATTCCTGTGAGGCCTCTAACACCAGATGCAGCCTCACAGCATGATGGTACCACCACCATGCTAAACTATTGGTAGAGTATTCTATATGTAAATGAACCGTTGATGTGCGTTGTCAAAAAGCTTCATTTCTGTTTCACCTGTCCACAAAACATTTTCCCAGATGGTCTTTTAATGTCTTTTCATAAGCAATGGTGTCGCTCTTGGCCAGGTTCAGTGGTGTTGATAACGGTGAGCTGGACTGTATAAGATTTGTGATGAGGCCTTATTTTTGCGACCACACTGCAGTGTGTTTAACCGTTTAGTTGGTTTTCTTTCCTGCTGCTGCTAGAAGCATCCTGAATGTGTGACCTTTAGGAAAAAACTGCAGAAGTCACCATTTTAAGTCTCACGGCCATTCGACCAACATCTCCAGACTTCACACAGTTCAGCCACTGTCATCTCAGAGCATCACACTGTGGGAAATAGGAAAAGGCCCCCTGATTCAGAGTTCGTCTGTATGACTTTTAAAAGAAAGGTTATCTGACCGAGAGGGAAAAAAAACAACAACTTGGTATCAGAGTAAAACCCAAATATACATTGAGGACATCTATACACTTCTTGTTTTGATAAAGGATGTAATTTTACTTAAAGGCCTACAGTTTTAGGACAATGAAATAATTGAATCCGTTGACAGAGAAGTGACTGCGTGAGCATGCATTAGTCCCAGTCTTGTGTCTTGTCCATGCATGTAAAGTACTGTAACTGTAGTAGTCGCAGTAAACTGTGTGTGTGTGTGTGTGTGTGTGTGTGTGTGTGTGTGTGTGTGCTCCTGAAAGCACTGAATTCCAAGGAAGGCAAACATGTAATCATCTGCACTGCAAATGGGTTTGTGACTGTCTGACATCAGACCATGAATGACACTGAGCAACATCATATTTGCATGGCTACAGCACAGGACACATGGTCAAGTGACCGTCTGGCAACCCCCCCCCCCCCCCCCCCCCCCCCCCACACACACACACACACACACACACACACTGAGAGGGGGAGGACAGGAGGAAAAGTTTAGCACCTTCTGATGAAGGGCTTCATAAAAATTCCAAATTCGGAGGGACTTTCTCCATAGTTTTGATCAGAAATCAAAAAACTCCAGATGAGCAGAGGCACGTCTGCAGTGTCTTAATATCTTTTCAAAGCAGTGATTCATCTTGAGAAATACCCAGAGGAGGAGGTCCGCTCTTGTGCTTCCCCATGTGACATGATATGAGTGAGACAACAGGTCTCAGAGGTAGAAACATGGATGGCTTCTCTGCTGTCTCACAGCAAATTAAAAAAAACACCCAAGAGTTCCAGAACCGTTGAGATACAAACCGACAATCGGCCACTTAATAATGACATATCCGATATGCAAACGTAATTAAAGGGTAATGTGCAACTTATATAGACATCCGTGGGAAGATATGGAAAATAAAAAGTGGATGATTCGCATTCTTTGCACGAGGATTAATTGAAAATAAAAAGTAGAGTACACAGGGAGAGAAGAGCTTACCTGATATCTCAGACTGAGGAACAACATCCAGCGCGAATCCTTTTCCTCCGTAAAACTGCCTGATATCCGAACAACTCCGCGCTTTGCTGTTCCATTTGTCTCCAGAGGCTGGAGCCCAGAGAGAGCACACCGCCAGAGCTGCTATGATGAAGGAATCCATTCCGGACGACCACCGACTGCTGACTGGGGCAAGTGCAAATCAGAGCAAGTCTCACACTCAGCAGGAGACTCCCAGATACTGGCGAACGGGGGTTAGTCTGCGCCGCTGTGCGTAAAATATCCTCCACCTCCCTTTCTCTCTCTCTCTCTCTCGCTCTCTCTCTCTTTCTCTCTCTCCTCTGTCCTTTCAGTGGATCACAACGCAGAGGTCCCGTTCCCTCCCACTCCTGACAAACAGGACAGGAGCTTCAATGTCTCTCACAAATTATTAATCTTCTCATGCGGGACACTCGGTAAGAAGAAGAAGAAAAAAAAAGAAGCGCAGCGCTCCTGCTCGTGCGTCCGCCGCCGCTGGTGTTTGACGCACCTATATGGGGGGAAGCAGAGAGATGAAAGAATTAGGTTACGCGTCTGCAGCTGAAATATTTTAAGTCATGTCAGAAAATAGCCGCGTGCTGGCAGCCCTGTTGACTCACGCCTACCGGAGGGCTCTGGGTCCGGGAGGTGCGCAGAGGAGAGACACGCCGCAGCTCGGACGCTTCTCTGGACGATGCGATGGCAGCGCTGCCACACTGTGGAGTGAGAGGGAGGCGGGCAGAGAGAGAGGGGGGAGGAGGGGGGAGGAGGGAGGGAGGGGGGGGGGGGGGGGGGGCTGCTTCCATTCATCATGCGCCACCTATTTTTACGCATGTGTCAGAATATTATTACCACCTCGCAGATTTGATCCACTTTGGGAAAGTGTTGAGCCTGGCGGCGAGTCTAGTTTCCAGGTGAGGAATGTCCCATCCTGACAGCTTGATCGGCCACCGTCCAGGTGTCCCAGGTGAGCTGTGGGCGTGTCCTCTGGCACAGGTAATCGCCCGCGGTGCAGGCCAGTCCTGCACCGCGTATCTCCAGATCACTCCTCAAGGTGCAATTAACCCGCCAACAAGCCGATACCCGTCAGGTGCTCCTGCCAATTTACCTGTCACCTGCTGAATGTCATTTAATATCTTCAGTTTCTGTCGGTGCTCCTCGACGAAAGCAGAAAACATGTTCCACCTCAGCGTGAGAAAGCTCGCACCTTTGTTTCAGGCTACAAAAGTTATGTAATCCCTCACCGACTGGATCAACAGGGGATCCTGCTATCATCATTTCTGATTTGCCAAAAGCATCATAATGAGGCCAAACATGGCGGTTCACATGCACACCCACCAAGAACAAGGTTCTCCCAGGTCGCCTCCAGAGAGAACATGCAGGTTCCACAAAGAAAAAGGCCTAGACTTGAACCCACAACCTCACTGTAAGTCGATTTACTAAGAACACATCCTCAATGAGGACGTTTACAGTGTCAAAACATCAATTTTTACTACATTTTATCTGAAAATTATGTGTCGATAAAGAATCTGAGCTTTTTCCAAATCGGTTCTCACTGTGTTGTGATTATTTCGGCACGTCTGCAGTTTCCTAATGTTTTGAAGTTCTCTAAATTAACATTTTGTCCTCCATTTCAAACACTTTGTTTACAGAGGAAGCTGTACTTTGAACAGGTTTTTTTTTTCTCTCAGTTTCTTAATTACCTCTAATAGGATCAATGACTTACAATCCCCAGCATTCCAGTAAACCGAAAACCTGTTTTTTCCCCGGCTCTCTTTCATAGGGAAGACTGAGAAAGAGATTCCATGGTGGGTTTTATTGGTTTGTCTTTATGTGGAGTTTGCGTCATTATAAAGCAAATGAAAATCAAGCATAGGTATATTTTAATCCATGGATCCATCGTGTGTAGGTCATGGTTGTGGGTGGCTTTAACAATCTCTGATGTATTGAAAGATTTGAATATTTCAAATTTCGGTCAAGAAAATCTTTTCATAGCAGAGCACCAACCTTATAGATCATACCTTATAATAATACTTTATAATAATACAAACTAATAACAGAAGATATATTCATCCTGTGCAGAACTGAGTAGGAGTCAACGTTCATCCCTCCACTCAGGGGTCCGACTCCATGACAACGGTGCCGTGCGACAGAAATGCTGCGACTGCACACGCTCAGCAGATGGACTATAACAAACATGGTGGCCTCCGTCGTGTCATGACTCCCAGTCCATGTTCTCCTGGGACTTGGTAGTTTCAGTGTGCTTTCATTACCAAAAGAAACGACAGCACCCACTAGTGGCCCAGTGTGCCAACTACATCATTTTCAGAATGTTGTCACATTAAATGCGAAACTTTTCTGGAACAAAAAAGATGCGCTGTCATTTTAGTTTCTCATTTGTCATTTGATAGTTGGATTTTATAGCAAGTTGCTTGTTTGTTGACTTGTTTGTTATGAAGAAGTGAAGACGAGGAAACATTGTGGTATGAGCGCTCCAGCAACGCTTGTTATTCATGGCGACTCCGATCTGTAAACGATGAACCGGCAACCTGCCCAGAACGTCACCTGCCTCCCAGCCGCAGTCGGCGACGCCTTGTAATCCTCACCTGGAAACAGCAGGTAGAGAACATGAATGCATGAAAGAGTTAACAGTTTGACTCAAAGGTCTGTTTAAGAATTCAGGATTGAAAACTACAAACCTGCCGATTGAAGCCGTTAACAGGCAGCATCCATATGTTCAACATCAAACTACCTGAGGAATATTAAAGTGAGTCTCTGTCTAATTTCAACAAAGTTATTCCTTTTGAAATAATATCTCATTAGTCCTTCCAGTGCGTGGAATCGAAGCTGACAGTGTTTGATGGTGTCACTCCAGAGGGAGATGCTTTTCAAGAAGTGTTTGTGGGCAGAGACGCCACCCTATATAATCGCTCTGAAAACAAATAAAAGAAAAAGCCCCGGAGACAACATGACAGACAAAACAAAATAAAACGTGAAAAGGTAAGAGAAAGAGATGGAGCGCACCATTTCCTGCCTCACTATTATTTCGAATCACTATTTACAAAGACAGACAGTGTTTATGAATACATTACGCTGTGATGCCTCCGTTCCTGCCGGAATCCAAACAGAGGCCAGCGTCTCTCGTATCGCGAAAAAAAACAACAACTGACAAACGGCTGCGCTCACTTCCTATTATTACAGCCCCGAGACGAGTGGGCGTCAATCACACCTCCGTTCCCCAGTGTCAAGTGTAGCGTCGGTCTGCGGGCGGCTGGATCTGCAGCGGCGGAGGAAAACGCGCGACTGTGCCACAGCAGCGAACAGAAGCCGCTTTCTAATGATGTGCGATACTTTCCTTGTTGCCGCGAGGGCGACATTAAAGCACACGTGGCCAGAGGTTAATACGTCTGGAGGCCTTCAAAGCTCCCGGGTGACAATATGTCAGTCGCCGTTATGTATGGGGTTTTGTGTGTGTGTGTGTGTGACCTTTCTGGTGTGCGACACGAGTTTATGTGTCTGCCTCTGCAACACATGTGGCCAAAGGTCGACGCTGCTGCTGCTGATCCGATTGGCCCTCCGCTGTCTGCGATGGAAATCGTGTAATTAATGCTCGGCAAAAGCCACAAAACAGCCATGTTTTCTTCAGGCTGCCTCCCATTGAAGTTTTATTGGCTCTGACCATGAAAGAGCTCCTAATGAGGAGCAGGATGCCGGGGGAAGTTCAGGAGACCGCGGAGAGACGGGAAGCAGAATGGAAGCTCGGAACGAGGAGAGAACGGGGTGAGAGGCCACACAATTAAGCAGCACTCACTTTAGCGTACATGTGCAGCAATTATGTGGTGAGCAGTTCCAGGGCGTGATGAGGTCTTCCTGTGAAAATTATATTGCATCCGTACAGAAATACTGTAGATCCTCGAGTAAGTACACAGCAAAACAGGTTTTCAGCCGCCTCGGCTCCTTTTCCAGAAATAGAAAGAAACCTGCCCGTTTTTGAAATGTTAATGAGACGAACTTCTCCTGGAGAAATGAGGAAAAACAGGCTGATTCGACAATACGTTTCATTTTAACGTTGCACAACTTAAGACGGGGAGGATTACTGTACATGGAGATTAACTTCACATCACAACAGACAAGAGATTGTCCATCAAACCTCTGGGAAGGTGAGAGGAATTATGGTCGATCGTCAGCATGCGAGGTTTTTGCTTTGGAGATTTAATTTTGAGCAGCATTAAATAAAAATAACCAAAATGCATAAGGACACTTATGCACTACACTTCCATATAGTCGCATTACTTTTACACATAAGATATCTTTATAGATATCTGAATTTGAATGGGTGTCTTAAATACTGTAAATAGGACTGGACGTGGGTTTGTGATTGAATACTTTTGTGTAGGTGTGTGTACGTGTGTGCACTGTGCATGAGGGTATGAATGTAAAACTAAAATTTAATTTGTAAAATACACATTCTATATTAGATGACAGCCTTAATATGTATATTTAAAAGTATTAACATTTTTAACACATGGAATTCTTGAAGAATATATATATATATATATATATATATAGTTTTTGTACAGTTTCAGTGGCTGTAATAAGACATGGAGGAATAGCTGAAAGGTATTTATTTAATCTTTTTCTATTTGAACACTTCCTATCGTATCACCATGTAGCTTCGTGTCCATTTATTAATTGATCCTCTACATTGCTTTATCCGTCTCAGGGCTGCGGGACGCTAGAGCGACACACACACACACGCAAGCTAAAGCCTCTAAACCTGTACTCAAACTCGGGATTCTACTAAAGTATTAAATACTACACGTCCGTGTGGCACATTAGGTAATTACAGCCGTTCTTATATTCAGTCCAACACATGACCTTGAGACGGTTTCAGTTTTTATAGGAGCAGTTACACTGACGCTCTTTATTGGCTGGCAGCAGTAAAAATAAAAACGATGATTTATTTCTTTAATCATTTGTTTTCTTCCTCCAACAACACAAATACTGCAACTTCTAAACCATAAAGAGATTGTTGCTCAGCTACACAGGGGTTTTACTGCGTGTTTCTTTGTCATCACTGAATCGTACGTATTTATTTTCCCATTTCAATCTGATGGACAACCACAGTAAATTCACTTCCATTATGTACAGGCAGCAGCAAAAGCATTATAGGCATCTCGTTGTACTTTTATGGATAAAAACACAACAATCCACACGAGAAAGACGGTGCGGAGGGAAAACTCCCTTTTACGTGACGGAACCTGCAGAGATCCTGCAGGAAGACACAGAACAGAAAGAAAAGAGAGAAAGTGATTTTCAGTGATCAGGTCATGGTAACATGTTCAGTGTAATAAAGATCTAAACCTTCAGCAGCTTCACTAGAAAATGGTCCAGGAGGAAGAAAACACCCTCATGTATTAATGTTATTAAGGTTCTGTCATGATGAATATCAACACCTATTGAACGTTTCTCATTCTCATCTCTTCCATCTGAACGACGTGGCTCACATGAGATATAATAAGAACATATTTCACTTTCTTATGCTTTGACATGAAATGGATAGAAAATGATCTCTTATCCATCATCAGGTGTTCTTGCATTATTCTTCATGTTGTATTGCAGGCAGAAAGTAGGAAACACAGAAAGTTACCAGTTGGGAAATTCCCACTACCGACTTGCCTGATCAGTCCCGCAAAACTGTGCAGATAAATCAAACAAAATGGTTGAGATGATTTAAATTTGCTGGCATTTCTTCGACAGATATAGAAGTGCTGGTGTTACAGCAGCCAGGCGCACTAGTTTAATGCAGCGTGACTCTTTTCACTTTAAGTGCTTGAAGTCGTCGTGGATCAAGGCTGACGAGGAGGGAGTCCATAGACTGTCGTTTAAGTCACATTATGGATCGGAAGCACTGGGAGAAGGGAGGTGGAGCAAGCAGCCAACAGAGCCATGCCGTCGAGACAAAAATCAAAAAATGCAAACGGAGAGAAAAGTCTGGAGCACGAGGAACGCTCAAACAGACAGACAGGAGAAGATCCAATACAATATAATAGAAAATACCTATATACAGTGGCGGCTGGTCAATAGAGGGCGCCATCTGAAAAATCCGGCCAAAGCGCAGAAAAGAAAATATCACCAAACATGAAACCCAACAAAAGTTTATGTCCATAGAACCACTCAGTTTGTTATTTTTACGCATTTTAATTTTCATTACATACATAGAGGCAATAATATATATTTTTTCCCTGAAGGTCAGTGTTTAGATGCGGCACAGGAGGACGTCACAAAGACGCTTTAGTCTTTTTATCCTTTTAATAATGTGGTAATGAAATGCACAAGTACAAAGTGCTTCCATCACGCCCACAAATATACTTTGTCATGAAGACATTAAAGACAAAATGAGCGGAGTGCAGTCAGATCTGATAGGACGCGGACGCACACACACACACACACACACACACACACACACACACACACACACACACACACACACACACACACACACACACACACACACACAGTGAAGATTGGCTGCTGTACAGGGATCACCGCGGGGCCTCAGCAGGGTCTCTATGTAAATGTCAGTGTGTCGTTTCAACAGATGTAATCAGCCTTTAGAGGCAGATCATCGTGTCCTCTCACTAAAATCCCCCTCGTCCCGGCCTCTTGCAGATAGCATCGATTCTGCATCCTCTCTGGGTTTTATGTCGGCCATTAGCCGGGAGTTCGGCGCATTCGCTTGAACGCTCGAGTGTATCCGCATTACTCACCGAGCCCGTCGCGCCACCTTTTCTCAATTCTTACTCATTGTCTCCTCTCTCGAGCCCATTTCATTTATTTCGTTCTTAGCTGTTTTGTTTTTTTTCTTTCTCTCTGTCTCTTCTCACGAGAATATACCAACACCCACATTCTTGCCTGTTGAAAAGCAGTTTTGCACGAAACCCGATGCTTCTCTTCTTCTTCACCACCTGCACTGTTATGTTATATTGTCCCTTGATCACATTTACCCGGCGTCGCTCTGTGCAAACAGCCTTCACAAACAGAGGATGTGGCCCATCTGCACACGCAGAGCCCCCCCCCCCCCCCCTCGGCTGGCACAGATAGAAACAAGACGTCACGAAACGGGAGAAACGTTGACGGCGAGAGCGAAAAGGGTAGACGGATGATATTGTAGGGAAAGATGACAAATGGAGAAAGAAATGGAGGCATGGGGGGGTTCACGAGGCGAGACGAAGGGTGACGGAGAGAAGTTGGAAGGAGTGCAAGGAAAGAAAAATGGTTGAAATTAAGTGAAAAGAACAAATGTCCAGCAGGGTTCTTAAATTCTGAAGGTGGGGGGGGGGGGGGGGGGGGGGGGTCTTGCAAACAGGCATTGTGGTGGATGTGAAATCCCCCCTCTTGACCCCCTGTGGGGTGTTGCGTTGTGCTTTTGTGCGTCTCTGTGGGCATCCTGGCTCAGAAATCTCAGCACATTTGCTTCCACGTGCACATGAAGTCTCGGGCGCCACAATGAAAAGAAGCAGTTCAGAAAGTACTTTGTTCAGAATTACCCCAGGATGGAGCAGAAGGCATGGACACACCACTAACACCTCCGTAGTGGTCACCGAGCACGTTTGTTTCGTTTGTTAAAGTGTGCTCATGTACAGTTTCTTATGAAGTCATTTAGCGAGAAAAAAAACCAGCAGAGTGATTTATTTATTTTTTCCAATAGTGAGATAAAGCGTCTCTCAAACGGTCTCCGGCCGGCCGGCAGCAGCGGATCCTCGTCCCCTCATCGAGTTACTCCCTTCATTTACCTGCATGCTGTTCCCATATTAACCTCCTCGATGTGTCACACGTCCGTTAGAAATGAATTAACTGCTTCTTTCATCCACGTCATGCTGTGAAAACTCATAAAGTCACGTGGAGACATGACAGGACTGGAGGACGAAGACGACCTGTCGGGACAGTTTGGACTAAATTAAGTTTCATGTCAAAACATCAAGACGGTTCTACCAGAAGCTATAATAATACTTAGTTAAGCTCATATATAGGAATATAAGCATGGTGGGTCTTGGTTCTGGGATTGATTCCATGGTTGCTCGGTTAATGTCAGGACGTCTGGTTCAATTCAAGTCAATACGTAGACTCCACTGTCCATTTCTGAGGTTTCTACTGTTTGTAATCGATGTTAAAATGCAGTTAGTATTCCAATAGTGCTCATGCAGTAAACTTCACTGGAAAGGCATCTCTCATTCAGGAGACGTTGAGATCCACCGTCAGACGTTCGTCTTTTTCTGCTAAAAAGGACAAGAAAGAAAAAAAAAATTCAATTTTGCTTGGGAAGGAGTTTGCAAAGAAATTAATTCTGTGAAGGCGTAACTGGATACCGCGTGTGATAATGAGACTGAGATTTTATAATGATGACAGAGGAAATCTGTTTGATAAGATCTGGTTTGGGGTTTTTTTTTTTGCAATTATAAAATGATAGCCCTTTTCTGTGGCTCTGTGTCTGGATGTCTGTACGCAGAGCGGGCACTTCCGGTTGGGGTGAGATTTTAAACGGCACCTCCCCATTGCCAAGTTACAAACACATTGTTTTTACCATTTTTACCAGTGTCTTTAATCGAATCGAAAACCGGTTCTGACTTAGACCGGTTCCGATTGATCAATTCCATCGGAATCGTACACCTTATATGTGTTTAATTCTTCTGAACGATTCATTTTCCAGCACGACGTCAAGTCGCGTTGCGGTACGTTGCATGACGTCACACACTCTGCGACGCAGAGCTCCTCCAACCAGGAGACAACATGGAGGAAGAAGGTCTGAAGTGGGAGACGATAAACGACTAAATAATACGTTAATACATGTTTCACTCACCACGTCCTGAATCCACAGAGTCCACAGCCTCTCGCCTCACAGCCACAAGGTCCAAGTAAAAAAAAAAAAAAAAAAAGTCTCGGTGCAAATCCCGGCAGGAGCCTTTCTGTGTGGAGGTTTCATGTTCTCTCCATGTTCTCTCCATGTTCTCTCCGTGTTCTCTTCATGTTCTCTCCATGTTCTCTCCGTGTTCTCTCCTACTAATGAGGGACTTTTAAAAAAATGAACTCTGCCGTCAAACTGTCCCGTGTAGTGAATGTCTGCTCCAACGAGCCGACAGCGTAGACATATGCAAGTAGAACTTCACTATATGTGTGAGTTTTAAAACGCTCTACTAGAGTAGGTCTACTGTGTAGACATACACAATCTAGTAGCGGTCTACTACTGTATGTCTATGTATTAGATCATTTAGTGTTGAAAATCCTTTCACAAAAAGCATCAACACAATATGAAAACAGCATTCCCTGCAGACCGAGAGAACTCGTTCCTCCTGCTACGTCACTTCCTCATTCCCTGCAGGCTCCGCCTCCCAGAGAGGGTTAGCTTGTCAACAGCGCAAAATTTGAAAAAGTGTCAAATCCAGGGGGCAAACAATGAAGGCAAATAAACATTTGACTGTTCTTTTTTAAGGGACAAATTATAATTCAAGTTTCATCTAAGGAAAAAATTTAATTGTTCCTTTTGGTGCAGAAGACTGTAAAACTATCTTTTTCCCCCTCAAAACAATACTCAGGAATTGTTAGAAGAATTGATAAAATCTTATCAATTCCCACTCATAGTTATCTACCTGTTAATTCTCCTTTTTAAAAAAAATAATAATAATAATAGAAAAAAATAAAAATAAATTGATAAGAGAATCGATAAAGAATTGAATCGTTAAACAGAATCGAAAATGGAATCGGAATCGGAAAAATCTTATCAATTCCCATCCCTCGTCTTTAATCTGTAAATTACATGCTTAAATAACATATAAACATCAACATAAAAATGACGATTCCAAGAAAAAAACGGCAAAAATAATAAATACATTTTGTCTACTATGCATAGGGATATAAAGTACTATGGATTTTTTCTCTGCTGTGCATATTACATTATATACAACTTTATTGTCATTACATTGAACTGTTGATGCAAAGGAGCAGTAAACTGTATTTTTAGAGCTAGAATACTTTTCTTTAGTTAAGTTTATTATTACTACTACTACTACTACTACTACTACTACTACTACTAATAATAATAATAATAATAATAATAATAATAATAATGATAATAATAAATCACGAGTGTTATAATTATAGTGAAGGTGGATTTTGTCCTGATTTTGTGGCGCCCCCTGGAGGCCATGGCTCCCTTAGTGTTTGCCTATATTGGCTAAAGGGTCAGCGGCTGTTTGTGTGTGTGTGTGTGTGTGTGTGTAAACTGCTTTATTTAACGATAGGACTGTGGACACTGTCATTTTGCTTGATGCACTTTGTTGTTTGGGTGTGTGTTTGTTTCATTGTCAGTTTTTTTTGTCTCATACTTCCTTATAAAAACAATAAAAAATAAATTAAATAATCAAAGCCTGGCCGATGCCACTCCCGAGAGCAACCTTGCCGGTGACCTCGGTTGTCAAGCGGTGATCTCTGGGCGGCGGGCTCGGAGGCGGCGGGGGGTCAGCCTCTCCGTGTGGTTCTCAGCCCCCCGTTAGGGTCCCACATTAGTTTCCCACAAGGACTCCAGGATTCCTCCGGCATTCCTCGGCCCTCCCCTGCGCTGAAGGCACTTCATCGCTCCAACTCTCATTTTCCCAATTTGTTTTTAACGAGTGAGCCTGCATAAAAAGAGGAATGCAGCAGGTCCGAGCAGCGAGCGGGTCGAGTGCTGATTCTTCACCGGCGCTTTTTTCTTTCTCATTCACGAAGATCTTTCTTCTCACTTTGTCGACGGCTCGTCTCAGCTGCTAATGAGGAATTTCCATCTCGGAGCTATTGTTCGCTCTTATGACATTATGAAACAAAAGTCTCCTATAGGTCTGTCTGCTGCTTCCATGTGTGTGTGTGTTTCCTGCAGCAGGCCGGCCCGTCGCTGATGGAAAACCTCCTTTTTTAGCGGCGGCGCAGCGACAAGCTGGCTTAACGTGTCGCGATCGGCGGCGCACACGTTCGTGTTTCACAAGGTTTCCTGTCGCGGCGGCTGCTTTCCATCGCCAGACAGCAAAACACTGATTCAGTTAACTAACGTACTCGTTTTTTTTTTCTTCTTTTTTTTATCAGTTTCATTTATGAATGGATTCATGGCTGTTTTCTCTGATGAGAGCATTAAAAGTCTGCTCACACTCAGTCACACGTCTCAGGCAGTAATGTGTGTGACTTTTGAAATAAAACGGTGGTAATAATTAACACTGACCACGACCCCATAATAAAGTAAGGAGGCTTTCATCACAACATTATGATATAGGTTTAAGCCAGATTGATGAATGTCATTGAGCTAAGTGAGCCGCGTCTGAATGATTTCTGCTTATTAATAATATTATGTCCACCTTATGTAACGTTGTGAAATGTAGCTGCAGCTTTACACTTTTTAATTTAGCTGTGTCGATGTTTTACCGTCTCACCGGGAGTTTCTTGGCTTCTTGATCTCATTTTAGTATTTCCACACGAGATAAGTCTGCCTCCTGCTGCTTCCTGTATTAAATGAAAATGTGAGAGTAAGTTATTCTTTGCCATGAAGGGACGATAAAATAATGTGGACATTTTTATTAAAAGCACATTTGACTGGTCTTACTGAGCAGTGTTGGACAAAGTAGCTACTTGTCAGGGTGCATGAAGAGAAAATCGTTAGTTTTTCAGTGGCTTTGGGTAAACAGACTGAACACTTTTTGTTTTCACTTAAATAGTAAACGAGGCCTTGGACTGCTTGAAGGGTCATATTATCCAAAATTCACTTTCTAAAGGTTCTCCAGCAGTACTAATCGTCCCCATACCTGGACTGACGTCCCAGAAGTGAAGACAGTCTGTCCTCTCTCTCCCTGACTTGTTTCAGGTTTTAAAAAGTGTGTTGCTCCAACCAGCCAATCAGAAATCAAACCCTATATAGTGTCATCGGGGTTTAGCCAATCCCAATCAAGGTAGGCTCCTCCCTTTGACTCCTCCCACAATTAGGCAGCTCTGCTCTGGCACATGGCACCACGAGAGGAAGTACTTCCTCCTCTTTCCAAGATGGGCATGTGTGGGCGGAGCCAGTCCAGCTCACACAGACACAGCAGATTCTGAATGTAGCTCCTATGATCCAATATTCAAATGGGGGAAAATTTTGGGACCAATAAGACCAAGTGAAAGTGTTGAAAAGCTGGATGATATGACCTCTTTAAAAGGAGAGCTTGTAAGTCATGACTCATCTTATAATTAAGTGGACGTGATGCTTCATCTGAGTCTTTATTCTTTATTACGACTTAACCTGTAACCTACATTTTAATGTGAATATCTCTTCCACCTCTGAGTCTGGTTCTGCAGGTTTCTTCCCGTTTAAAGTGAGTTTTTCCTTCCTACCGTCTTCTCTGCTCGCTCATGTGGAATTGTTGGTTTTTCTCAGTAAAAGTATCTCGAGAGGACTGACTTTTATTCGGCGCTCCAGAAAAAAATGTTTCTATTATCTGAGCCGGGGAAATGAACTGAGTCACGATCAGTTATGATTTACATTGTCTTCCATTAACAATAGTTATTATGTATTTGTGGATATAACCTCTTCTGTCACCAGGAAAAAAACCATTGAAGATGCCTCAACGAAGACAGCGTCTTATGTACCAAGTGAAGAATGTGAGTAGATTTGTCAACTTCGCCTCGGGTCAGAGTCTCTTGTCTGTTTTCATGTACAACAAAAGTAACAAGCCCAAAGTCGTATCAGTAACTGTAATTACCTTATTGATTTTCTAAGAGTGATCTAGAAGTTTATACTGCCTGAAGTTGTGGCTTCACAATACTACAATAATAATCAACAGCTTCTTTGAAATGGGCGGTAAAGGTATGACGATACAGATACATTAGGGCAAAAATCCCCAAAACTTAAAACAAGAAACATACAAAGAAATATTGGAAAGGCTGGAACCTAGAGGACACTGAAGCTCAGACGCACACTGCAGCCACCAGGCCGCGTTTACACACCCGGGTTTTTACAAAAAACAGATTTTCCCCCCTTTATGTTAAAAAACAAACAAAACAACAACTTTAGTGACACTGACCCGTATACACACCTGGTTCAGAGCGGCTATGAGCAGCCAGACCTGTAGGGGGCAGTGTAACGGGAAGCATGAAGCCATGACAGCCAATCGGAATCCTTGAAAAAAACATCACGAATTGTGACGTAAATATCCGCCGCCCCTCCTTAAGGTGCAACCGGAGACAGAGTTTATCCAGGTTTTCAGGAATCATCGTTTGTGACTTAAAATTACCAATAATTTCAATCAGAAATGAGATTATATCAATCCTGCCGGTATAGTTTCAACCGATGGGAATACAAATATCCAGATTTGATGTTTCAACACAGAAATGTGACAGAAG
Source organism: Lipophrys pholis (assembly GCF_963383615.2). NCBI lineage: Eukaryota > Metazoa > Chordata > Actinopteri > Blenniiformes > Blenniidae > Lipophrys > Lipophrys pholis. The sequence goes on from NC_137635.1 coordinate 53,666,170, forward strand.
ATACACAATGAACTTCCTTATAGTTAATATGAAACCTGGAAATACAGTCATATTTATGTAATATCACAATATTAGCTACTTTTGAATATGAGAACTAATTAGACGATTGGCAAAATGTGATTAAGATAAATGCTCAAATATCCTTTCACACTAAAGTTCTAACGTTATTGGCTTTATTTAATATGAAAAGACCAAAATAATGGCATTATTATTCTATATTAAAGACATTTACAAAAACATTTTTTTTATTAAACTCTTGTTTTCAGTTTTTCTGAACAGGACCAGCCAAGAAAGGAACTTTTCTCCAATAAACCTGTTTGAAGTCATAAAACATTGTTTAAATAAGATCAACGGCGATTGGGATTAAAAAGTGAGAGACTTTAATTGAAGTTCTGCCAAAAAAACAAAAGAAATCATAAACAGGATAGAAATGAATTCCATCTGTCTTCTTTAAAAATGTATTATATGAAACTCAAACCGTGTCGTGTGTCAGAGAGCAGAGACGTGTTATGAGTTCCAGGGTGAAGCTGTGGTGTGCAGGACACATTGATTTATTTATTTCTTCAACCCGGCAGAATCAGGCAGCAACAGGAATGTGTAAAGAGCCGAGCAGATCTCTGAATCTGTAATCAGAGCCAGTCAATGATGTTCCAGTGTTCATCATGGCGGCTGCACACTGACGCCCTGCTTACATCACAAGTTACCCCATTAACATTCATGACTCCTCGCGCTGCATACAGCACGAGGGCAACCAGGCAAAATCCACCCAGGACTAATACAGCAGTCATGCGGCTTCCGGCTCCATCCCGGCAGAGACGGAGAGAAAAGAGGAGAGAGTTGGAAAGGTGGAATGGCACCCAGGGGAGCGGTGGAACATTCACACTGGTGCTCATCCATCTCCGGGACATGAGGAGGGAGGCTGCCTGCAGCATGACAAGCAGAGAGCCTGAGAGAGGATTCTGCATGAGATGAAGGCCAACCTTGAACATATATGACACACACACACACACACACACACACACACACACACACACACACACACACACACACACACACACACACACACACACTGGTCTAATTGAAATGGGCACTCATGCTTGTTGGCCGCCGTCGTGCGAAGGCACAGGCTTCATTTTGCACGACAGCGTTTCAAGTGAAAACACAGTGTTCAACTTTTTGTCTCAGGAAAGATTCACATTTAAACGCGCCAATGTTTTGAAAATGACGTCCGTTCTTCATGTCGGGCCACTAGTTGGTGCTGTTGGTTTGTTTTTGTAATGAAAGCACACACACACACACATGCAGCAGAGAACACGGACATTCTAGTGGACAGACCACCGAGATGGATTGTTATTACAGTGACTGTCAGAATAAAACTACCAAGTTGGATCGTTATTACAGTGACTGTCAGAATAAAACTACCAAGTTGGATTGTTATTACAGTGACTGTCAAAATAAAACTACCAAGTTGGATTGTTATTACAGTGACTGTCAAAATAAAATTACCAAGTTAGATTGTTATTACAGTGACTGTCAGAATAAAACTACCAAGTTGGATTGTTATTACGGTGAGTTGTGAAAATAAAACTACCAAGTTGGATTGTTATTACAGTGACTGTCAAAATAAAACTACCAAGTTGGATTGTTATTACGGTGACTGTCAGAATAAAACTACCAAGTTGGATCGTTATTACAGTGACTGTCAAAATAAAACTACCAAGTTGGATTGTTATTACAGTGACTGTCAAAATAAAACTACCAAGTTGGATTGTTATTACAGTGACTGTCAGAATAAAACTACCAAGTTGGATTGTTATTACGGTGACTGTCAAAATAAAACTACCAAATTGAATTGGTATTACAGTGACTTTTTAATTCTAATTGAATTAATTAATTGACTTTTGTTTAAAATTTTCATTTAACAAACATCTCAGTTTAATCTTTCCCGTTTTCACTTGACGACGTGTTTCAGCGGCCATGTAGCTACTCTGTTTTGTTAACAGCCAGACTTTCCTGTTGACTAATTATCGGCACCTCCTGTGTTGCCTTACTGAGACTAAATCTATTACCATAACACCTCAACACCAACAGTTTTTTTATTTTTTTATTTATTCATCTGTTAAATACCTTCAAATCTGCTCACAGGATCTGTCCATCATCCCCTTCGACCGCCTGACAGGTGGTTTGTGGTGAGGGCGATTTAAACATCTGCCCCTGTGAGTTTCATCAACATGATGTTGGACCAAACACAGAATCAACAGTTTGGCTCCAGGGTAGAAGTGATGTTCGGTGCCGGCCGCTGATCCAGACGTCTCGCCAACACAAAACATTTGGCCGCCATGAAGAGAAAACCTTGGCAGACTGTGGTGCAGCTCCAATCCTCACATTTTCAGTCACATCTTCCACACGATCCCAACCTATTCGGGCTTCATTTGAACTTTTCTTGTTAAAATTCCATCATTCTAACACACAGGCACCTTTTGAAAAACGGTTGGTGTTTTCTCCTGCGGTGGTCGATCTCGGCCTCGACTTTTCAAAGATAAGATTCCAGCGGCACGGCTGAGCGAGCGTTCACATCTGATGCCGTTCATACGTAACCAGAGGGACTCGCCGTCGGGGAGCGACCCGCTGATTGCAGGATGAGATCCGCAGGTTTTTCATGATCTCAGCGCCCTTTGTTGTGTTCCGCCGGTCAGAAACAAACTGCACGCTGCATCACAACAGCTTTGACCTGGTGAGACAGGAACTGTCGACACGCTGCCGGACGGGCGACACCACCAAGTGCTGTTTTCCCCGGCCTCTGCCAGCGCAGCAGTGGATGATGGGAAACGTATCTGACAGGGGAGGCCGAGTTGATCGGTGTCTGCGTTGCCGAGGCTCCTCCTGATGCTCCATCATGTTGGAGATTTGTTGGATCGGACTCAATGAGCCAAATGAAAAGATTAAAACTGAGCATGATGCTGATTGGCTGGAGGAGCCGATCGACAGGCGGTGGAAATTCACGCTACGTCTGTTTTGAGACGTTAACTGGGAACGGAGAAAGTTAACCGAGGCCCCGTTTACACGGCAACGTTTCAAGTAAAGACGTTTTTTTCCATTTCAGAAAAGTTTCCTGTTTTACGTGGCGACATTCGGAAAACAATGCAGTAAGCATGCCCAGCCATGAGAGGGCGCTCTTGGTTGTTTTTATAATGAAACCACGCACACATGCACCTGAGAACAATGCTGTATAAATATTAAAGTTACCGTAATTTCTGGACTATTGAGTGCGCCTGAATATGAGCCACACGCAAGAAAAAAAAAAGAAAAGAACATTCTGAGTTCCGTGATGCACCTGAACGCATCACCAATGTATCAGCAAGATGAAGCTCGTTAAAAATCCATAAATTAGCTATTAAAGCCGCAGGGTTCAAAGCATGTGAAAAACGTTGTGGCGTATACTCCGGAAATTACGGTACTGCACCAGAATCCACACGGGAGAATTCTGCATGCTCATTGCAGCAGAGAACAATGGGCTCATTAACAATAACAATTAACAATAACATTAACAATGGTAGTACATTTGTATGGACAGACGACGAAGATGCCATCCAAGGCAACCGTCAACAATAAAACAATAGCAATATGGACTCGGAGTCATGCAACTCCGGAGGCCGCCGTGTTTGTTATTGTCCATCTACTGAGCATGTGCAGAAGAGCTATTTATCACAGCCGTGGTGGGCAAGGACAAGGAAACAGGCCCTGAGTGTTTCTGCAGAGTCTCATTTTCCTCAGTTCACACGACCACGAGTGTTTTCCCCCCCCGAAAAACTTCAATTTTCACCACTTTTCCTGCATCCAGTCAAGCCTGTCGGTGCGACGCTCCTGCTGAAAGGGTGAGACAGTCTCGGGCTTGTGCCACTTTCGCCCCGCGATTGCACAATCTGTGTTTGACTTCAGGGGAAAAACAGACTTCTGCATCTCAAGGCCGCGCTCACAGTGTTATGATGTAACTGCGGTTCATCTCTGACTCTGTGAATTAGTTTCAGATCGACTCTGCGCCGAGGCTCTGTGTGTGTGTGTGTGTGTGTGTGTGTGTGTGTGTGTGTGTGTGTGTGTGTGTGTGTGTGTGTGTGTGTGTGTGTGTGTGTGTGTGTGTGTGTGTGTGTGTGTGCGTGTGCGCGTGTGCGTGTGCGTGTGTGAGAGGATGTTTAGGTGTGGACTCGGCTAAGCCAGTGCGACAGAAGCGCTGATGTGTGCTACCGTTTAAAATAGCCCAGACAGACGGACAGACAGCGGAGCAGCTGTGACCTCAGGTCACCCAGACCCTCCGTCACACTCGCTGACCACGCCGCTCCTTGAAATGCGACGGTCCATACCTGCAGTACAATACGCTGAATCACCCACATCCTATTTAAAAGACATTAAACTGCCAACTGGAAAAACCAATCCGCAGTACAAAATAATTTTCTCGCTTAATTCTATTTCTTTTTTTTTATTTTAGTTTTCTGACTCATTCATGGTTTCCTCCACCGGTTTCTGAAGGTCACAAAAGGATGACAGATGATTTTGGTTTTGTCAGGCGGGAGCGATGCGGCCCAATTACAAGACATCGTCGGACGTCTTCCGCCCCCTCCACACTCAGTCTCACAGCAACAAGCATGAAATAGGCTCCCAGGATCAAGTAGGACGTGCGGCTGGAGGCGTACGAGTGTGACGGGGGGTGTGTGAGTGAGCTCACCGAGTCCGTGATGATTCTCTGTGCACGTTGTGACACTGTGTACTCCAGTCAGGAAAATGCTGTGATGTGCTCCCCGTGCTGATGGATAAAACAGCGGGGACGAGGGGTGAGGCTTGGAGAGCCCCATCAAATGCCTGTGGAGGGAAACAGGACCAGTCTGGCCCTGAGGACCAATTAGACCCATGACTTCTAAATCCCGTTGTGACTAATGCGACTCCTGAACAAACCAGCAAAACAGCAGCGACGCCTGATGTACAAATGATTACAAGCACACGCTATCTGGAGCTCCGGGGGCATCGCATTTCTGTGCACACCATAGCTTTATGTGATTTAGGCCGAACGTTTCAACTGAAAATGTATTGTTTTTTTGTGATTTGGTGATAAGTTTCATTATGTAAAACTCAGTATTAAGTTTATTGTGTATTGTTAAAATGTTTAATATTAGAGTGTTTATCTTCATTTTGTATTCTGTCCATCTTTTTCTCCTGATTGTTGCTGTAAGAAGTGAATTCCCCCGTTGTGGGATAAATATAAAAATCGAACCTAATCTATTACACGGCAGAAACAGTGAAAACTAGAGCTACACTCGGTAGAGAGCAGACCTTCGCAAACACCACCGAGTTAGCATCGCCAGCATGTTAGCCGTTAGCTCGTATCGATGCTAACTAACTAGGTCAAGTAGCAACATGTGAAACACTGAGCAGGGAGCGTTTCCATGGCAACGGACGCTGATCCCCTTTGATGTCCTCCATGAGGTGCCTCGCTCATACGCTTTGTATGGGACATTTTTTCCACTGGTTTTGGGGGATTTATTTAGAAATGGTTTGTTGTTAACGTCCCAAAATGTAATGGATTGGTCCTTGGAAGATGACAAATCATCCCTGAATATTTCATGCAATTTGGGTTAATAGTTTTTGTGAAAAGTTGGTAAAATACATACATACAAAGCATAAATAAATGAATACACGCAGATGAAACCATATCCATCCAAGGTAACTATGTAGTTTTCATGTTGGGCCACTAGTGGGTGCCCTTTGTGTTTGAAATGAAACCCCAACTCATGCAGAGAACAATACGATCTAATCATTAACAATGGGCCAACACAGACATTCTAGTGGACAGACCACCAAGTTGGATTATTATTATGGTGGCTGTCCAAATAAAACTACCACGTCTCAGGAGATTATGGACTGGGAGTCATGACGCCACGGAGGAAACAGTGTTACGATTGTTCACCTATTGAGCATGTGCAGGACAGGGATATACTCCGGTCGTGGTGTGCATGCGCAGTAAGCAGCGTCTACATGGAGACGGTCCCAAAGCATTTTCAGAAGTTGTCATTTTTCCCGGTTTACACAACAACGGAGCAATTTTTCAAAAGTTCCTCCTTGGGGGCGATTTATAAAAAGTTGTGTTTTCAGTGGCTCGGAGCAGCGTTGTCAAGTAAACAGACACTCAAAACGCTATAAAAGTTTTGCATTTTTCCCTTGAAACTGTCGCGGGCCCCGAGCTCCTCGACACCCTCGTTTTGTGTTTCTTCCTACAAATCCAGGACGACTGAACACGGGTCCAGCGGGTTCACCCGTCGCAGCGAGCGCAGATCAGCTGAGCTAAGCTGACGACCTCCTGTCATCATGACCGCTGCCAAACCTATTCACGTCTCCTGCGCTCTCTCACACGCGCCCTCGCCTCTATTCCTGGTGCAAACACAGAGCGATATGTTTAGCAGGAGGCTTCCTCGATGCAAATAGAGAAGGTCAGACGGAGACGGCTTACCCTGCTCGTGCCCTCATAACTCAGTGCAGCAGCGGCAGTGAAACGCTCCACTTCTGCTTCCTCGAGATCTCAGGTCTGCAGCCTTTAGGATCAAAAAATATATATATATATGTATATGGACTGAATTTTCTTCACTGCAAACTGTTTACGAATGAATCCCAAAAAACTGCAAAAAAAAGTCTCATCCAAAGCGGATGAGGGAGGCAACTCATGGAGGCGATCAAAGGAGATCAGCGTCTGTTGCCATGGAGACGCTCCCTGCTCAGTGTTTCACACAGTGATGTAGCTACCTGACGGGCTAGTTAGCATCGATATGAGCTAATGGCTATCATGCTAGTGATGCTAACTCGGTTCCGCAAACAAATGTGGCGTTGGCGAAGGTCTGCCGCTCTACCGAGTGTAGCTCTAGTTAGATAAATCATCTAACTGGCCAACAGAACAAGCAGATGTTGTGCTTGTTGTGCTCTGACAGGAATAATGTGTGTCCATCAAGGACAGACCTCCCAACTAATGAGTCATAACAACCAAAGGCCGTCGGTATGTGCACCAGAACTCACCGACACCGTATCGCAGTGAAACAAAAAAGACACAGAATGAAACACAAAACAAATGACGAGTGATGTAAAATATGTACATTTATACACATGCGGAGACGGTATAGGGCCGTAAGTGATCAGTCGGTGCAATCTGGAATAAACCGTACAGGAAGGGAAAAAGAAAACAACACAAAATACAGTATGACACCTTTAAACTGCACAAGTCCTGTATCGAGTGCAGGGAGACAATGTGAGATTGTATGTATGGATATATTATATATATATATATATATATATATATATATATATATAAAAAGAATATTTAGCTTGGATGCTGTATGTGTGTAGCTTTGATCGGGCCGCTGTTTTTTTTTTTGTGCATCTGACCACACGTTCATCTTTCACACAGACACTCCGCCGAGCTGCAGAGATAATCCACACGTGGGAAAAAAAAAAGAGGAAGATGAAGCAGAAATAAATGAGTTTTGTGTTTGTTTGTACCTTATGCAGTATCCTCTCTTGGAATCACTTTCAACACACAGAAGCTTATTTTAGTTTCATCCTGTTCAGTCTGAAATGTGTGACATCGTTCGAGAAGAGGAACCAAAACAATGCCGATGTTAAATATGAGGTTCATTTTCGTTTTTGGTGTGTTACGAACTTAAAACAGTTTTCTAATTCTTAACCATCATTTAATGAGGGAATTATGTCGTTTATGAAAAACTATGGGTAGATTATTTAATATTAATGACTTTCGGGGACCAAATCCATCCTAAACGTCCTGATAACTCCACCGTACATGCATTAATGTGCAATTCAACGAGCAAACACTCTAAATCCAGATGCACCATCAACATTAGTGAAATCAACAATGTACAGACTTTTTTTTTGTCCAACTGTTGAAAGACTGTCCATTTAGATCGTCTTCATATGACAATTAATGCACATTCCTGCTTTGTTTTGTATCGCAATTCTATGAGGTGTGGCGCCGACGAGCATTCATAGCTAAACAAAAAGGAAATACTCATCAGGCAGCTTCTTATCAGGACCTCGTACACTTCATCAAGTCTTTCCACCTTATATACAGTTACATACTATACACACCTAATTTATCTGCACAATATGTTCAGCCGTGCCTGTGAGCCTGCGCTGTACCTGTGAACTCATTACGATCTAATCCCCGCCAAGGTACACAGTCATTAGAGGATATCAAATCTGCTGTTCTGGGGGCCAGGCACCCGCGACTGATCTATCAGTCCATCATGCATTCCTTAATCCTCGGGAAAGAAATGAGTCGAGATTTCAAATGAGGCCGATTTCTTCTGCCTGGCTGGCGAATGGTGCAGCTCTGTGATGAGGTTTGGAGCTTGAGAGGATAAGTAAAACCAGCAGCAGCAGAAAAAAGAAAAGAAAAAGAAAAAGAACGACAGCTGTTCTGGTAAATGCAAAAATGCGTGTAAGTGAGTGTAAGAGGTTTTTTTTTTAAGTAAAGTTGGAGCGATGCAGTCCCATTCTGTGTTCCTGTGAGCGATGCAAGGCGAGGCGAGGCGAGGCGAGGCGAGGCGTCAGCAGGGCTGCGTGCACACACGAAGTCCAACCCCGAAAACGGAATCGTCTCGTGCAAACCGTCCACATCGACGACGCTGCGAGAAGTTGAAGTTCCTGTAATGGACGCTCGTCCACTTTGCTCCCCCTCCTCTTCAAAAACCCGTCCGTCGGCGATCAAAGTCAGTCGTTCGGTGAGCGATGTGTGTGTTTGTGATCGGAGTGTTTACGTGCCGGGGCCCTACGGGGGACGGTCGGTGATTCCGACCACATCAGAACAGGATCCACTGCCCGCAAAGTCCGGCAAACAGCAGCGCCAGGCTCCAGGTGGCGGCGGCGGCGGCAGCGGCGCGCGGCGAGCCGCCGATCACCTTGACCGACGGCGGCTTCGACGGGTTCTCGTGAGGGCCTTCGCCTCCCAGCTTCCTCCCGTTCGGCTGTTCTTCGCTGGAGACGTCTTTATGCACTGAAAGAGGGAAAAACAAGACAAATAGCTTGAGGTCTCCACTGTAATCAGGATAATCTGCCGTAATGCTCCGAGTCCTTTGGGCCTGGAGAACGTGTACCAGGGGCTCGTCATCCTCCAATCACTGTTTCCTACACTTCGTTCCAACAGTTATCAGAAACAGTCAGACATAAAAATGATGTATGATTATGTCTGTTACAGTTAAAGTGAGTTCATGTGCGCACCAGAAGAGGCCTTTCTGTGGTCGCCCACATCCAAACCCCCCCATCATTTACTTTCTCGAGGGCTCTAAACATTTCCACAACTGCCTTCGCCGTGCCGCCGTGTCTTTGTTCAGCTACCGCCATCAAATCTTAAATTACATACTGTACCATACACCATTACAATCGCATATAATTATATTGCCTCGAAGGGTGCAGCTGTAACTGTGCAGTAGCAATATTACCTGGATGAGGCATTAATAGGAAGGAATTAGAAACTATCACGTTTGACTTCTTCTCATTCTGATATAATAGCATGTTATCTCAATTTACCGAAAATAATGAGGTAGTTTATTAGATCGCTGGTGTCAAAGAGTTTATTTCAGGGGAAACATACAGACCAGTTTTGTTATGAGCGGACTGAACCGGCAAACGATAATAACCTTTAGATTTAAACTGTAACCTTTTTCTTTGTTGTGGTGCAGAAAATGTCATGATTCTTTGCAAAAAACAAACAATTACTAATAACAATTAACATTTTACTGAAACCTTCAGGTGCAAAATACAGTGAACTGTCCAGAACTGTTGCATTGTGGGTGTTTTACAAATTCCCCCTGACAGCGCGGCTTTGAGGCTAATGCTAGTTTACTATCTTTCACGGCAGCGTCACCGATATCTCAGCTCAGGTCTCAGTGTCGTGTCGCTACTCTGAAGAAATCTGTTAAAAGGACGATTGTTGATTTGCAAGAAAAAAATATTGATAAATTTAAGTGTTTGCAAATGTTCTTCAGATATCAGGAGCAGAAAGAAGTTCGCATGGCTGGCTACTATGATGGCTCCAGGTTTAAACGAGCTAAACTAAAATATAAGGCAAACATGGTAAAAAAGAAATATAAAATGCCTTAAGGCGTCGTTTACATGACAACGTTTCCAGTGAAAACGTATTGTTGCGTTTTTGTTTCAGAAAAGTTGCACATTTATACAGCAATGTTTTGAAAACGAGGTCTGTTTCCGTGGAAACATGAAAACAATGTAGTGAGCACGTCGGGCCACTAGTGGGTGCTGCTGTTTGTTACGTTCACCAACGGATGTTGGAGAAAAGTTTTTGTCTGTGTGTATCTATAAACTATTTACCCGAACTGCATGAAATCTTCAGGGATGATTTATCATCATCCACGGACGAACCGATCAGACTTTAGGACGTTAACGAGTAACACTTTCATAATAAATCCCAAATAACTGCCCAAAAATGTCCCATACAAGGTGGATGGGAGAGGCACCTCATGGAGGAGATCAGCGTCTGTTGCCATGGAGACGCTCCCTGCTCAGTGTTTCACACAGTGATGTTGTTACCTGACCTAGCTAGTTAGCATTGATGTGAGCTAACGGCTCCGGTTCTCGGTTCTGCAAACAAATGTGGCGTTGGCGAGGGTCTGCGTTTCCGCCATCTTCCGCCGTCTTCACGGAGGCATTTCCAAAAAGTTGCGTATTCAGTGACTGGAGCTGGTGTGAAAGTTGTTAAATTCAGCTTCAGCTCTACGAATCACAAAGACCTCGGTTTTGTTGCCACTTCCTTTGTAATGAAGCGTCGGGCCTGACGTTAGCAGGAAGCATCTTTCCATCAACCTCCTGAAGACGAGTGACGAGGAGCGAGTCACACTCCTCCTACAATTCATTTATTGAGGTGAGACATTTATTTTCTCCATTTCAGACGAACTCCGACTTTCCAAAAACAGCTGTGACCGACATCTCGTGCGACTCTTCACACAAACTGTGTTTCTCCTGATAGCTGTAGAAGAGCTGCGAACAGCTAAATCAACCTTCTTACCTGGACTCAAAATCACAGGCACTTATTGTGACGCCGCAGCTTCATGGTGAACGAGTTCGTGAAGGAACGTTTAAGTTGAGATTATTGGCTCCGGACGGGCTGTCAGGCAACATTTCACAGAAGATGGATGGATCCGTGAATAAATGCAGTATATTTGTTAAATGTTCTCACTCTGTGCAGCGACAGCACAACCTGAGCCAATAATCTGAACACGACGCTGCTGTGCTTCTTCACGCACTGGATTATCGTGGAGAAGAGAAGCTGCAATGTCACAATAAGAGACGTTTGCCTGTGATTCTCCGTCAGTTAAGAATTATATCCGAGCTGATATTTGACAAAACAAAAGACCTCTCAGGTTTCAAGGCACACAAAGCCTTGATTTCTCAGTTTTCCTGAACTCCTCCGGTGTGTCGTCACCCCCCCCCCCTCCGGGTGGTGACAGCCTGTTGGCGTGTCGAAAGTGACAGGAACTGCTTTCCTCCTGCTCGTTACCGACTCTCCTCTTCACGGCTTCCAGGCTCAGTCCAACCGGCGCTGTTCAGTATGTCAGCGAATCAGAGGCAGATTACCACAGGTGCACCGCTCACACTCCTGTAGCCGTACCACCGCAGCGTCTCCTGGTAATACTGGGCTGCAGTGGTTAGCACTCTCGTCTCACAGCAACAGGGTCCCCGGTTTGAGTCCGGGCCTTTCTGTTATGTTCAGTGATGTTCTGTGATGCCGGTAAAGCGTTAATTAGTAACGCGCTACTCTCATATGACCACTTTTTTCCAATAATAACTAATTTAACGCGTTACTATGTCCAAACAAGTAATCAGATTAAAGTTACTTATCCAAGTCGCTGTGTGTTACTATTGTAGCGTCCAGCAGGACCAGTTTCTGGTTTCCCCCTTCTCCACTCTCAGCCAATCACAGGCCAACTCGCTCTCAAGGTGAGTTAAGGTGACACAAAAGAATTGGAACCAACAAACATCATCACTAAACTTTATCACTACAGCAACAACACAACTGCAGAGATGTTACACTACTTTGGTAATTTTCCTGAGGAAAAAGATGTATTGGCAGGAAGCCCCGCCCCTTTTTTCAATCAACAAATGACTTTATTTGTTCTCCGGGGGGGCAATTAAAAGGTCGCACAGAGCAGGCAGTGCAAATAGATAAATAAATAGTAGTGCAACAACAGACTACAACTACATTACCGGCTAAATAAATACCAGTAATAGTAAAAATCGGATATAAATACAACAGAGAAAGAAGGTCAAAGGTTAAATATTCTCAGCAGGAGGTCAGGCAGGGCTCAGAACGGAGATTTGGTAAAATTGGTTGTTATTTTAATTTTGAGACGGTGGAGGGTGTTGTTGGCAGCTGCTGAAAGTAACTAAAAAGTAACTTTTAAATAGTTACTTTTAAAAACAAAGAAATCAGTAAAGTTACTGAGTTAGTTTTAAAGGAGTAACCAGTAATCGGTAATAGGACAACCTTTTCAAGGTAACTGTGGCAACACAGATTATGTTTAGATTTTTTGCGTTGACATGTGGAGTTTCTAGTGTCGTGATCTCAACACTCTCGCAGAGCTGCGCCGCTTAGCAGAGCGGCGGTCCAGGGACTCTGTGACAGACGTTTCCTCAAACTGTCACAGCCACACAGTTTTCAGCGATTCCTCCTGCTGTGGAGTTAAACTGATCCGTCACGTGTCTAATCGAACAGAGTGGCAGCGTTTCCTGCGAGGCGACTCGGCTGTCACCCAACCTGACATCCAGGTGTGTGACGAGCCGCCACTTATCACACTCGCATGAAAGTGAGGAGCTGATTGCAGCACAGAGGGATTATGAAGATCTCGTTCGTACGCTGAAAGCGCTAAACTTGCCTTTGCGTTTTGGGGTCCGTTTAAACGGCGTTGCTCGGAGCCACCAAAAACACAACTTTATGAGAACGGCTACCAAGATGGCACTTATAGGAAAAAACAAAACAAACAGAAAACTGGCAAATCATCAAATTTAAGAAACGTTCCTGCTCCAACCCAAGTAAAAATTATTTTTCAAAATAATTTGTCGAATCTGGGTTACAAAGTACTTAATAGTAAAACCACAATAAAATTAATAGCAATAAAATAAAGAACATACATACTGCACATGCTCACTACAGACGTCGCACTAATCAGAACAATGTTTCCTCCGTCATGACTCCCAGTCCATATTCTACCAGGACTTGGTGCTTTTATTTTGACAGTCACCGTAGAAACAATCTACCTTGGTTGTCGGTCCACTCGAATGTCTGTGTTCTCCCGTTGTTAAATGTTCTAGTATATTGTTCTCTGCTGCATATGTGTGTACTTTCATTACATAACTGACCTACAGCGCCCACTAGTGGCCCAACATAAAAATGATTTTCAGCATTTCTGCCGTTTCCATGTAACCACACATCGTTTTCAAAATGTAAAAGTGAAACTTTCCAGAAATGGAAATACAAAAATGAGGCAAAAAAAACTAAACAACAAAAGAAACAGCACCCACTAGTGGCCCAATATGAAAACTGTGATTTTCAATTATTCTAAAACAAAAATAGAAAAAAACCAAAATAAACAACGCTATTGCACGTCGTATGTAAAAATCACATCTCTTCAGCAGCTGTTATTCCATGAGATTCTCTTTTTCTAAAAATACAGTCTTTTGTCACGCCGGGATTAAACATCGACCCATCCCTGACTCTGCTCGGGGGTTTGTTAGCGTGCACATGTTCGCAGGGCCGGGCAAGGCTCTGGAGAGAGGAGCGATTCTCGTGCCAGTGGTTTGTGTTGTTCCAGTAGACAATAGACAAAGACATCATTTATCCCAAATCAGATTGCTGTTATTGTTTCAATGGAAATGGGCTGCATCTCATCAGGGGGAAGTCAGAAAACAGCGTCTGAGTGGGCCAACACAACACTGATGCTGCTCTGCTGCAGGCCAAGCGACTGGCTAATTAATGGAGCGCGGCTCTGCCAGAGCGACCAATTACCACGTAAATAAATGAGCTGCCAACTGCTTCAAAGTCTCTCCTTCATAGGAAGCAGGTATTCCAGAATGCGTGGCATTGCGCTGTCATATTTCTGGTTTTAAGGACCGAGTGAGCAAACGTGTAATCCTCCAATGTAATTACCTTCTCAGTAGTAAGCGGTTGATTTGTGAATATGCGCAATAATGGCGCTTTTTAGTACCTCCTCGGCCCGACTCGACTCGAGGCACACTTTTCCACTACCTGATCCCAGGTACTTTGGTGGTTCTTCTTTGGCCAGGGTACCATGAATAGGAGAGCAAGTGTATGAGTTAATGTGACGTTTTTGCCATAATGAGATAAAGTTATAAGATTAAGATGCTTCATAATCTGGATCAGGTGAAAATTCCCCCTGATACAGTTGGAGGGGGGAGAGGAGAGACAATGAGCAAGACGAGGGAGTGAAAGAAGACGAAAAGTGTTGGTTTTAGCGTTTTCGGTGCAAGAAGGATGAATATCTGTCGTCACTCGTATCGGAACAAATGGAATCAATCAGCTCACGGCGACTTCAAGGCCGCGCGGCGGCACGGCAGGCGAGCTTCTTCTCCCGGAAGATCAACAGCGAAGGGTCGACACGGTTTGTTCTCCGTCAGTCAAAGACAAATGTGATTTCAGCTGTAAAAAGTTTCATAACAGACGGCGACGGAGGGAAACAGGACCTTGGAATTTAATGCCTGGGAAGTGTGTGGATAAATGATTGTGTTGCGTGTGTGTGTGTGTGTGTGTGTGTGTGTGTGTGTGTGTGTGTGTGTGTGTGTGTGTTGTGGTAGCTGTCATCTGTCAAGCTCGACGTGAAACTGAATTATCGAGGGAAGGAGAATGGGCCCGGTTCCACTTTGTAAGTCGATCTAACTTCCATGTCAGAGTTCCGGCGTTATAACAACCGATCTCGACGCAAGCAGACAGGATTCAGCGTGTGTTCCTCACATGAGCCAAACTAGTAGATCCGGGTCACGACCGAAGGTTTTTACCAACTCTCCACTGAATAAAAATCATCTTCATCTTCAGAACACACCAAACCTTCAAAATGGCGACAACACGGTTCCAAAAGTTGTATAAATGATTGTTATTCACAAAAAAACTGCATAAACATCAACTAAAAACATCTATAAATGGCAATGTCCGCTATTCTAGGTCTTTTAGACCTTCCTGCTGTTTTCCTCTTTTACCTATACAAGTAAATGTTATTTTTTTCCCAAAATTTTTTAAAGATTTTTGGGGGTAATTTAAGTACCGTTTCGAGTCGTCCGTAGATATTTGAGTCATTATCACATACAATCTTTTTTTTGGGGGGGGGGGGGGGGAATTCAGCTTGTCACGTAACTAATATAGAAAATATACCATATATATCATCTGTGACCACTAGATGTCACCATGTGACAACAGAAAACTGCTACAGTAACACAGAAAAAACCTCTATTACCGTTTTTCACTGACAAGGCAAGAAAATGTCTCCCAAAATCGAGAAATTCAAAATTTTTTATGAAATTATAAAAGTTCAGAGAGACTTTAAGAGACTAGAGAAGATCTACAGATGGTGTCAGATGGCGTATTAATTGTGCGGTTACATCTGGGGATGTTAAAATTAAACTGTCTGCTATTAGCGTGCGACTTCTATGTGTTTTCTTTCCTCTTCCATGATCAATTTTTTCTTAGCTGCAACTCAGATGTGACTTATAATCCGGGAAATACGGTCGGTAAAACATGTGTTGTCCATGTTGAATGAAACTCAGTAAATATTGAGGCTTTTTAAAGACGATATGTTGTGAAAATCCAATAAATATAAAAAAAAAAGCTGTTTATCAACGCATAATTTTGTCGCTATAGAGGAGGTGAAGAGCTCCACAGTCACAGGTTTCAGACCATTAATAGTAAAAGCATAAATAAAATATAATAACTTAATAAAAACATCACACATGTGTAACATGAGTAAACAAAGAATTCAAACCTAGAAAAAGCTAAATGATCCATTTTGCATTGTTTGGAAATTCTATTGCCGTGAAATCTAAATAAATGAATATAATTTTAGTCATTGTAGAGTTAAGATATTGAGATCTTCCCTGAGTATCATAAGCCCGCTTCTCCCTTTTGTGCTTGGTGCTACAAAAACCTCAAATGTATTCCAGAAATCACCGCCACATTTCACAAGTCATTAGTCCTGAGAACCATCATTAGACATAAAACGCTCCCATCAGCTCCGTCGCTCTGGGCCTGGTGGGTCGGCCTTGTTGACCTTTCTGTTGGCCAAACGTGTGAGAAGTGGTTTGTCGTGTCTTTTTGCCACGACCGCCTCCCCAGATGGGCAGCCTGGGTGTTTCCCCTCCGGCCACAGAGGCGCAACAGCTGCCTGAAACAAGCCGGGCGGTGGCGGCGGCGGCGAGGACGAGGGGGGAGGACGAAGGTGCAGAGGAGAAGCAGACCAGAGTCTGCGAGCAACAACTCAACATTTCTTTGGAAACCAGTCTGAGGGACAGAAATGCTTATGGGCATAGCTTTCTTGTTTCTCAGCACATCTCTCCCTCTTTCCCTGTCCGTCCGTGTTCCTCTTGCTTCACAGAATATTTCCACAAACAGAAAACAGCTCTCAAACTATTTTCTTTCTGCCTTCAGCTGATAAGCTGCAGTCCATGTTTTCCTCAGTGTTTGGCTGCGGAGACTCGCGCAGGGGAGTTCTAATTCCCTAACAGAGAAAAGAGACTATCAAGGGAGGAATCCAATAACTTAGCTCTGGAAATTTGGCGACTGCCGAAGCGGTGGAGTGAAATCCATTTTTCCGTTTCATGTATCAGACAAGGAGAACAAGGTGCGATGCCGCAGGAACATCAGGCCGCGTTTACATGGTGTATTCAGGTAGAAATGGAAACTGGAACTTTTCGAAAAAGCTGTAACTCCGACTCGGTCTTCGTGGAAATGAGGAAAAACACAACTTTTTGAAAACGCTGCGACCGTGCATGTGCACCACGGCCATAGTAACTATTTGTTCTGCACATGCTCAGTAGAGACAACAAGAACAATGTTTCCTCCGTGGTGTCATGACTCCCGGTCCATATTCTCCTGGGGCTTTTATTTTGACAGTCACTGTAATAACAATCCACCCTGGTGGTCTGTCCACTAGAACGTCCGTGTTCTCCCGTTGTTAATGTATAGAGCCCATCGTTCTCTGCTGCATGTGTGTGTGGTTTCATTACAAAAACAAACAACAGCACCCACTAGTGGCCCAATAAGACAACTACATCGTTTTCAGTATTTCTGCTGTTTGGATGTACTCGTTTTCAAAACATTGCCTTGTAAACTTGACATTTCTGTACAAATTTTTCCATGTTTACCTGAAAACGAATCCTCGCTGGGTGGGCCGTGAGTCAGTCTATTTACAGGCTGTGATGCCACTTTACTCAAGTTACATTTATAATAAATAGAGGACTTTAACCTGTTTATTATGAGTTTTCACTCGTCTGCCTGGGAGAAGGTGGAGGCTTGAGGTATGGCTCATCGAGCCAGTGCAGGAGGAGGGTCGATGGGTGGGGGGTGGTGGTGTTTGGGGAAGAGAGGGGGTCAATAACTTGCCTCCACCCGTTCATTCTCATTGTTTCCTCACACCTCCGCTTTGCCCTTGCAGCTCTTCTCTCTGCTCGGTGCGTGATGAGAGGAAGTGATGCGCGGGGGGTGGGGGGTTGTTGTAAAGCGGTTGGAAGGTCTCGGTACCAACAAGGATCTGCAGACGTTTCATTACCAGAAATAACCTCCGACACAGATTTTACCGCTCGAACAGGCAGACACATAAACGTAAGTATGCACAAAAGATTTACGCTCATGGTAGACGTACTCTGGCACACGACACGCCGTCCGAATCAGGGACAGTAATGAGATTATCTCAGTATTCTCACTGAGAATGAATCAGAAACAACACAGGTCATTACTGAAATAATACGACAAGGTTTATTTTCTACTCCAATCCTTATTCGCAGTAAAGTCCGATCTTCATGTAAAATCCATTTACTCCTTAAAACAAGGGCACCAGCTCATTGACTTTCTGTGAAAGTGAGTAAAAAATGATTTGTACATTAGTAAAACTGATGGGTGACCTTCGCCACCTGCCGTCAATCCTTCCCTCCGTCTCTCCTGACGAAAGAGGAGAATCGCCAAACAGGTTTTTAACGTGCTTCATTTGTAGACTAAACTTTCTCTACTTAAAGCCGGTGTTGTACACGTAAACAGAAATTAGCAGTTGATTACTGTTTTTGGTTTCTTCCTTAAGAAGGCTATTCTACTAGTTGCTAAAAATATAACACGAGTCTGAGGAAAGTAATTTATTTTGTCTCTGTCAGCAAAAACACTTTACTGGAGTGTTGCTGGAACACATCGGCTGAGCTGCCGGCGCCGTCACTGATCATCATCGTTCACTGAGTTTGACGAGTTGGAGGAAGATGCTTTAAAATCGGAATTTCAGCTGCAGATCCACGTGTAGATTCATGTCCCATTCCAGTAAACAGAATCTAACTTCATCACGTCAGCAGTGCATTATTCATTTTGTCACACCATTAAATTTTGGTTCCTACCCCCAAAAGACAGCACTATCCGAGGCGGAACTGTCAACAGTCGTTTCCGGGAGGACACATTTAATAGGTGGACCCACCAAAATATATCTGTTTATAAGTTTGAAAGCGTTTTATAGAAACTTAAGACCAACTTAAGTTTGTTTGTGTAATGCAGCCAATGAGGTCAGTATATTGCCGTTTTTGTTGTCGTTATCCTGACATGCTAACAGTGCTATGCTAGCTGCGCTAATACTAGCGGTGCTAATGTGGCTACAAGTGCATGTAAAGGCATAAGTTAAAAATATTTCTGTTGTAAATACACTTGTAAAAGGCTTCATGTCATGTGTATATAGTCAAGAGATTTATTTAATGTGTTGTTAAAAGTAAGTTAAAGGGCTAAAGTGGGCTAAAATAAGGGCTATAATAACAGCCAACTTATTCTGTAAATAAGAGTATACAAGCCATTTTATTGTATAGAAGTGTTAGAATAGCATAAATTAAGGTTAAAATGAGATTTCATGGGCATTATTAGTAAGAGTTTATTTGCAATTTGTAATTGTTTAGTTGTTAAGTATTAAGTAATTTAATTGCTCATGCATTTGTTGTGTGTCAGTAGTTCTTACTGTAGGCTTTTGGCGTTTATGGAGTTTAATAAACCCTGAGCGGTAAACATCAAGGACAATTGTGCTGTCGTCAATCATTACACAGAGGGAGGTACACAGGAGTTTAGTAAATAGTAACTGTATGTCAAAGCTCTGTAACTCTCCAACTGTTTTCATGTACAACAGAGGTAAAGTTCATAGAATCTTCAGCAGCAGAGTACTCATGCACCCGGGCCCGATACTTGAATTGGGGCATCCCTACTGGAAAGTACATACAATGGACTTTCAACAGAGTACATGTTGTACATGTTGTCCCCACATACCATATCAACGATCCCTTAAGCTACTTCTGTTAATCCTCGCTCACAACATTATTGCACGTTGAGCCAACAAAACACTGTGAAGTATAAACGAGTTTTCCACATCGAAGCTGTGAGTCTGCTGACGGTCGGACCTTCGGACGGCGGTGAAACACCCGCCGCGGCTCCTGGCGACAACGGATCGTGAGCATCCTGACTGTTGTTGTAACAGCCGCGGAATGCTAAACCTCGGAGGGTCACCGCGGTCCCCGAGGCCTCTCTTTCACCGCCTCGCATTCACACAGCGTTTTCTTATCTCTTTTCACACACGGCTTTCTCAGAAAGAGGGCTGAGGACTGAGGATGCAGGGGAAAGGGGGCGGGGGTGTGTGAATTCACACAGTTCATTACTGGCCATCCATCTCTGGGCCTGTTTTTGTCAAAAGACTTTCTCTTTATGTGGCGGCACGTCGGGCCGGAGCTTCTAACCCCCGTCAGACTAATCTCCCCCTTCTGTTGTCCAAGTGACTGAAACACGAGCTCCCATCGCCCAACATGGACGACAACACCCGAACCGGCGCGGGAGGGTGTCTGCAAAGGGTTAAAGGGTTCAGAACGTTGGGGCACCAGTGGGATGCACACGTCTTAGCCACCGGCTAACCTAGCAACAGGCGCAGCAACTCCTGAGCGGGGCTCAGCGCGGTGGAATTCATCCAGCGCCACTCTTGGCTGTACTGGGCTGTTAAGCTTCTTGGCGAGATTGAAATTTACACTCTTCTCACACACACACACACACACACACACACACACACACACACACACACACACACACACACACACACACACACACACACACACACACACACACACACACACACACACACACACACACACACACACACACACACACACACACACACACACACACACACACACACACACACACACACACACACACACACACACACACACAGGACCCTGGGAGGACAGTGACCTCCACCACTCAATGTGACAGAACGTCAGGACCACTGTTGCCACAGTTACCACGAAAAAGTAATCCGATCACCGATGACTAGTTACTCCTTTGAAAAGGGCTGAGTGGAAAAAAAACCCATTACCGATTACTTGTTTATAAAAGTAACTAAGTTAGATTACGCTACAATAGTAACACTACAATAGTATCGCACAGGGACTTGGATAAGTAACGTTAATCTGATTACTGGTTTGGAAATAGTAACAAGTTAGATTTTAAAGTGGTGATATGAGAGTAACACATTACTAATTAACGTGTTACCAGCATCACTGGTCAGGACGGGGGGATCCCTAGTAGGAAAGTCGTTTGGAAAGGGTAGTCAAAAGCTTAATACCGCTCCTCACACACACACGCACGCACGCACGCACGCACGCACGCACGCACGCACGCACGCACGCACGCACGCACGCACGCACACACACACACACACACACACACACACACTACACCTGCGTGCTCTCAAACACCAGATGCTTCATTGCGCTGGCAGGTGTCAGGTCGTCCTTGTCGACAGAAGAGCGTGAAGGACGCAGGAAATAAACTCACATTCGTTTCTCTCTCTCTCTCTCTCCCTTTCACTCTCTCACACATGCGTGCACACACTCCGTCGCCATCCATTACCATCAGGCGGCGCCGCCGCCGCTCAGGAGACGCCGTCACTGACGCAACGTTCCTCCGCCAGAACCGAGACAGCCGGCGCAGAGCGGGACGGGATGAATGCTTTCTGTCGCCGAGCTTCTTCAAGGCCAAACCGTTTCACGTAAACGCGACACGTGACTTCCACTTCGGCTGTTTGTGTTTATGCATCAAGAAAAAGAACCAACAAACAAATGATATTATATCCAGGCAGGGATCTGGGGAATTGTTCCCGTCGACGTATCATTGGATAAAAATCAATAATTCAAACGCTTTGTCAACTTCTGTGTCAGAATACAGTTAACTGACCTGCAGTAAGTAATATTCAAATCGATTCAAGATGTCAGTGCAGGTTTGTTGATTTTAGACCGGAGGAGGAAATTACAGGGCGATTCCGAATGTTCAATAATAAAAACTGAACGCACTTGCTGGGTTTTCCTCTGGAAAAGCGACCTGGAATGACTGTCTTGTATTTGGCGCCGCGTACGGAAAAATAAAGTTGAATTGAAGTTGTGTGAGGACACGACAACGTTCACGTGACAATGTTCTTTTGTTGCGTGTCCGTTCACACGACAACGGTGCTCAGAGCTGCTGAAAGTGCAACTTTTTAAAAACAGCTCACAAGGTGGAACTTTTTGGCGACGTTGAAGTGACACTAAGTCATCGTGGGGACAATCTGGTGTCAGCGAGCGCAAACCGCCATTAAGCCGCGATCTGTAGAGCAGCGGTGGCGGCGGCGGCGGCAGCGCTCGCGGAGCGTAAAGCGCAGCCTTCAGTCGGCACACGCGAGAAAGCTCCTCTGAATTAAAGCGATTTAAGTGATACTTGGCCTCTCAACTTCAAAGTGTTTGCAGAAATCTGAAGTGGGTAAGAAAGAAAAAAAAAAAAACAGTTGCCGCGATGTTATGAATGTTTGATTTGGCGGGCGAGTCCGACGCTTTGATGTAAACTATCGCTTGCGTAACAGACTGCAGTTTTGGAATCAAATTACTTGGAAGTGTGTGAGTGTGTGTGTTTGTGTGCTAAGTGCACCATCAGGGGGCCTTCGGATCTAATCTGTAATCAGCTGAATCAGTGAGAGGTCGACGTACCCCCCCCCTCCCCCCCCAGGACTGACGGTCTGCTCCAGGTTCAGCTCTAATTGCCACATTAGTTATGGACAGAGCAGAAGGCCTTTGTTGCTCTCAGCAGTGGTCAATAAGAACGGCCTTTAATGAAGCGACTTGTCTTGCATGAGTGTCTCTTCGGTGCATAAACGTACATTAATGCTTACACACAGGGACCTGCACTGCAGGTCGTCAATACAAAAATGGACTTGCGGCCATTATCTAACCACCCACGCAACCCTAATACGTCTCAAACAGACACACCGATTTAGCTTTAAAATAAAAAGTTTGGCCACTTTTCACTTCGCTATAGAATCACCTCTCTCGGCCTCTGCAGAGGGAAAATCCCAAGCAAAGTGCTTTCTTTCCTTCTGCCCTCACCTAAGTTGGTATTTCCCCCCGCATACCGGGTCGAGATGAGACGAAGAGGATCATACTCATCCCCTCTTATCCCTCAACTGTATTTTTCAATATCAGTGGAATGCCTGCCTTTATTTGCTCAGTGCTGCGTTACAGCAGGAATGTCAGTTTCTGTGTGTGTTGGTAGCCAAAGTGGAGCTCCAGGCAAGGGAAGACAGGGGGTGGGGGTGGTGGTGGGGTCAAGTCCTGCCACACACCTCCACCCTTCCTCCATCCAATCCCTGTTCCAGCCTCAACGGCATTACGAAAAGCTCAATTTGTCTGTTAGGGAACAGAATATTTCCATAAATTGATCAGGAATCAAATCTTAAATTTGGCCCCAATGGCATAAGAAAAGATTACCGTAATTTCCAGACTATTGGGAGCACCTGCATATAAGCCACACCTACCGAATTTAAAAAACAAAACAAAAAACTAAACACATCACCCATGTATCGGTGACTTGAACCTCGTTAAAAAGCCATAAATTAGCCGTGTCACTGTTTAAAAAACAGGGTTCAAAACCTGTGAAAAAAACTGCGGCTTATAGTGTAGAATTTATGGTAATTGAAGACCCTGATTACATGAAAAAATTTCAAGTGAAAATGAATTGAGTTTTTTTTTGCGTTTTTGGAAAACCTTTTGTATTTACATGGCAAAATTTTGAAAACATGTTTAAACAGTAACGTTTCTTTGGGTATTTTATTCCAGCAAACTTTTGCGGTTACAAGGAAACAACAGTACTACGTAGTTTTCATGTTGGGCCACTAGTGAGAGCTGTTTTTTTTTTTTTTTTTTTAAATGAAACCACACACACACAAATACACGCAGAGGAAAATACGCTATAAACATTAACAATGGGAGAACACAGACATTTGTATGGACAATGAAGTTGGATTGTTATAAAAGTGATTGTCAACTATAAAACTACAAACTCCCAGGTTATTGTCCTTCTACTGAGCATGTGCAGAACAACTATTTACTGGTGCGCATGACCAGTATTAGAGTTTCCACTGAGCCCGAGTGTTTTCAGAAAGACTCTGAGCAAGGTTAGCGTGTAAACGGACATCCAAAATGCAACGAAACAACACGTTGTTTAACTGTGGCCTAAGCCAGACTGAGGAGGAGGGAAGCGTCTTGTACACAGCAAAACCTGGAAGTACATCTAATAGAATTCTAACTTTCAATAAAAAGCCCTTCACGAGTCTGGACACCATCTTTAAAAGGCCGTTTACGGCGAGTTGTAAGGACTTTTTCTTATATTGGTGAATAAGAATTCCTTCTGGTGCTCCAGTTAAGGCTTTTATGTGGCCTTCAGTATATATATATATATATATATATATAAATGCCATTAAATGCTGGAATCCACGTACAATTTGGACTAATTTAGATGGATGGCGGTGGATTTTCTGGTGTTTCCTCTCGCAGGCTCCCGAAGGTGTGCTGGAGAGACTCGGTCATAAAGGCCTAACAGATACTGTTCAGCAAGGAAATGATGATGCTGGCTAATGAGAACCATTCTCCTCTGATGACCGGGCACCCAGGGAGCCTTTCCAGCTAATATGCTCTCAAAGCTCTATAAAAACTACCGGCCAGATTATGCCAGGGTACGGTGGCAGAAAGCAGAGGTGGAGGATTGTCTGAACACAAAAGGACACTTGAATATGACTGAGGAGGGGCGATAATGACTGAATTATAATATACCAGGAAGGCAGACAGCTTGTGGGTTAGTTTAGATCAGCCGTGGGCATCATGAGACCCTTTAGCTCTGGTTGACCGGCCCTCGGGGAGAAATCCTCGAAGAAAATTTACATTTTTTATAGGCTTTAGTACATCTAAAATGGCCACAATTGTTAACATTTTGGGTCATTTTTACATTATTAACTCACATAACTAGTGTTTCCCAGTGGAAGAAAATGATTGTGAACTAATAAAATGTTTGTGTTTACTCATGGACTGAAGTGGTATGTATGATTCAGGAGTTTGAGACGATGACTTGGAAAGAAAAAGTGTCGCTCATAAATGTGTGTGGAAAAAAATATATATTTTATTTATATCAAGAAAAATCTCTTGTTGAGCAAAACTCAAGTCAACTTAAGTCTGAGCACAAATGATTCTTAAGGTGCTTTATTTCCATTACCATAGTTCCTTTCAAGACCTTCTCCTTATTGAACACTGTGATTTATTACCTTATTTTGGAAGTTAGTGGTTAACTGTTTCCGAATAAATCCCCCAAAATTGCAAAAGAAAGTCCCATACAAAGCAGATGAGAGAGATCAAAGGAGATCAGCGTCTGTTGCCATGGAGACGCTCCCTGCTCAGTGTTTCACACAGTGATGTAGCTACCTGACGGGCTAGTTAGCATCGATATGAGCTAATGGCTATCATGCTAGTGATGCTAACTCGGTTCCACAAACAAATGTGGCGTTGGCGAAGGTCTGCCGCTCTACCGAGTGACATAGCAAATTTTTGTCCGTTTCACAATAGAACTTTAAAATCTTGCAACGCTCAGTGTGCGACACAAGAAGCATCCGACTCTCCGTATCTCAGTGGAAACGTGACTCACTCCTCCCACGTCCACCGTGAAACCAGAACGTCTTCCTGCCCAGTCAAAGCCGGTTCTGATCCTCCTGTTCCTCCTCCTACGAGCCCACTCGGCCCCGCGGAGCTCTCGCTCAGCCCCTTGAGCTCCAGATGAAAGGCCGAGGGGAAATGGCAGTCATACTGGTAATATCCGCACCGGGACATCTGCCGGCCAGCCAGCCAGCCAGACCCGACACACGCCAGTCCCAAGAGGCCAGGACGGGAAGATGGAGGCTCGGATCAGCTCTCTCCATCCAGCACCAAATCCCATGTCCACCCTCGTAACCCTCATCTCTCACGTTAGATTGGATCACAGCTCTCCATCTTCTCCCTTCGATTGTTTTCACAGTTTGAGACCTTTATCTTTCCCCTTCACCTTCAGCGGCGACCTCGAGTCCTCCAACTCGGCTCATAATCTCCGCTCTCCTCCGCCGTCTTGCTTTTCCCTGACATGAAAAGCAGGAGCGTGCTGAGTCTGGAGCAACAGCAGCCTGAACGGGGCTCGGGGGTCGATCTGGTGTAATCTCGCTAACGCCGGTGTGGGTTGGGCTTATCCCGCCCGAGCAGCCGTCCACGTCAGGAATGCCGTTCGCCTGCGAGCGCCGACAGCTGCTGCACACCTTTATGGCCTTAGAGGCTTTAAAGATAAGTTCACTTTATGCCTCTGACATTCAGGTACAAACACAGTAACAACCCAATAACTGCAGCGGGCGGACATGTCGAAGGTGAACCACAGTGTCAAAGTCACAGACGTCTCCATGCATTTCGGACAGTGAAGCTTAAACACACACATTAACAGGAAGACGACAACATATTAAAAAGGCACTTAGTCGGTGCATTTTAGGGATGCACCGATACCAGTGTCAGGTATTGGTCCGATACAACCAGCGAGTATTACCTAACGTCGCCCAGCGATGCTCGCGATTTGGAGATTCTTTAAAATTGACGAGAATGAAAATAAGACTAAATTATGTTCCGTCGAAATATGAAGAAGAGGACAAAGGTCGTTCGTACAACAGCAGCAACTTAATCAATTAGCAGCGTTAGCCCGATGTCATTCGTTAGTTCAGCTGCTCAGTGGATCCAGTTGCGCCAAATCGTGCTACATGCTACATGCTAAAGATTATCAGGGCTCACACACCAGCGATGCTACATCGATGACTAACGTCTACAGTGTGTAGATAGATGCTACGCACTGTAGACTGGAGCTCTTCCATTCTTTCTGTATTGTGCATCCGCAGTCGGCTTTGGACTCCGCGCGCAGACCTCTGATGTCCACGCGGTTCCATTCATATTACATTTCAAGTTTCACGTCAGTACGCCTTCCATAATATAACGATATGGTGGCATTCTCCTTCCCTAAAGAATTTCACGTGAGGACTTCTGATCTATCGGGCTATCTTCATATTCTCTTAAACTGTGATTGTACAGACGGGGATTGTTCGTTGCAAATGCACGGACCAGTTTAGTCCATGCAGTCGATCACAGACCCTTATGCACAGAGTGGATGACGATATTAAATCACATGGACCAACATGAAAGCAGAGAGTATGAATGAATTGGCCTCAAGGCTTTTGGAGGAGTGCGTAACGTCAGTGCAGAGGCTGTGTGGAGGCGGATTGTGGCAACGCATAGCCTTCGCATATTGTTTTTTATGGCATTTCATTCATACTTGTATCGGTACTCGGTATCAGCAAGTAGCTAAAGATTAGTACTCATCCTTTAAAAAAAAGTGGTATCGGTGTATCTCAAGTGTATTTATTCATTTAACAAAAAATATCTAAACAAACAACCTCAAATTTGACTTGAAGTCTGAATCCCCCGGGGCTCAGGTTAACGCACACATCTAAAACACAGCCTGTTTCTTCTGGTGTGAAAGCACTGAAGGAGGGACGACATGAAGTCTTAAATCTCTCCGTCTCGTCATGTTTCAATAATTATCTTCCCTGACATTATGGCAAAGCAAAACAATGACTGCCGACGGCCCGGTGTCAGACAGATTTAGCTACCGAGCTGCGGAGTGTGTGAAAAGACGCCGGCGGTCTCTTGCACCTTGGCGATGAGCTCACTGGTTCTTCTAGCAGATGGTGTTTGTTACCAATAGAGAATTCGAGGCTCTACGATTCAACACTTCTGGTTTTTTTTTTTTCCCTTCCTCTTTGCGGCTCATCCCTCCGGGTCAATCACAGGAAGTGTTTAGCCATGCATTTACTTCTCCTCCTCTGGTGGAGAGACGGGGATGGATTACCTGCTTTCCCCTCATTTTCTTCTTTATGACTCCTCACAGACAACAACAGACTTTCAATCTGCAGATATAAAAGGTGAACCTGTGGGAATGTGTGTGTGTGTTTCTCCTTTTTTCTTATTTTGTTCTGTCCACAAGATTTCACGACAACTCGACAACTTGCAAAGACTTTGCCGATTCAGACACAAAGACACTGAGGCTTGATTCAGACAGACAGATAAGTTACTGTTTTACCTTTTGATGCACAGACATTTGGTATTTTCCCCGTCTTTTCCTAATGGAGAGATAACGGTCTTATGTGGGCATTTCAGAGATTAATCCGTTAATGAGCAGTCTACAAATGAATAGCTCCTTTGGAAGAAGCGGCGCTAAGTGTTCCCGGGCTAATGCAGTTAATAAGCCATGGCCACGCAACAAAGTGGACCACAGAGGAGGCTCTCATAGCTGCAGGGGCCACAGATAATATGGTCCATTAAAGATCGGCTGATTTATTCTCCCGTTCATGGCGGCGGCGCTTTGTACACGACCGGGCCTTGTTGAGCTGGCACACACAGCGCGTCCGCATGTCTCCGGGCAAAAATCTGAACGGCGATCAAACAGACGTTACATCATGCAATCAGACTTTCCTTCAGCTGGGATGACGCGTGTGGAAAAAAAGTGACATTTAAAGGAGTCATATCCTCCAGCAGTTCAACTCTTCCACTTGCTCTGGTTGGTCCAGAAACGTTTTATTCAAAGTTTATGGATTTTCCCCCATTTGAATATTGGATCATAGGAGCTGCATTCAGAATCTGCTGTGTCTGTGTGAGCTGGACTGGCTCCGTCCACACATGCCCATCTTGGGAAGAGGAGGAAGTACTTCCTCTCGTGGCGCCATGTGCCAGAGCAGAGCTGCCTAATTGTGGGAGGAGTCAAAGGGAGGGCCGACCTTGATTGGGATTGGCTAAACCCCCGATGACACTATATAGGGTTGATTTCTGATTGGCTGGTTGGAGCAACACACTTTTTTAAAACCTGAAACAAGCCAGGGACAGAGAGGACAGACTGTCTTCAAGTGAATTTTGCATAATATGCAATAATAAACTTTAAATTTAAACTTTGCAGTTTTTTCTTTGTTGTGATGCAGAGCATACGGTAAGAAAATGTTTATAAAAAAACCCTACTAAGAATTTGTACAATCTCAACATGGACAATTTTAATGATGCAGTGAAACGTCGTAAAAAACTTCTATAGTTGTTGCATTATGGGTGTTTTTACAAACAGCATAGCTTGGAGAATAGTTTGAAAGCAACCAGGTTGTTTTCAGGTCAGCATCACTGATAACTCAGCTCGGGTCTCAGTGTTTCATTGCTACTCTTCAGAATTTTAAATTAAAAAAAAATAAAAAATCTATGTTTTCTTTGAAAGTTTCATAATTTGCTTGGCGGTTTGGCGTTTTTAGCCCACGGACCTTCTTTTATTAAAATAATAAGTGACATTATGCTCTCATGTGTGTAGAAACCGCTTTCGTTTGCATTCATAAATGTGAAGTTACGTCCAGCAGGAAGCCTGAAACATATCTGCCCTGCAAGACTCCCATCACATCTGAACGATGACAGAGAGCGAGCGTCTGTTCCGTGCAGATTAGCCCCGTTCATTAGCTCGGTAATGAAGTCTCTCTCGGCACAACGGTGGGCGGTCATGCCCCTTTTTAACACGGACCTCGGGAGCTCTGCCACAGCCACACGGAAACGCCAAACAAATGCCCAGCGAGAAGGAGTACCTCAGGGCTACATTATGTAATCACTGTTGAATTGATCTAGCTCTGGCTAACATTCACATTTTGACAAATCGTGAGACAGGAGTGTCAAATATAAGGCCCGCAAGAGGCTCCAATCCAACCAAAACGCCAAGAAAATGGTAAAGATGATCATTATAATTACTTCATTGTGTCTCCATGCACTTTAAGTATAAACGGAAAACTTGCACGCTTGCTATAAACAGTCTTAACTATGAGCAACTGATGAAGTCAAAAGCACAGAAATGAACGGAAAATGACTAAAAACAACAAAATCAACAAACTGCTCTTACTGAAATGTCGATTTCGTGAACAGCAGATGCACGGGAAGTAAAACAACAACAACACACGAATCACAGCTAACAAACGATGCTATTTCAGTTATTCATGGGAGGATATTTCCTAATTATATTTCACTATTGCTTCAAGTGAAGTAGTCAGTTGGCAAAGTGTCAAGTGTGGTTTATGTTGCATTAAAAAAAGAATTTGATTATCAAACAAGCTGCTGGCGTCTTTTCATTCGTCTTCTCTTCCCACTTTTTGTCAGTGAGCTTCGCTGGTGGTTGGACGCCATCCCGGCTCAGTCAGGGAGATTTACAGGCTGCAGCCTGGACGGGCTGCCAGTCCGTCACAGGGCCAACACACACACACACACACACACGCACGCACGCACACGCACGCACGCACACGTTGCTGATTTGCCGCATGAAGCTGGCACTGGGAGAACATGTCAAGTCCCCACTGGAGAATTCCAAGTAGCACAACCTGCTGTGAGGCAACGCAACATCGATGTGCAACTTATCAAAGGAAAAACACTGATTAGAAATACCTGAATTCATGTTTCTATATTCCACTGATGCAGCTGGTTTTCGCACAATCAGCAGTATGTTATGTGAACACGTTACGTGAGGGACGACACAGAAGTGACAAATGTGGTGCTTGTGAGGTTTTATATCAAGTAATGAATATTTAAATCGATGATGTTGGAGCAGGGGTGTCAAACATGAGGCTCGTGGACCAAAACTGGCCTGCAAGAGGCTCCAATCCGGCTAAAACACCAAGAAAATTGTAAAGATTTTAAGGAAAAAGGTTTTTTAAAAACAAGTTTTTACTCAAATTCATGCTGTCAGGGTGAGTTTGTAAAAACGCTCATAATGAAACAGCTATGGAAGTTTTATAGACATTTCACTGTATTTTGCACCGGAAGGTTTGATTAAAATCGGCTTTATGTTGAGATTTTAGTCATTTTAGACATAAATATACTGTAATTTCCAGACTATATAGCGCACCTGAATATACGCCGCACCAACAGATATTCATAAAGAAAAAAAAAGAAAACAGGAAACCCGTAAAAATTCATAAATTAAACTCATTAAATCATTGTTTAAGCCGCTGGGTGAATAGAGCAGCAGCTTATAGTCCAGAAAGTACGGTAGACATTTTCATCACAAATACTCCGAGTCAAAACAAAGAAAAGGTTCTTATGGTACAATTTCACCGGTCCGGCACACTCAAGAAGAAATGGGACTGTATGCGGAACCTTGACACTCCAGATTTAGAATATATTTGACCAACAAAGAGATTTGACTGCGTTACTGTCAATAATATGACAAAATGAAGACGTGCAGTTTTCTTTTTTCTAACAGTCGGTTAAAGTTACATCGACAATAATATGACTTATTACCAATTAAAGCAGTTTCAGACCAAAACTAAAGAGTGACCTTATGTCCAGATTGTGCACGGTGAGCTTGTGAGCATTCGATTTGCAGAGAGTCAACATGGGACGAGTTACATGTGAGCAAACTGCTGAATCAGCATCTGGCATTTCAGCCGCCCGGCTCAGCTTACTCAGAGGGGATCTCATCTCCGGGCCTTTCCCCTCTTTCTACTGCCTGTATGCTTGCCTCCCTGCCTCCGTGTGTGTAATGAGAATCGTCTACAACAACATGTTTGTAGTTTTTCTTTTTTTTGTTCTATTGTGTTCCTCTGGACTGCCGACATGCAAATAAGACACACTTCTGTGCGACGGTGTGGGAAGAAAACAAACCGCGGAAATTAGGCAGGATTAATGTGGAAAGTCGAGAGGAGATCAAATGGGCGCCATCAAAGATGACACAGCAACCCCCCCCTACCTCAGATCGGCATACACGCTGCGGCGGAGCGGCGTGTTGTCGCAGGATGTGATGAACCTCCTGCGCTCCACCTTCGTTTGAGCCTCGGAGTGTGAGGATGTGATTCAAAGTGAATTTCCCTTGTCGGGTGGGAGGCGAGTGGAAGAGACAAAACTATTTGAGGCTCACTGAAGCAAAGAGGAGAGGAAAGATGCCATCTTCAATAAAGTATCTATCTATCTATCTATCTATCTATCTATCTATCTATCTATCTATCAGTCAGCTGCTTCAATTCCATTACACGGGGATCCACCAATGATTTTTTCCAGGACACCTGATACCAGTACATATTAAATAATATTATAATGAATGTTTCAATGAAATTATAATATATTAAATAATTTAAACTCCAGCGGCAAATGGTATGCGAAGGCTATGCTATATTTAAGGTTATGGGTTTGCCTGTGTGTATTTAATAATTTATTTATCGGTTAGTATGTATTCTACTAACTTTTCATAAAAACTCTTTACCCGAACTGCATGAAACTTTCAGGAGATGATTTGTTCTTGTCTGAGGATGCTGAGAACGATTGGGTCGAAGGCCAAGGTCACGGAAACGCGGTCAGTTTTAATGCGATTGATTTCAATTCTCTCCCGTTATGATGAAAATCTCTTGACCTTTGACCCCCGACCGCTAACCAGGGCGATGACGTCACTGCATCATGTGGCACATCAGTGGATATGGAATTAAAAACATTGTGGTGTTGGTCTGACATCAATCGGATTAAAACTGACTGCGTTATGACAAAGATAACCTTTTTAACCTTTACCTGACCTCGACCTTGACCTTTGACCCAATGACTCTCAAAATTTAATGGAACTATTCTTGGAGACGGACAAGTCAACCCTGAACAATCTATGCTATCCAGGTGAATTGTATTTGCAAAAAGTTGGTAAAAAACATCCAAACCAATAAAGAAATAAAGAGGTGAGACTTCCAGGTGGGACTTGGTCTCATGTCTGGCGTCTATCGACCTACTGCCTGAAGCCACACTGAGATTGGTGCATCCGCAGATACTGTGTGTGTGTGTGTGTGTGCGTGTGTGTGTGCGTGTGTGTGTGCGTGTGTGTGTGCGTGTGTGCGTGTGTGTGTGTGTGTGTGCGTGTGTGCGTGTGTGTGTGTGCGTGTTTGACTCACGGCTCTTTTCTTGTCCGCCTCCTGAAGCTTGACAACCGTCTTCGTCGTCACACTCGGTGGCGCTGCCCTCCCCGGCCTCCCCGCTGCCCAGGTCGTCCCAGGCCTCCGTCTGGCCCAGTCTGGGAAACTTGTCTTGGGTCTCCTGCAGAAACATTTGACACTTTTACCCCACGTCTTCCTGGATTAAAACCTGCTCCGGCGATGAAGCATAAATATTCTTCTTCCTTTGTTCTCCTGAGGTAGAGGCAACATATGTGTTCATTCCCGCGACATGTTGAGAGTCATTAGCTGGAGTAGTTCTGTTGCTATGGCAACTGACAAGGTCAATGTAAATGAGTTTTCTAAAAAAACTATGTTGTTTCTTTTCTTTGTTGTTATTTTGGACTTTATGTGATGATTTATTTCTCACGTGACTTTAATTATATTCACGATACGACCCTGAGTTCGTTATATTGCCTGATCTGGATTCAGAAGCTTCCGTGAAAATACAGAAAAAGTGGACATTTTAAAACTCCAGAACTAATATAAAATGTAAAGTTTCACGCTTACATGGAAATGCTTTGAAAACAATGTCACGGCAATGACAGTAACGATGTTCTGCCACTAGTGGGTGCTGCTGTTTGTTTTTGTGATGAAACCGCACACAAAGCAGAAAACCAGCCGTTATGAACAACGGAAGAACAAGGACATTCTAGTGGACAGACCACCAAGTTGGATTGTTACTATGGTGACTGTCAAAATAAAAGTACCAAGTCCCAGGAGAATTTGACACTCTCATGGAGTTCCAAGGTTTCGAATCACATTTCTGTTGTTGAAGAGAAAAAAATAAAGACAAATATTCCCTTAAACTTTAAATCAACGCTCCGGCAGAGAGAAACCGAGTTACATCACACAGAGTTTCTTCGCCCGGAGCTTTGAAACGTGACTCTTCACGGCGTCCTTCCCGCCCCGCATGGCGCCCACTAATTGGATCACCTGCTGGCCGTTCCTTCTGTCCACAACACCGTCATCCAGGTTCCTTCACACGTCTGACCAGGAACTCTCCCCACAGAAACAACAGATTATTCTACAGATCACCGCATCTGAGAAGTGTGCGAAGGTGTCCACACACACACACACACACACACACACACACACACACACACACACACACACACACACACACACACACACACACACACACACACACACACACACACACACACACACACACACACACACACACACACTGCATCATTGCTATGCATACCTGAGCAAACCTAAAATTAACTATGCATGAGAAAACCAACACAATCACTTCTGGTGCACAGCTGACCTTTAGGTGGAGGAACGACTAGTGAAGACGTGTTGACTGGTGAATGACAGGACCCCCCCCACCCCCCCCGCAACCCCCCCCCCCCCCCCCCCCCCCCCCCACACACACACACACACACACACACACACACCCCGACACGGCAACACTCAAACAGCAAAGGTGTTCCTCACTCAGTTGTTCAAGGGGGAAGGATCTGTTTTTTTTCAGCCTTTAGTTATTCATTTATTAATTGGTTTGTATGTATAGATTTTATCAACTTTAACCCAAATGGCATGAAATCTTCAGGGATGATTTGTCATCATCCAAGGACCAATCAATTAGATTTTAAGATTTTAGATGTTAACGGCTAACAGTTTCTGAATAAATACCCCAAAACTCCCCCCCCCAAAAAAAAAGTCCCATACAAAGCGGATGAGAGAGGCACCTCATGGAGGAGATCAAAGAAGATCAGCGTCCGTTGCCGTGGAGACGCTCTCTGCTCAGTGTGTCACAGTGATGTAGCTGCCTGAGCTACCGTGATAGCACCGATATGAGCTAAACGACAACAATTTCAACATAAAGTCAATTTTAATGAAACCTTCTGGTGTGAAATGTCAAAACAAAACAAAATTCTACTGTTGATGTTGCATTGTGGGTGTTTTTACAAATTGTGTAAAAAATAAAAAAAAATCAGTTTTCTTCTAAATTTTGACAATTTGGAAGAAATTTGGAGCTTAAACTTAAATCGTGTTTTTTTATATATATATATATAGATATATCTATCTATCTATATCTATATATAGATATATCTATCTATCTATATCTATATATATATCTATATCTATATATATCTATATATATATCGATATCTATATATTGATATCTATATATCTATATCTATATATATCGATATCTATCTATATATATATATATATATATATATATATATATATATATATATATATAGATAGATATATATAGATAGATATCGATATATATATATATATATATATATATATATATATATATATATATATATATATATATATATATATATATATATATATTTCTAGTCGTTGGGTCAGGTGTGCACTGATACAGTACCTGCTGTACATACTCCGCTGGTACAGCAGGTAGAGTCTATCAAGTCAGAAATTGCCTGAAGCAGTAAAATGTTGTATCGTGAGTAAAACTACGCTCACCAAATAAAGTTTGCACGCAAAGACACGCGTAGCAACAATTTGAGCAATTACAGCTTCTAACCACGAGTTTAACGTCTTGTTAATTACCGATTTCGTGACCTGATGAGTCTTTATGCAGTGTGACAGAAGACAAAAACGTCAAATTAAACTAGACTATGTGTCTGCATGAACGTGATAAATGTGGCGGATACAGCTTTTCCAAATCTCAGGTTTACTGTTTTGTCGGATCCTGCAATTCTGTGTTGCACATAGATGATATATTGTGCAATAAAGGTGGCTGTGGATATTTAGATGTTTTACTGTCTGTGCAACAGAGAAGCTGTAAACTTGATTACAGACTTGAATTCCTTCATATCGCAGCCCTGCTGCTTTGATCACAAGCCACGCCCCGTTAAAACACCCATAAATCTAATTCCCGTGATCGTTAAGCTCTTAAAATGACAGGTGAGAAATACCCAGGTACATAATGAGGAATAATCATCCTCATCTTCGTCTGCGGCCATTTCAGAGTCGGGGCTTATTAAAAGAGCCGTTTCTGAGCATGTCGGGACGCTTCTCGTTCCGAGCGGATGACGAAACGCACACTGGGTATTATTTGATACCGTTGCTCATTAAACCCGTCATGTTTCTCCACCCGCTGCAACACCGAGCCCCGCTGCAGGTCGAACAGAGCCGCTACGCCCGCCGACAAACCTTAGAGCCACAGAACAATAGTTGGAGGTGTCGCTTTTCAGGATGACGAGGAAAATATGCGAAGAATACTGGACGCTGGTCACAGTTGTGTGTTTTATGGTTTTGGGGGGGGGGGGGGGGGGTCGGCTCGCGTTACCTGAGCTGGTTTCAGTGTTGAAGGAAGAAGAGCTTGTCGTGTCTTATCGTCTCTCGTCAGGATCTAATTCATGCAACACGTGTTGACATTAAACTTCAGGGGAAACGCACACATTTGGATATTCCAATAAAAGTTTAAGAGGCTCAAAGACTGGATAGTGTCTGGATAGTGTTATACATAATAGTGTTCACATAACTCCCACTCTTTCTCTTCCTGTAAAATCACATTTGTTTCGACGTATCAAGCTTCTATCGGGTTCCATCTAATCTTAATACGCCCATTTTATCCCACGACAACGTTTCTCTGACTGGAGGTTTCCAGAGTTTCTAAAAAAAAAAAAAAAAAAAAAAAAAGAAATCATTGTAGAGTAGCGACAAAACACAAGACAGAGCGGTGAGCTGAGATATCGTGATGCTGCCATGAAGCTACCCTGGGGGAGTTTTGTAAAAAAAACACCCAGAATGCAACAGTTTTTGAAACATTTCGCTCGATTTTGCAGCACAAAGTTTCATTAAAAATGTCTTGATGTGGAGATTGGAATAATTTTCTGTACTAACGTTTCCTTTTAGAGTTCAACATTCTCATCACGAATACTCTGCGACAACAAATAAAAACCTTCAAAGTTAAAATTTGAAGGATTCTATTTTACCGGCCCCTGAATTAAATTGTGTTTGATCATTTCCTCATGGATTTCAAATGAAAATGAAAAAAAAATCTTTGTATAGATGTAAGCGATGCTCGGAGCGACTGAAAACGACTTCCTGAGAACGGCTCCAAACGCAACTTTTCTGAACTGCTGCTGCTGGTCTGGCGCTCCACGGCCGCAGTAACTAGTAGTTCTGCACATGCTCAGTAGAGCCAATCAGAGCAACGTTTTCTCCAGAGTGTGGTGACTCCCAGTCCATGTTCTCCTGGGACTTGATACTTTTATTTTGACAGTCACCGTAATAAGTCCATTAGAACGTCGGTGTTCTCCGAGTGTTAATGTTTACAGTGTATTGTTCCCTGCTGCAGGAGTGTGTGCGCTTTCATCACGAAAACAAACACCAGCACCCCCTAGTGGCCCAACATCGTTTTCACAACGTTACCATGTAAAAGTGAAACTTTTGAAAATGCAAAAACAATGCGTTTTCACTTTATTTCTTTTAAATGCAGTTTATTAAGCCGTCATTAGTTTCTGTAACTCAATCGTGACATGAAGGCTTTTTTCTTGATTTCATTTTCAAAGCGGATGCTGAATAAATACTGCGTTTTGATTTTGAAAAACCTGTTTGAAGGCATTTCATTTCGATCTTTCGCCCACCTCATTTATTATTCCCGCGGAAGCGACCTGATCCGCCAGTCAAAGGCTTCTTTCTGGTTGATTAGGTAAAGTCTGGAGACGGGCCGGCCCCAACGGACCAATAATGTATTTTTCTTCTTTCCTTCCAGAGTCAACAGTGATTTGCTTTGAGCAGATCTGCAGCTACTTTTGTTTGCACGCTGTCACTCGTCCTCAGATGCTCCGTTTTCTGTCTGTTCCCGCTATGCTCTCTCTTTTTCTTTTTCTTTTTTTTTTCCTCCCGCGGCTTCTTTTGTTGGTCAGGCACACTGAAATATCGAAAAGTTTCTTATTCCCCATCTGATGTTTACGGTTTCTGAACATCACCAGTGGGACGATAAAGGAAACCTCAAACTGCGCGGTTTAAAAAAAACTTGTGCAGACGTTCCTAGATGACTTTACTGTCAGTCCTTCCTTCCTTCTCTTCTGGCTTCTTTTCCTCGGGTCAACAGTTTCAGCAGCGCTGCCCTCCACCAGCTGATCTGGTTTCACGTGTCTAGAAGTGGGAATTAAAAAAGGTTCTGACTCCTGATCCCGGTTCACTGCTTTGACGATAACATCCCACTTATTGCATCTGTACCGACACGCGCAGTCGCAGTATTCATGCGCCCGCCGTCCCCCGGGGGGGACTGTGTTTCACGTTTTTATGTTTCATAACCACATTTTGTGTTTCCACATTAAAAAAAAAAAAAAAAAAAAAAACTAAACTGGAGCCTCTCTAACGTGCACACTCGTGCACGCTCGCTCGCACACTTTCTTTTTAGCGTGACTCAGGCGCAGGAGAACTCATGCCGGAATTCAGCGCCCGATGCTCTGGGACCTGCCTCGTCATCCTCGGGCCCTGGAATGCTTCTGAACTGTTGGAGAGGAGAAG
This sequence comes from Lipophrys pholis, assembly GCF_963383615.2. Taxonomy (NCBI): domain Eukaryota; kingdom Metazoa; phylum Chordata; class Actinopteri; order Blenniiformes; family Blenniidae; genus Lipophrys; species Lipophrys pholis. Next base: position 53,704,317 of record NC_137635.1, read on the forward strand.
GTAGAAAACATTTCATGATTTGGGATTTTATCCAAAGCCTTCTGGGAATACCTGATTTGTCCGTGGATGCCAGAGTAATCTCAAGGCGAGCCTTAAAGGGAAAAGAGCAGTGGCTTGTTTTTTGTTCTCGACCCGGTGCGACGTCAGATCCTTCCTCCGTGCACCTGCGTGAACTCTGGACTCGAACTAGTATTCTTCTGCTTTTCTCTGGAAGATTCTACTTCGTTTTATCACTTTTTACTTCTTGGTACAATCAACAGTCAATTTTGTCAGTTCTAGATTCACACGACATTTTCGATCCTTAATTTCCAATGTGTTGTTACTAAAGAGATAAAAAAAGATTTGACTTGGATTAGGGATTAAATTATGTTGATTGAACATTTCAAGGAATATCAGTTAGAAGGGGAAGATGCTCTATAATCTGGATGTGAGGTGAGGAAGATGCTCTATAACCTGGATGTTAGCGGAGGAAGATGCTCTATAATCTGGATGTTAGAGGAGGACGATGTTCTACAGTCTGATAAAGGAGGAAGATGCTCTATAATCTGGATGTTAGCGGAGGAAGATGCTCTATAATCTGATAGAGGGGGAGCTGCTCTATAATCGGATAGAGGGGAAGCTGCTCTATAATCTGGATGTTAGAGGAGGAAGATGCAATATAATGTGGAAGTTAGTGAAGGAATTTGCTCTATAATCTGGATATTGGTAGGGGTGCTCTATAATCTAGATGTTGGTAGAAGGAGGATGCTCTATAATCTAGATGTTGGTAGGAGGAAGATACTCTATAATTTGGATGTTACGGGAGGGAGATGCTCTATAATCTGTACATTAGAGGAGGAAGGTGCTCTATAATCTGACTGTTATATGAGGAAGATGCACTATAATCTGGATGTTAAAGAAGGAAGATGCTCTATAATCTGGAAGTTGGAGGAGGAAGATGCTCTATAATCTGGATGTTATATGAGGACGATGCTCTATAATTTGGATTTTACAGGAGGCCAATGCTCTATAATCTGTACATTAGAGGAGGAAGATGCTCTATAATCTGGACGTTAACAAAGGAAGATGCTCTATAATCAGTCAGAAACCTTCTGTTGACAGTAAACCTAAATAAATTTCACTTCAGTAGTTTTTTTTTTTTTTCCTTTTCTAAATAACCGACTCCAGATTTTCATAAAGTGTATTTATTTATTTTAACTTGAGAAGCTTCTCCTCTCTCACTGTCGTTAAGTTTCACTGAATCAGAGCAGCTTCATCTAATCCAGCCGTCCACTCACAGTCAGGACTGCTCTACAGGTTTATGAAGCGTCTCGTCTCCGTCGGCTGAAAAGCTTTTGTACATCAGAGTCGGCTGCTGCTCAAATATTCCCTCCCATTGTCCACATTCGCCGCAGGTGACAGATCAGATGAGACGTTTTTTTTTTTTTTCTTCTTCAGTGGATTATCATTTGTGTTACCCGCTGTCTGTCTGCGCATGCAGAATCGTTCACGCGTGAGAAATGGTTTTTTATTGTTGCAGGAATTGAGAGATTTCAGTGTCCGATGTGCCGGAAGCCTCCTGCCGCCGTGCAAAAAGAGAAAGAAGCCAATTTGTGACGCCGTTAAAGACGTTCTGGGACGAGAGGGAGAGTATTCACTGCTTATTTATGCTCTTAAAGAACTCTTATTGGAGTATTTAGTTCTCCTTGCTTGTTGCACCGAGTCACAAATGTGTTTCTTCACTGCCGCGTTGGGAAAGCGCTTTACGTTCCCGTCACGCCGCCGTTGAAATCGCCCGCAGTGGAGCTGCGATTATATATTTCTGTGACATAATCAAAACTAGAAAAGGGGCTCGGGACGGCAGCCAACCAAAGCAACCGTTACACCGACGGCGCGTTCCACAGCAACAGCACTCTAATTGATTCCTTCTCTAATTAACATGCTTTAAGGACAGCCGGGCCGAGCTGCATCGTGTTCAACAGCTATCTGCTTAATCCCGACTGGTAATCTGACGGAGGTGGAGAGTTCAGACCACTGGATCCATTCGACTGCTTGACATGATTTAAAAAGGGAATTCTGGGATAATAAAAGAGACGAGGAGAGGAATGTTGAATCAAAAACACAATTAAAGGTCAATATAAACCACTTTGTCGTCCTCCTTTCCAAAACAGGTGGAACGTCCAGACCGTGTCCATTAGCAATCAAACCAAATGACACAAATCAAAGTTACCCATCATGCATCTGGTTGCACTTTTCCAGCAAACAGACACACACAGACACACACCAACACACACCAATACACCAACACACACAGACACACACAGACACACACAGACACACACAGACACACACAAACACACACCAACACACACCGACACACACGACACACGCAGACACACACAGACACACACAGACACACACAGACACACACCGATACACACCGACACACACAGACACACTAGAATACACACCAACACACACCGACACACACGACACACACAGACACACACAGACACACACAGACACACGCAGACACACACAGACACACACAAACACACACCAACACACACCGACACACACAGACACACACCAACACACACAAACACACACCGACACACACCGACACACACCGACACACACAGACACACTAGAATACACACCAACACACACGACACACGCAGACACACACAGACACACACAGACACACGCAGACACACACAGACACACACGACACACACACCAACACACACAGACACACACCAACACACACCGACACACACCAACACACGCAGACACACACCAACACACGCAGACATACACAGACCCACACCAACACACACAGACACACGCAGACACACACCAACACACACCGACACACGCAGACACACACCAACACACACCGACACACACAGACACACACCGATACACACCAACACACACAGACACACACAAACACACACCGACACACACCGACACACTAGAATACACACACCGACACACACCAATACACCAACACACACAGACACACACCGATACACAACAACACACACCAACACACACCGACACACACAGACACACACAGACACACACCGACACACACCAACACACACCGATACACACCAACACACACAGACACACACCGACACACGCAGACACACACAGACACACACCAACACACACTAACACACACCGACACACACCAACACACGCAGACACACACCAACACACGCAGACACACACCGACACACACTGACACACACCAACACACACGACACACACCGACACACACCGACGCACACAGACACACACCGACACACACCAACACACACAGACACACACCGACACACACAGACCCACACCAACACACACCGACACACACCAACACACATCGACACACACAGACACACACCGACACACACCAACACACGCAGACACACACAGACACACACAGACACACACCAACACACACCGACACACACGACACACACCAACACACACAGACACACACCAACACACACCGAGCCTTTCAGTTTGGTCCGATTTCAGAAATAATAGACGCAAGAGAGAAAGTTTTTATTCTGAACCAGTGGAAACAAGCATAGTTGATGAATTTAGATATTCCTGCCCCCCGAAAAAATTATTTAAGTGGAGTGAAAATTATGGAATTTTTACTTTCACACAAAAAAACCAAAGTGATGATTTTGACAGGACACACACACACACACACACACACACATATATACACGCACACACACACACCTTAACAACAAGCTCGCACTTTATTGGCCGTGATGTAACCCTCATGACTCACACACACACACACACACACACACACACACACACACACACACACACACACACACACACACACACACACACACACACACACACACACACACACACACACACACACACACACACACACACACACACACACACACACACACACACTCAAAAACATTCAACTTGATGGAAATGCTCCTGAAAAATGTACGACAGTCATGACTCAGATTTCTCTTCATGTTCCAACAGAGCTGTGAGGTGTGTGTGTGTGTGTGTGTGTGTGTGTGTGTGTGTGTGTGTGTGTGTGTGTGTGTGTGTGTGTGTGTGTGTGTGTGTGTGTGTGTGTTTGAAGAAATTCACATGACACCTGCACAGCGGCTCTCAGAACCTAAACAGCTTCCGGTCACACGTCTATTATTATCTAACATTCATCCCACGTTGGCCTCGTTTATACAACAATGTCTGTACGTGAAAACCCAAAAACAGAAAGAAATGATTTAGGAGAATCGAAGTGAAACTCAAGTAAATGACAAAGCTGCTCGGAGAGTCAAAATGAACCTTTTTGAGAACAGCTCCCGAGGTGGAACTTTTCGAACGCGCTCGGACTCCGTCGTCATGCAGACGATTGAAAACGACTCAAAACACAACTTTTCTGAACGGCTGCTGCCGGTCATGCAACCGTAGTAACGAGTAGTTCTGCACATGCTCAGTAGAGACAATCAGAACCAAGTTTCCTCCGTGGTGTCATGACTCCATATTCTCCTGGGACTTGGTACTTTTATTTTGACAGTCACCGTAATAACAATTCAACTTGCTAGTTTTATTTTGACAGTCACTCTAACAACAATCCCACTCGGTGGTTTTATTTTGACAGTTTTATTTTGTTCTCTGCTGCATGTGTGTGTGTGTGTATGTGGTTTCATTACAGAAACAACCAACAACTCCAACTAGTGGCCGAACATGAAAACTACATCGTTGTCAGCATTGCTGTCGTTTCTGTGTCAAAACTTTTTTTTTTAAATACATAAAATTAACAAAAATAGTACAAAAGAGAATGACCTTTGACCTGACCATCTCTAACAGGGTGTTCAGATCAGCCATGATGGTGGGAAGTAGAGAGCTGGAGATTTTCTCAGGTGCTTTAATGTGAAAAGTTTGAGAACTTCTGTTTTAGATGATTTATACTTCTGCAGCGCAAATGACTTCACCAAGGCAAATTCCACAGGAAAAACACAACGTGACCCACTTTTTCCACGACTATCTTCTGAAAATCCACTTGTTTGGTATTTCCATTAGTAACTTTTACATGCGAGCATTAATTTGATGGTAATCGTGCTCGTGAGCTGATTCAAATCAAACCAAAGTGGTTCAAATTGATATTTTCAGAACCATAATTGAATCTGTGGCAACATCCAGCCCTGTAATTAACAAGAGTTTCACAAACCGTCATCCAGGGAGGAATAACAACATTATTTCACAAAGGAAAAAAAAAACGCCTGAGTCGCTGTAAACCCGCCTTGTAGATAACCTTCATACAAATACTCTGAAATAACTGCGTGCCAGTGACAGTAACAGGTCGTTTTTTTCCTCGACGTGCCCAAAATGACTTTTCTTCAACCCGAAAGGAAAGAAAAGAGTCAGTTCACTGAGTTTTCATGAACTTTGAATTGAAGTGTGGTTGCAAGAGAGAGAGAGAGAGTAAAAGAATGTTCTGCTAAAAATGAGTGTGGGTTGATGACGTTTGGCGCCGGGCAGGGAGACTTGTTGCTTGTATCGTTGCCACGGCAGCGACGGCGGCGAGAAGCAGCGGAGCTCCAGGGAAGACGGACTCCATCATCTCCTTCAACTGGAAACAATCTGTCCCCTCCCTCGTGAGGCGGCGCCAGCTCGGCACAAACCCTCTCCGTCCCCCGACGGCACCGCGAAAAAAACACCAAAACCAGTTTTTAAATGGGAATCGTTGTGCTTTTAAAGACCCTCCTTAGACCCTCGCTGACAAAAGAGTGGAGAGGCTGGACGTCCACGGAGGGAATCTGCTGAGTGTGCGTGTTTTAACACCAGTGTGGCCTTTCTGATGTGGAACTTGACCGGGCCGCGAGCCAAACCAAGACGCAGCGAGGCTCATCCATCTCACGCAGACACACAACTGCCCCGCGCTTTCCCAAACCTCCACCCAGTGTCCCACCTCCACCCAGATCCGGCCGGCGCACGAGGGCGCAGCGCCGTGAGAGAAACAAAAAACCAGAAATAAAGACATTAAGAAGCAGAATCCTGCTCGTTTCCAGCGACTCTGCCTTCACGTGAGCGCAAACTGCAGCGCTGAGAGACGACCTGGGCTCGATTCTGGAGTTCAGAGAGAAACAGACGGGCCATTGTCAGAGAGTCTCCACCCAAAAACAGCTGGGCGGTGGCCGCGAATCAAAAACTCACCCTGAGACGTTCAGTGTCCACGTGAGGAATATTTACAGCAGGAGGAAGAAGAAACACACAGGAGGACGGACACCCGCCCACTCACGTCCTTATAGGAGGGTGTGTGTGTGTGTGTGTGTGTGTGTGTGTGTGTGTGTGTGTGTGTGTGTGTGTGTGTGGGTGTGTGTGTGTGTGTGTGTGTGTGTGTGTGTGTACAGTAGTTATGTATGTGATTGCACAAAATGTTTGAAATTAATGAATAAAAAAATAAATAAAAAAAACTATCGGTCGTCTCCCATCAGGTTTTTAGTAACGATTCTGTATCTCACACGCACGCATGCACGCACGCACGCACGCACGCACGCACGCACGCACGCACGCACGCACAGGATGAAGGGTCAGACTCTGTGATACATCTAAAGTACTTTTCCAATCCTCTTAGTGCTGCAGCCTCTTTAGAGGGTCTCAAACCCGCTAATCCCAGAAATTGAGGTTATTCAAATATAGAAAATCTCATATTAGAGATTCGTTGAAATACCTGAGATACCTCGCAGGTCAAAACAGTAAAAAAAAAAAAAAAAATGTAAAATCGGTCTACTGTGTGTGTTTATGAGCTTCTTGTGATTAAACCCAATCAGGTGAGTGTGTGACGGAGCAGAGTGACGCAGACACACATCAAACACTCAGTGTGGAGGATGAAAGCTCCCACAATGCACCGGGCCCCCGATGTGAATCCGTCAGACACACTGCAGAGCCTTTTCTTTTTTCTTTTTTCCAACAATACTTCTCAGCTTTTTCCACACTGGGCCTCAGTTTCCTGCAGTTTAATAACAGCTTGTTTTACACTTCTGATTGCATTTCAAAGATGAAATCTGTCTCATCTTAAACGGCTCTTTGGAGAAAATAATAATTGCACGTCAACAGGAGTTCGAAGGTCTGCCAGATCAATAACAAGCACTTTACTGGATGTCTTCATGAGAATCCCGTGTTTCCTCTGAAGCCTCAGAGAGGTCTGCTCACAGAAACACCGACTGTTATTAACGGGGCTCATGTCAACAATTATTCCAACAACAAATGCAGCTTTGTGAGCTTCGCAATACGGAGTCGGATTTAAAGTGCTCAGAACAATGTTCTCGATCTGCAGAGCAGCTCCTCCCGATAATCAACTTTACAGCCCGAAAGGAAACCAGGCTGTCCAGTAAAGTCGGCAAAAGGATCCAGATGTGCTCGACACAATCAATCTGCAAATATACTGCTTTTATGGAGCGACGCCCCCACCTGGACGATTCCTGGACAACAGCGTCTAGAGAGAACATCTGCAGCAGGAACGGGGCGAGCTGCAGACGATTATCCCCGTTTGCACCGATACAGATACCGATACCGATACTAGTATCGGGTCGATACTTCACAGAGCACTCCTCGATACGGTTCAGTGATTGAAGTAGCATTAAATATATAACTGGAAAAAAATCTGCCAAAATCCACCTTATTCCTCAAAGTATCCAACGTCCTGTTGAGTTTTCAGTTTGTACGTAATAGAGTTTTTTGTGCGTCACGGGGTGTTACACATGTGTGCTAATTTTTGTAGCGCTCGGTGAAACGGGATCCTTTTTCTAATTTTGCCAGTCACATGTAAAATTGCCCCTAATTATCACATTTTTCACCGGGTCTGTCGTTTCAGCCCTCAAACACACATTTGTTAGGGCCGACTAATAATAATAATAATAATAATAATAATAATAATAATAATAATAATAATAATAATAACAATGACAATAACAACAATAATAATCATAATAATAATAACAATAATAATAACAATAACAATAACAATAATAATAATAATAATAATAATAATAATAATAATAATAATAATAATAATAATTGCAATCCTGATTGCCCCAAAAATATTTAGCCATTTTATCACATTAGTGGAAAGTTATTCCGTCATTGTTTGTTACACGTGAGGGTCTTTGTGTCTTTTGTTATTAACGTACTCAGATTTGGATTCTGAGCAAAATCCATTTGATTTACACGTATCGGCCATAACATTATGACCCCCCCCATGTCGCCACCTTCTGGACCAGAAATCTGGAAGTGGAAGAACAAGTCAACGCCTCTTTTCTGAACCATCTTTGTTGCGCGCCGCGCCGCGAGTTCTGATGATCTCTGTTGCTGCTGCTTGCAGCCGTGGTTTGGGATTAGCAAGGTGATAAACATGGATATGAAGCAATGCAGTGAAAACTTTGATATATTTGAGTCACTCGTTTGTCGGGCCGAAGCGCTTACGCCCCCACATGAACCCATCAATCGGGGGTTTCTCTCCCTCGGACCACGAAAAGCTGCAGTTTTGTAGATTTTCTGAGAAAATCGGCGCCTGTCAGAGGCCACGATGAGATGTCTGGGTAAAGGAGATGAACCTCCACGGAGGCTGAAAAACTATTTTTTTTTTCTTTGTGTGAACTCGTCCTCCCTCGACAATCTGCCCGTTTAACACGATCCTCCGCCACACAAAGCTCAGCCGCCTGGTCCGAGATTCCAGACTCTGCTTTTTTTTCCCAACCGTGCGAATGTCAACAGGACGCCCGCGAAACTCCGCGTGGTTTCCATGACAACGAGGCACTTGACAGCCACCGCGCACGGCGGGATGTTGTGGTGTGTATCGGTCAGCGGCGGCGGGGAGACGAGGGCGGGCGGCAACGTGCGGGCGAAGGAGACCAGGCGCGCTGTCGCTCTGTTCAGACTCTCCGGACAAACACATCAAACCACCCGCCTGCCAATGGAACTACAAAGTGGTATTCATCTTGTTTCAGTACTTTAGCCATTTAACACCAGCACATTTCTTTCAAATTAAGATTTTTTTGTTGAATTTACTGATGATTGTGATGGATTTTGTTTAATTTTTACCTTCGCCAATGAAAGTTAGGCGAACATCAATGTTGGCTTTAAAGGTTATGTTTTAGTCTGCGTGTATTTAATTATTTATTGGTTTGTATGTACGGATTTTTTCCAACTTTTCACAAAAACTGTTCACCCAAATTGCATGAAATCTTCAGGAATGATTTCTCATCATACAAGGACCAATCCATAAGATTTCGAGACGTTAGCAACTAACCATTTCAGAATAAATCCCAAAAAACGCAAAAACGTTTGTCGGATTTAGGAATCCGTTTACAAACGGTGGTCGGAGCCACTGAAAATAGAACTTTTACTTCTATTGCTATTATTTACAGCGTATATTTCTCTGCTGCATGGGTGTCTGGTTTCATTAAACAAAACAACAACGACGCCACCTCATGGCTCAGCATCCTAAGTACATGTTTTTCATTGTTGGGTAAATGCCAAACTTTTCCAAAACGATGCGTTTTCACTTGAAATGTCGCGCAAACGGACCTAAACTTTTTGCGTTTGAGGCAGTAGAATGGTAGAATTTGGCCTTTCAGACAGTATTTTAGTGATTAATATATATCAGAGGTCTGCACGCGGCTCCCTAAACCTTTTCCAAAATTTTTTACCTAAACTAAACATTTGATTTTGTTTTTGTTTTATTTACACACATAAAGTCATTTTTAGAATTATTTTTAACTTTTGGGTTAAAATGGCTTAAAAAAAAGGACAAATAAAATTAGGGTATTTAGCTTAAAGTTGTTAAAACAGCTTTAAAAAAAAAACTAAAACGACGAGGATTAAAACAGAAAAAAAAATTCAAAAAGGGGAAAAACACAGAATTACTTAAAAAAAGAGTCAACATTATTAAAATAGCTCAAATGTCAAAATCGTTTTGAAAAAAAAAAGCTCTAAAATCAGGTCCAAAAACTGCTGAAAATGTAATTAAATGTTTGCCTTGAATTGTAATTAAAACCTCCTAAAAGTAACGTGAGACACAGTTTATGTTCACTGATCAAAACGTTAGAAGCTCCGTCTGCCTCATTTTAAAGGTTAAATGTGCTTTGCGGCTCCAGTTAAATTAGATTTTTGTAGAAAGCCACACAAATGTCTCTTTTGGCCATAAAGGTTGCAGACCCCTGCTCTATATTAACATTTATTCTGTCGTCATTCAAACCGAACTGAGTTCACTGAATTAAAGTTTGACGTCGAGGTAGAAAACCAGACTCCTTCTCTTCAGGGTGAGATCTCTGTTAACATCACTCACTCACAACATTAAGCGCCAGTCTCTCCCCAAAAGCAGCGAAAGAGAAAATATTTCATGAAAAGAAGATTAAATAAGAGAATTTGTTCAAAATGTGTCGAGATGTGAACATGATGCCAAATAGAAGCAACGGAGGAAAACATCAGCCAAGAGTAAAAGTCAAATAAGAAAGAGTTTGTGTGATATATTAGATAGAAACAGAAGCAATCGAATTGTTTCAGAAAGAGGAGGAAGAGAGAGAGAGAGAGATAGAAATTGAGATTTGGCTGCATAATTTTCAGGGTAACAAAAGGGCAGGCAGGCGGAGGGGAACCAGATCTGCTCCGTTTGTCTCCTCAAATGGCCTCTAGGGACCGTCTGAAATAGGCCTTTTCTTCTTGGTCCTTTTCAGCCCTAAAGCCCATCTACATGACAAACAGTGTCACTTTGAAGCTGCTTGTGTCGTCCGTCACTCATTCCTGACCTTTTGCTCTCGCCTCTCATCTTTCTTTTTTCTCTCGCTTTTTTTTTTTCCCTCTTTGCACAGTAAGTCACTTTTTTTTTTTTTTTTTTTCCTGTCACTGTCTCCCTTTCGGCAGGCCTTTTCATGTATCTTTGATATCTGCCTCTTTGCTCCAAACAAGCCCCTAGATCAGAGGAGGGAGTCGAGGACGTTTCAGTCGATCTTTTGACTTTTGAGTTTTATTGTTTGATGGATCTTAATAAGGAGGAAAAAAACAAGAATTCTGATCAATGAAGACTTTGTTACAAGCATCCACAGTCAACAATAATTCACAATGTAATATGGAACAAATATGAAGCTAAAATACTTTAATTTAAGGTTTAACGATTTAAAAAACTAGAGCTACACTCGGTAGACCGCAGACCCCCGCCAACGCCACATTTGTTTGCGTAACCAAGTTAGCATCCTAGCATGTTAGCTCAAGTCAATTCGAACTAGCCTGTCACGTAGTTACATCACTGTGTGAGCAGGGAGCGTCTCCATGGCAACAGACGCCGATCTCCTTTGATCTCTATGAGAAGCCTCTCTCATCCGCTTTGTATGGGAGTTTTTTTGCCACACTTTTTTTTAAATCATCTATTTGGAAACGTTTAGCCGTTAACGTCCAAAAATCTAACGGACTGGTCCTTGAATGATGACAAATCATCTCTGAAGATTTCATGCAATCCGGGTGTGTAGTTTTTTGGGAAAAATTTAAAAAATATCATACATATTAACCAATAAATAAATAAATACACGCTGATAAAAAAACAAAACAAAAAACATTCTCAGCCACATCCTATGTTGGTCGCCCAACATTCATTGGCGAAGGTAAAAAGAAAACTGTATTAATAGAGATTAATGCTTTATTGGCACTGTTATCAATATTCTTATTTTCTTAAATATTTGCTATCGGATAATGAGTGATATATGTTCTGGTCGTCCTACCTGGTTGAAGCGCTCCAACCTCTCCTTGACCTCGGCCATAGCGGGGTCCATGCTGCGAACTTTGACCTCTGGATTCTGCCTCTGGGCGTGCACGCCGTTCCCCATCACTCTGCCCGTGTAGCTGTGAAGACGAGAGAGAGGGGAAGTCAGGCGCTCGGCTTTTAACGACATCCACACCGATATTCACTAAACTGCAGCAAATCATGTCGCCACGCAATCGAAATATGAAAGAAAAGTGTGTTTAATTGCATTTAGGTCACAGATTTGCTGAAAACGGTCTGAATCATTTCATAACTGATCAAGTCAAGAGAACAACAACGAAGGAAGAAATTTACGAAAAACAACAAATTGCTGTTTCTGAAATGCTGATGGTGGGAACGGCGGATGAACATGAACTTAAAAACCCCCAACACAAATCACAACTAACAAACACAAATTTCATTAACATTTCATGTATTTTGCAGCACAAGGTTTCATCAAAATGGACTTTATGTTGATATTGAAGTCATTTTCAGTAATAAATGTTTGGGTTTTGTGGAAATATAGACATTTTCATTACGAATACTCTGGAAGAAAGTTTAAATTTAAAGGTTCGATATGGCTCTATTTTACCAATCTGGCCTACTTGAGCTGAAATCGGCTGCTCTCTGAACTAAAATGTATTTGACACCAAATCACAGATTGTATCGTCGTCCTATACGTTGAAGAGATGTGTTTTCTACACGGTTTGATCAAACTCAGGTCGTGGATGTTTAGATTCGATCAGGCTGAGGTGGAGGCAGGGTACGCTATGTACAGGGCGACACTCCATCACAAAGCAAACTAGAACTACACTCGGTAGAGCGCACCTTCACCAACGCCACATTTGTCACCATGGAAACCAGTGGATTACAAGGTTATTTGATCCACCACTCCTTCCATCATCTGTCATGATCATTTGAATCGCGTCATGTTTTCACTCTTCGACACTGTTTGTACACACATTTTATTTTTTTCCGTGTGACCCCGCCTGACCTTTGACCCCCCAACCGCTAACCAGGGTGATGACCTCACTGCTTCATGTGGCATATCCGAGGATAGGGAGACTGAACATTTTGGCCTTGGTTTGACATCAATTGGATTAAAACTGACTATGTTATGTTATGACGAAAATGTGTTTTGGCAACGTCTCCATGGCAACAGACGCTGATCTCCTTTGATCTCCTCCATGAGGCGCCTCTGTCATCCGCTTTGTATGGGAACATTTTTCGCGGTTTTTGAGGGATTTATTTGGAGATGCGAAGCCGTTAACGCCCCCAAAATCTAATGGAGTGATTCTTGGACGGTGACAAAACATCCCTGAAGATTTCATGCCATTCGGGTGAATAGTTCTTTTGCGAAAAGTTGGTAAAATATACACATACAAACCACAAAATAAATAAATAAATACAGTCAGTCAAAAGCATAACCTTTGCCCCAATATTCACTGGTGTAGGTAATAAACACACACACCCTCACACATAGCTCAAAGCTTTACACAGAGAAACCCCCAAAACCAAACTTAAAGTCTGGATACCTCAACTGTGACAAAGGACAACCTGTCCAACTAATACATCCCATTATATATATCGATATAGGTGAATTGTTTTTTTTCCATCAAACTACACAAAAACCAAACGGAAACACCAGTGACTGTATTCCAAAGTCTGCCCACTGGGCCTCCTCAACACAAACTAAAAGCCATTAGGCTCTCGTTTGTCAGGCAGAATCATTAAAAAGCTCCATTAAGCAATATCTCCTGCATCAGCCTCCACTCAAGCGTGGCGGGAATCACTTAATGCAGCTTTTCGTCCTCTTCTGAAAATATTTTCTCTCAAAATACGGCGGAGTGAAAGGGAGAGGGAGTGAGATGGCGAGCCGACTCTACGCGGGGAAGAGGTTTGTGGAGGATTGGAGCTGTTTAGTCTGAGGCGACGTCAGCGAGGCGAACGGGACCGAATCAGAAGGAAGGAAGTTCGGTGGGAAAAAGTTGAAAGAAACGTTGTGTTCGCTGAACTAAGTAAGGAAACTGCTGGTAAAGGTCAGGAACTCAGTGGTGGAGTTTGTGGTTTTACTGAATCTGGTTCTGTGGATTTCTTCCTACTTGAATGTCGAATTGTTTTTCTCTGAGAAAGTGCCTTGAAATGACTGCGTTGTATTTGTCGCTATACAAATAAAATGTAAATAAATCGAACTGGGATTGAAGTGGTAATGCATTAACATGTATTGTATTTAGTTTTTTTTTTATATTATAATAAATAAATAGATAAATAAATAAATGAATAAACAAATGTGATTTTCTATATACTATAGGTAGACTCTACCAGGTAATAAGTCATATAGCTTTATATTATGAACTAAAAGTGCCCCCAAAAATATCTATACCATTTAATAATTCATATAATGTGTAATTCATTAATTAAAATTAGAATTCAAAATATAAATGTGTCATTCATTAATTAAAATAGCAATTCATTTGATGTAAAATATATTAAAATCATTTCGCTATTCAATTATTTCATGGTTTGGTGTTGCACTGGTTCATGAATTTATCACTTAATCTTAATTTCAATTAATTGAGAACACATTTCATTGTTTAATGGTGTTTATATTTATTTAATTAATTTTGGCACATTTACTCCTCCATATTGTATGAGCTCATATATAATTCAGTTCTTTCGATCAGTTTTGAAATAATGCAAAATATTGATGGTCGTTAAATGTTCTTTATTAATGTAACCAGCTTTTTCTTCACACAACTACCACCTACCTGTCTCGAACCAAACGGGGTTTCATTTCGCTCCAACATATTCCAGAGAATCTAAATTAAAGTAAGAGTTCCACACTGATGCTAATCTCCCATATGTTGTGGATTTAACGACACTGCAGAGGAATGACATGTACTGGCATCAAATCAATGGATCCTCCCACCGGCAGTGCGCGGCTGATAAAGTGATTATGGGCCGCTTAAGTGTGTGTGTGTGTGTGTGTGTGTGTGTGTGTGTGTGTGTGTGTGTGTGTGTGTGTGCGTGCATTTGTATGTCTTGGTGTGATTGTGAGTGCAGGCAATCATAAAAGTGCTGAACCTGAGAATCTGTGGCCTGTGATCTAAGCGGCGTCTCGATAAGGCCGCCGCTGCTTCCACCCGCTGAGGCGGCACTTTACACATCGGACCTATAAAAATGCAAAAAAAATAAATAACCGTCTGACGCCGCACATTAACTCCACATCCAGATGATTTTTTTTTCTTTATTTCCTTAAACTTATTGAGCTTCTTGTTTCACTTTAAGTAAATTCCTGGACTCGCAGGAGGTCAGTTGATTGAGGATAATAACGATTATGGAAGCAGAGAATGAGAAGGAATTAATTCAAATTGTAGTTTTTCAGTTTGCATGTTCCCCCCCTGCTGGAGTGGATTTTTCTAGCTTCACCCCTTCGGGCTCGTTCGGTCAATTAGTAACCTAGTAAATCTATGTGATTTTCTGTATCTCCATCCCTAACATGAGTGTGTAGGAGACAACTCTCAAAGTCCTCAGTGACAATGAGGTCAATGTTTTTGCTGTGACCAGACGAGAGGCTGTGGTCCGCTTGTAGTGAGCTTTAAGGATAAATCACCTGCCCTTATTTCCAACACTATCGAGCGCACAGGACTATAAGCCACACCCACCAAATTTAAAAATATAACAAAACCAAACCAAAAAAGGGCAAAGTTACGTGAGGCACCTGAACGCATCACCCGGGTATTTGCCACATGAAGCTCCTTAACCAGTAAAGTTGGTAAATCATCTGTCTCACGTCGGCCCGTTTGGACATGCGATGCAAGTTTGCACCACAAGATGGTGTGTTGAGTCACTTCAGGTAAAGAAGGACAGGCGACAAGAAGGTACATGCAGTTGACAAATGACAGAGTTCTCAAGTGATGGTGGTAAACTTTCATTGTGTTTTGGGTGTTCGGTTACAACGGTGCTCTGAGTCACTGAAAACACAACCTTTTGAGAACGGCGCCCAAGGTGGAACTTTTTGAAAATGCTCATATTCAGTCTCTGTGGAAAGTGGGAAAACACAACTTTATGAAAATGCTGCTGCTGCGCATTCAGAGCGTGACTGTAGAGAATAAATCTTCTGCACATGCTCAGCAGAGCCAATCGGAACAAAGTTTCCTCCGTTGGCGTTGTGACTCCCAGTCCATATTCTCCCGGGACTTGGTGCTTTTATTTTGACAGTGATCGTAATAACAATCCAACTTGGTCGTCTGTCCACTACAATGTCCGTGTTCTTCTATTGTTAATGTTTATACTGCATTGTTCTCTGCTGCGTGTGTGTGTGGTTTCATTACAAAATCAAACAACTGCACCCCCTAGTGGCCCGACAGGAAACTTTCTACCAACTCTGTGTAAACAGACATCGTTTTCAAAATGTTTCCTTGTAAAATGTGAAACTTTTCTAAAACAGAAATGCAAAAACTTTGCGTTTTCACTTGAAACGTGTAAACGTGGACTAAATGAGACGACATCAAGTCGCCAAAAAAAGAAAAACCACATGGATAACATGCAAAATCAACATATGAAGATCCCTTTGGCCAGAAAGGTAGATCTTGGTGCACAAACAGCACTCATTGCTACTGCCCCCCCCCCCCCCCCCCCCCCCCCCCCCGCCGCCCACCCCAAAGCCATTCAGACTGAAGAGATATTTCAAGTGAGGCTTATTCGTATTTATAGCTCAGGCCTCTGTGACGGTTTTCTAAGGAACTGACTCATTCCCCGATGAATGCACGACTGATGAAGGCGGCATCTATCCTGTATGCCTGGAGCACAGTCAAGCCGTGACCTCTGCCCCCTTTCCCCCCCCCTCCCAAGGGACGATCTCACAGCTGACCCGTGTTGATCTCCGGAGAGCCGGCAGGAACACTGACGGCGTTTGGGCCAGAAAAACAAAAACAAACTATTCATTTTAATGGAATTGAGCGAAACAGGCTGTTTACATCCCGACTGTACTCACGCTCACATACATGCCTGTGTGAGTGGCTATAGGACGAACTGCATCACAGTAATGAGTATTTGATGAGAGGCTGCAGTATTTTTTTTTGGGGGGGGGGGGGGGGGGGGGGGGGGGCGGGGGGTGAACCAACAGACTGGCCTCAGGTAAAACTGATACTTCATTATATTTCCTGTGTGTGCAGTTTTTGAATAATCAGTGCTGCCTAGCTGGACGCTTTAACAAGCAAACAACACTCACTTGGGATTCAATTATTTCCATAAATGTGTGTTTTAAAAAAAAAACTGCAGCCAAGGGTCATCGTTCGATCTCACACACATTTTTTAGAGAAACATGGAGCTTCTTTTTCTTTGGATTGTGTTTTTTATTTATTTTTTAACGTCCACCTTCCGGTTAATTCAAGTTGTGGTTACATGGATCTGGAGCAAAGACATTCATGCGTACTACATGTAGTACATGTGTCCATGTACTCCCATTGTTAATGTTTTAGAGCATGCATGTGTGTGTAGTTTAAGTCCCAAAACAAAGAACAGCACCTACTAGTGGCCCGACATGAAAACTACATCATTTATCGCACGTGGTTTTGAAAACATTGCTGCGTAAAAGCAGAAACGTGTAAACGGGGCCTGAGGCTGCAAGTCATGATGCTCACTTCAGATTTTTTGCTGAGATCCGAATTTTCTTGCCTGATCGTTTACGTTGAATTTTAAACGCGAGCTCTATCAGACTGCCGCGTGAACGTGAGCCAGACCCCACGGTTTCGCACCTCAGAGCGCAGAAGACGCTGCTGATGCACATAAATATGGACGCCGAGCCGGTCAGCACCAGGGTTGCCAGATCTGACCACAAACCTGAATGAAAACCAGCCCAAACCTCAGCCTGTGTAGAAATCATGTTAAAACCATAAAAATATAATGTGTAGTAAAAAATCCCACCGTAAACACACAAATGCACAAAATAAATAAAGTTAAAAGGTAAGAGAGTTTTGCTCCACAAATGGGGGCTACCCGCCAAATCTGGCAACGCAGGTCAGCTTGTAGATCTACTTTCAACTGGTTGTTAATACGAGTCGACAGAATCGAGACAACAAGAGGAGGGAAAGAAGGAGAATGAGGAAAAAAACGAGAGCAGGGGCTTTTATTCTGGCGGAGCCGCTTCCTCCGGCGCTTCTCCGTGACGTGGGTCACACGTCAAGGACTAAGCAGTCGCATTTAGAAACATATTGAGCTGGTTCCACATATGATGGAGGCCTGGGTCTGGTGGGGAAACGTCGCAATCGGAGCTTTGACATGGAAACAAAAGAGGTTGGATGTGAGTCACTGTGAGCAGGAAATCCCAACTGTGTCATTTCTCTGCACGGTTAACAAGCCTTTAGAGTCACTAGTTAACTTAACTTACAGCCACAGCAAAGACCGACTGATGCACAAGGACAACATGCAAACTCTCCACACAAAAACAAAACCTGGATTCAAACAAGGTCACCGACACACCGTGAATGATTCCCAACGTCAAGCCGGAGGCCGCTTTCATTACATTTGTTTAATCTGGATGATTAATAACATTTGTACAGCTTACAGAGATCCTTGTCAGGGATCCCAGTGGTTAAAGAGATTATTCACACGATCTGCCAAAGAGAGAAATTCTTATACGTCACATCTAGAGATGATTAAATGCAGTTTTGTTGATATTTTAAGAAAATTCACTGAAGATTTAATGAGCCCGGACGGTGCTGCACGGCGCGCTGAGAGCCTGACATTTTGTTCAGGGAATTTAAAGCAGTAGTAAACAGTCACTTCAAACAGAATCAATTAGACTCTAATATGAGTGCAAGAGGACTCTTTGTGATATCTTCCTCCAGTTTTTTTTCAATCGATCACTGAAAAGGTAATTTAACTGAGAGCATCATCTTCTGGGTTGAAATGAATCATGTGAGTCAGAATATTATGAGGTATTGTGAAAGGCTGAACTTATAGGGCAGGAGTGTCAAACACATTTTAGTTTGAGCAGAATTTCATCTGGAGTGGACCGGACCGGTAAACTACAGCCATTATAACCTTTGAATTAAAACTTTAAAGATCTGTCGCGCAGATAATGACTGCAATCTCAACATAAAGCCAATTTTAAAGGTGATTTCTGGTGCAAAATACAGTGAAATGTAGAAAAACAAGCTGTTACAGTATTGGTGTTTTTACAAACTGCATGGCTTTGAGGTTAGTTTGCTCAGCTCGGGTCTCAGTGTCGTGTCTGCTACTCTTAAACGGGCCATATTACACTAAATCCACTTCCTGAAGGTTTTCCAGCAGTACTCATCATCCCCATACCTGGACTGACGTCCCAGAAGTGAAGACAGTCTGTCCTCTCTCTCCCTGGCTTGTTTCAGCCTTTAAAAAGTGTGTTGCTCCAACCAGCCAATCAGAAATCAAACCCTATATAGTGTCATCGGGGGTTTAGCCAATCACAATCAAGATAGGCTCCTCTCTTTGACTCCTCCCACAATTAGGCAGCTCTGCTCTGGCACATGGCACCACAGGAGGAAGTACTTCCTCCTCTTCCCAAGATGGGCATGTGTGGGCGGAGCCAGTCCAGCTCACACAGACACAGCAGATTCTGAATGCAGCTCCTATGATCCAATATTCAAATGGAGGAAAATCAAGGAGGAGCTAGAAACTTAGAATACTGAAGGTTTCTGGACCGACCGGCCCAGGAGGAGGAGATGAAACGCTGGAGGACAGGACGACTTTAAGGAAATGTGTCAAAAAAAACAACAATATTTTCTTTGAAATTTTAACAGTTTTCTTGTTGTTTGGCCGGTTTTGGCTTCATGTTTCACACCCCTGTTATTGAGCTTTATCGATCATACCGGTAACGTTAAGCACATTTAATATCTAGAGTGAATAACAGAGACCAAAGATACACTCTCACGTCTTCTCTCCAAAGTGGAGACGGGCCTCCAGGCGGTCTGCGACGACACGGAAGGTTCAGGAATACCTGAGCATTGTCTCTGCATGCTTGTGTCTGTCAGCGGCGGGTGATTAAAATCAAAACGGCGTTCAGACGCGAGAGGAGCCACTGACTTCAACTACTGGCTGCTGATGAAACACACCGGCTTCTGCAATACTTCACACCTCCATCAGGTCTCGCCCAGTCCTGCTAGTCCTTTCTATCCATCTGATTAAAAAAACCGACCCTTAAATAGACTCTAGACACATTTCGGTCTCCGGCGCTCGGCCTCCCCTGCCTATTATGGTTATTCGATGTGGATGAATGATTCCTCTGAAACAAACATCAGGCTGAATCACTGTAAACTGAGGAGGAGGAAAGTGTCAGTGATTAATAACCGAGAGGAGACGAGGCACTTTCAGCGTTTATTCCTGTGGCTGTGGGTGGCGCCGCTGGATCAGAGCGGCAAACTGGAGGTTCCTCATGATTAATAAAGCTTCAAAAAAGTTCCACGTTGACACGAAAACATGGAACTTAAAATGAACAGAAATCCCCCCCCCCGACAAACAAATGATCAAAATGTAGGAGAAACATATGGGAACGCTGCATAGCGATAAAACGGGTAGACGATTAGGTAACATATAAAAAAAACATCAGGTAACTATTAAATAAAATACAAAGAAATGACATAAGAGAATCTTTTATTTGAGAAATAAAACTGATATAAATGAGAGTTGCTTTGTAGGCCGCCGGACTTTATTATCATTTTGTTTGATATTTGCTTAGAATTTTCAATGGAAAGTATTATTGAGATAAAAGGGGCAGAAGATAGAAGCCAATCTTCTTTCTGCTCCTTTATATTCATTATTTATTTTGAAAACTTTTCTTCTGTATTGAATTGAGTTTTTTTTTTTTTTTTTTTTTATAATGAACGAAATAAATAAACTAACTTTTCAAGTGAAAACAAAAAAGTTTGAACGGATATAAAAATCCAGTAAAAGTGGCCGGAATTAGTAAAATAGATAGTTATAACACTAAATTCTGTACTTTAACACATTTACAGACAAACAGTCCGATGGCTTGGTATTTGACAGTTCTATGAAATGAGATAAATCTGCTTAAAGTACCATAAATACTGCGAACCTGAAGTTCATGTAACGGTGGCAAAGGAAGGAAGACGACATTTGCTTGCATGAAACGGGCAGTGAGGTGACTGGGGGGAGTCATGGCGGGTGTGAGGGGGTGTTTGTCGACGGCGAGCTTTACGAGCATGTTGAAATACTCCGAACGGGCGGGTTGTTTTGTTCTGAAAGGCCAGACTGTTCTCACACGCTGTGAGCTCGGCAGCCATTCACTGTACGACAAACACCGAAGAGACACCAACAGGCAACCGGTCAAAAGCCACTTTTCCAACATTTAATCACCGTGACACGAGCACATGCTCGCCCATCGGACGGTAAACATGAGGCGGGGGATTGCACAATGTGAGCGCGCGCACGCGCACGCACACGCACACGCACACGCACGCACGCACACACACACACACACACACACACACACACACACACACACACACACACACACACACACACACACACACACACACACACACACACACA
Source organism: Lipophrys pholis (assembly GCF_963383615.2). Lineage (NCBI taxonomy): Eukaryota > Metazoa > Chordata > Actinopteri > Blenniiformes > Blenniidae > Lipophrys > Lipophrys pholis. Next base: position 53,725,639 of record NC_137635.1, read on the forward strand.
CACACACACACACACACACACACACACACACACACACACAATCATAAACACTGGGAACAAATATGTCAAACATTAAGAAATGTGCTTGTTTAGTTTTGAAATGAAGCTTTATGAGCAGAGGAATCATGAGATCACTGAGACATCATCAGAGGTCGTCTGTCGGCCAGGCCGGCTTAAACACTGAGCTTCTTATTCTCTAACCACACACACACACCCACACACGCACACACGCACGCACGCACGCACGCACGCACGCACGCACGCACGCACGCACGCACGCACGCACGCACGCACGCACGCACGCACGCACGCACGCACGCACGCACGCACGCACGCACGCACGCACGCACGCACACACCTGAAATAGGTTAGGAAGAAGTAAACAAATCCTAACCCTTCTCCACTATTCAATAGTTATATTTTGTATACATATATATACGTATGTTGTACACACAACCATATATAAAGACTACATTTCAAGTTTTACGTGGTGCAGAACACTAAATTGTTGAAGAAAATTACTTAAGACATATTTCAATCTTCTGTCCATGCACAAAGAAAACTTTACTGGATTTTACTGTGAACTCAAGGTCTAAAAATGAGTAAACTGTTAAAACAAGCCAAATTATCGATCAGGTCTAAAAAATAAGATTTTAAATCTTGGTGCATGTCAAATGGTTTGGTTTCTTTACTTTAGGATTATAATCCTCAAAATGAGTGGTTTGTTGACATGGATCTGCTGAAAGCAAACCGAGTATTGAACAACAAATTTAATCCCAGCAGCTCTATTTCCTCCTCCTCCTCCTCCTCCTCCTCCTCCTCCTCCTCCTCCTCCTCCTCCCAGGATTTGAAATGAAGCAGTTTCACGGTGAGTCTCGTCCCGGTGAGGCACAGACCCAATCGATGTTCAGACGCTCTGACTTTGAGAAAACTTACCCCGATTTCCACTCCTTGAAAAAAAAAAAAAAAAAAAAAAAAAAAAAACTCAAATTTTTAACTGGAACTGTTCAGTTTCATTCCAGATTTGATTTAATGGTTTCCACTGCGGGAAGTGGAACATTTCTCAACTGTGGTTCCAGCAACAAGACTTCGAATTATGTCTCCAAAGCGCTCAGTTAATCTTTTCAAGAGTTAAGAGTGCAGTGTGATTTCCTGGAAGTGGCTTAGAGCCCACAGAGGAATTCCGTCATGCTTTTCATTTTTCCCCCTGCAGCCTGGAAAACCTCTGGGACCGATGATGACTCAGGCCTCGTTCACACGGCAAAGCGAAAACGCCAAACCTCTGTAGCTTTTAGGGGAAACAGTCACGTAAACACTGAAAACTTGATGTTAGGACTGGTCGGGGTGAAGGACAACAAATATATAGATACTGGTTACGGTTACCACACCGGTCCAAACACTTCCCAACCATTGTGAGACTAAACAAGCCTTACTACCACTTTCTGTGTGTGTGTGTGTGTGTGTGTGCGTGCGTGCGCGTGTGCGCGTGTTTTCATTACAAAAACTAACAACAGCACCCACTAGTGGCCGTACAGGAAAACTCCATTGTTTTCAGCCTTTGTGCTGTTGCCGTGGAAACACAAAACTTTTCTGAAACGAAAACGCAAAAACGTTTTCATTTGAAATGTTGTCGAGTAAAAGCAACTTCAATGTCACGCAGGATCAGAAATAAACACGTACCAACCCGAACTGCACAAGCACAGCCACCAAGACGGTAACCACCAAGTTGAGAGTATTTAAGAGGGAAGTAGACGTTATAGACGGACTAAAGATACTTCAAATCTATCCTATTGATAGAAACGTGTGGCAGAGGAATGTTGATTTTCTTTAACTGGTTTAATTAAAAAGGGGACGAAGTGAGACGCGCCTCGTCTTATTGTGTTAAAGCTGCTTGGAATTCGTTCAGATCATTTCACACATACGTGCCGTTACTTGTGTCTGTGTGACTAATCCGCTGAGAAACTCTCTAAACTTGTTTTCTCTACATAATACATCCAAACTTTGTTTGTTATTTTCCCACAGTCCTTTCACATCTGACTGAAACCAGTCCAAACGCAAAATCATCAGGTTTTTTTTTTTTTTTTTTATATATCGACGTTTCTCATGCAAGCCTGAGCAGAAGCTCAAGTATATTTCAGATAAATGTACCATAAAAGCAAATATTACAACACATACCAGTATATGCCAGATTTAGTGTAGGAGTTGTTTTTATACTTTTTTTCCCCCAAAGCAACAACTTTTTCAAGGAGTCTGAGTCACTTGGTATGAGAAAGGCTGAAGAGACTTTCCATGAATAAAGCGACAAGCAGCTTTTTAAAAGATCGAAGCCTCGTTTACACAAACATGTTTCAGGGAAACGTTTCCCTTTATGACAACGATGCTCAAAACCTGTGAAAACACAACTTTCTGAAAACTATCCCTCTCCGTGGATATGTGAAATGTGTCTTGAAAGTATTGTTTACATTATTTTTTAATCTTAAACCATCAGTCTTTTTCCACTTTCGTTAGGCTCCATTTACAGTCTAAAGTGAAAACGCATCATTTTTGTGTTTTCGTTTCGGAAAAGTTTGGTGTTTACAAGTTGGATTGTTATTACGGTGACTGTCAAAATAAAACAACAAAGTTGGATTGTTATTACGGTGACTGTCAAAATAAAACCCCCAAGTTGGATTGTTATTACGTTGACTGTCAAAATAAAACCCCCAAGTTGGATTGTTATTACGTTGACTGTCAAAATAAAACGACAAAGTTGGATTGTCATTACGGTGACTGTCAAAATAAAACCACCAAGTTGGATTGTTATTACGGTGACTGTCAAAATGAAACGACAAAGTTGGATTGTCATTACGGTGACTGTCAAAATAAAACCACCAAGTTGGATTGTTATTACGGTGACTGTCAAAATAAAACCACCAAGTTGGATTGTTATTACGGTGACTGTCAAAATAAAACGACAAAGTTGGATTGTCATTACGGTGACTGTCAAAATAAAACCACCAAGTTGGATTGTTATTACGGTGACTGTCAAAATAAAACCACCAAGTTGGATTGTTATTACGGTGACTGTCAAAATAAAACGACAGTTGGATTGTTATTACGGTGACTGTCAAAATAAAACGACAAAGTTGGATTGTTATTACGGTGACTGTCAAAATAAAAGTACCAAGTCCAGGAGAATATGGACTGGGAGTCATGACACCACTGAGGAAACTTTATCCTGTTTGTCTCTACTGAGCATGTGCAGAACTACTAGTTACTACGGCGATGCACCTCTGCAGTAGAAGTTTCTGGCATTTTCACAAAGTTGCATTTTGTTTACACAGACAGAGTTGGAGTGTTTCCAAAATATGTTTTTCAGTGACTCCAAAATCCTTTGTCATGTAAACTGGGCCTCAGAAAGACCCCCCGATCCCCGCCGGGTCTCAAACCGGGGACCTTCCCCCTATGCGGTGACGGTGCTGTCCACTGCTCCACCGTGCAGCCTGGACTCTTTGATTCTTTCATTGCGGCTCCGCTATCACTAACCGTCCACACTCCAGTTACGTGGATCGGAGGGTTTGTGTAACTCCAGCCGGCATGAAGCACATTTACATTAATGAATCATTAAAGTTTGTTTGGTGGACTTTACCTGAGGCGCGGCACCTGCGCCGAGCGGGCAGTATATCTGTCTGCGTGGAGCTCCGGACCAATGGAAAAAAAAAAAAACCCCTCTCTGTTTATGGCCGTGTGGTTGGGCTGGAATTACACACCACTATGTTGGTCTGGACTGCTTTGCCACTTCTTAAGAGCTCCCAGGGCGATTTCACCAAGACCAGGCGCTTTATTGAGTGCTTGTGCTGCTGGAGCGCCACGGCTGCAGGACCTACGGCTCATATTACTCATGGCACTAAAACCTGCTATAAAAGCTGCGACTGCACTTCTACATGCCTCCCCGCCATACCGTTTGTTTTCTGGTGCAGCCTTCACTGGCCCGGGTCAAGCATCAATGTTTGTCCTGCGCCCTGCTGTCATCATGATGTCGCTTTGCCAACGCTCTCCAAGTACCCCGGGGACCATTTAGCCGTCACATCCCGCCCATTAAGGCGGACTTCCTTTCGTTTGGATCGCGTGCGTTTCTGTGTTTTCACAGCGCTCGCAGCCCGATGTGGTGAAACGCAGCCGACGCCGTGTTTGCTTGTCCCCGTGTCTGTTTGTCTAGTCGCTCCGCTGACTCGCTGGCTGTCGACTGAATATGTCCGATCTGATCTTTTGGGTGGGTGAAGATAAGACGTCTGACCGTTGGTTTGGTTGCAGCAGGATTGGGATCCCATACGTGAGCGAGGACAAATTGATTTAAAAAAAAAAAAAAGAATGACAACCACAAAGCTGGATTCTGTGTTCCAATGTGTCCACCCAAAAAAAAGAAGAAAAAAAAAGAAAAGAGAAAGCAGCATCAAGGCCGCCTCAACAAATACTTTCTTTTGGATTCAGCCCAAGTCCTTTCCTGTCTTGGTATGCAGGCTTGGCCACTGTGACCTGGGCCGAAGCCGAGGACTGTCAAGGAGCTGAAACGGAGACCGGGCAGGAGGAAAATATATTTGGTTTTAAGAGACAAAAAGCAAAGATGAAATCGGTGATTCACATCCCGATTGACTCAAGACTCCATAAACCCGAATAATTACCTGCTCCGATCACCTTTAATGCCGGCGCCGTTCTCCACGTCGAGGCCAAACCCTCGTCAGGTTGTCTCATTAACGAATCATTTGCCTTCATACAGCCGGGGCCTGTTTTCTCTGGAAGCTCCCGCACGCCAATGAACGGCGATCGATTCAACTCACAATCGGGACAAAACTGCACGCAGCTGAATTAATTCGGTTTAAGTGACTTCCCTCTTGGCAGCAAACTGCTCTCGCTTCCACTTTCTTCTTTCTGTGGAAGCAAATCCTGACATTGGCAAACAACAGAGCCGGAGCACAAAGCGATGGATCTGCTTCTCACTGTGGGCCGCCGTCACATCCACCAGGAACTTTAAATACTTGAATAATAATGAAAAAAATCCACTTTGTCAATCAGAGGAGGAACTTTAAAGTTACATTTCCCATCACGGTGAATGCTTCCTTGACTCCTTGTGGTTTGACAGAAGATGCTTCCACACTGCACCCTTGTGGCCGGTTCGGTGTACTGAAACCTCGCCGACCTGCTCCTTCAGAGCATCTGGAAGTTATTTTGTGCAATTTAAGAGTAAGCTGGGAGTCACCCTGCAAGTAAATCTGATTTTAACAAGATCAGCTCATTTATTTTTGATGCAAGTCTCAAAGAAGGATTTACTTTTTATGTGGAAGCCTTCCATTACCGTCAGCCCATCTTTTATAGTGTTTATTAAACTGAAGGTTGTGGGGGAGTTCAGGCCGATCCCAGCTGACTCAGGCCCCGTTTACACGACAGGGTCTCAAGTGGAAATGCATCAGATTGCTATCATGGCGACTCTGAAGAGCAAAACTGCCGGGTCCCAGGAGAATATGGCCTGGAAGTCATGGAGGAAACATTGTTCTTATCGTTGTTCTACTGAGGATGTGCAGAGGAACTATTTATTACAGCCGCGTTCCACGTCCACAAGGGGACGGAGGACTTTCAAAAAGTTGCATTTCCAGTAAACATACGCCCAAAATGTCACAATTGCATTGCCTTTTTATTGCACTTTTAGGCTTCTCACATATATATCTATTCATCCCGTTTTATCGGCCACTGTTTAATATTTCCTTTATGTCTGTACTTGTGTCTTAAATGTGCGTTGTATTTTACTGTTTGGGGCCTTGTTAAAGAAAAACTTGTGTCACCGCTTGTTGGCAGACAAATAAAGTTTCTTATTTTTATGCATGGGATAATGAAAAGGCACGCATCCCTTACATCATCCTCCCTTTGAGCGTGTTCACGTTCTGTCTTTTATGATATGAACTGAAATCATCCTGATCTGCAGAATCGGGTTTGTATAAACAACAAATCATTGTGCAAATAAACAAAAAATAAATGATAGTGGTATATATGAGAGTTCATCTTCACTGGTATTTTGAAAACAAAATTCAATCCAACTTTTCTGCAGACGGAGAAAAGCTGCTTCGATTCCACAAATACAAATTTATGTGACTTCTCGGCTCCATAAAAGTCAAACAAATTGCAAAAACGAGGAAAGGGCCATTTATCAATGTCTGTCTTTAATGGCCGGGACAGACAAATGGAAACATACATCTCAGCTATATTGCTTGCAGCTTTAATAGCCTCTGGTGGCAATTACACAGATTACAAGTGTAACTGGCAGGCGCTTTGCTTTGAGGACCTTCCCAGGCCCGGACTGTGTCTGTCGGTGGGTGTAACCGCTCCCCACCTCAATGTGTCGCCTGCCACCGCGCTGCAGCCTGACTCAACAGACCACACAGATCTCTGTGGGGGGGGGGGGGGCGACGCAGCCCCGTGAGACCGAGAGAACGAGGACGATGTGTTCAAATCACATGCGGACGAGCCACGTACTTCTGGTATGAGCTACTGCACTGCACACAACCCGGCTTCTCTTCACAAACATGCGACAACACAACCGCTTCGGACCTAAATCAGAGACTTAACCACCCATTATCATGTCTCTTAAGAGTCCAAAAGCAGGGAGGTTGATTTATTTCAGCGTGATCACATGTGGAAACGCTCGTGTTATGTTCTACAGGGATGATTTAAAAAAAAACAAAAAAACCTCCTGATCACTTCTAAAGTCTAAAGAAGCTCAGAGCCTTTAGATCGGGGGCGTCAAACAAGAGGCCGGTGGGCCAAAACCGGCTCCAACTGGCCAAACCACCAAGGAAATTGTAAAAGTTTCAAAGAAAACAGATTTTTTTGAGTCGTCGACAACACAATGCGGCATGTTTCCAGATTTTTCACTGTATTTTTCACCAGGAGGTTTCAGTTAAATTGGCTTTACTTTGAGTTTGTGGTCAATTTCAGATTTATTTGGTTTTTGCAAAAATAGACACACAACAATGCAAAATGTTAAAGTTTAATTTTTAAGGCTATTATGGCACTATTCTACCAGTCAGCATCAGAACGCAGGATTAAACACTGGATAACAATGGCCGACAGATTTGTTCACCATTTTCAACACTAACAAACGCAGCACTGTCCATCGTCATGAAGGGTAAAGATGACGCAATGAGTCACATGATCAGGTGGACAATATTCTCCAAATGCTGCCTCTGTCCGTTTAGAGTGTAATTAAACATTTTTACAACATCATGCACCTTTATGTTTTACAAAAAAAAAAATTAAATACTTGTTTGCACATTCTCCTGAAGGGTTTTCTCCAGGTACCCTTGTTTCCTCACAGTTTAAAAACATGCAGATTCCCAACATATCGCAGGGGGACTAATTATTAAATACAACATTTGTTAAAATTCCTCTTTTTCACAGTGCAAGACTTTTTTCTTTTTACTTTCCGTGTCGCGTCTTCACTTCCATCGATTCACCAGTAGGTGGAGGCATTGTTGAGTTTATATTTCACAAGACTCCTCTGATAAACAGCAGGGCTCCAAGTTCATATGAGAGAGAGAGAGAGAGAGAGAGAGAAACTGTCTATCTCAGAGAAGTAAGGAAAGTAAAAATATATGTAAATGAGGTAGGCAAGTAAATGAACTATTACTCTACGACTATATAAAATAAAGTGATGAATCTGTCCCCTCATCCTGCCACATGCTGCCGACATGCCGAGGAGGTTACAGATAGCTGAGGTTAGAGGTCTGGGGGGGGGGCGGGGGGGGGGGGGGGGGGGGGGGTGGCAGACAAGGGCAGGCAGGGGCAGATCCAGGAGGGTGAAGCATGCCCTGAAGCGCAGACGGGCGGAGTGCCCTGAGATCCCAGCACCTGTTAGTCTGTCAGTCTAATCCGGGTCACGGCGGCCTGCTGCAGTCTGCCGTCTCCAGTGTGACGTCAAAGACAAGTCTGGCATTGAACCGATGATCTGATGGTCATTTGGTTGTTTGGGAGATATTTTTATAAGTTATCACACAGACAAGGGGAGGGGGGAGGATATATTACTGAGGCCCTGAACACACCACGGCGCCGTTTCATGTAACCGAATCGTTTTTGGCCGATCAGCCAAACGGCGTTTTTGGAGCCTGAAAAGGTTTTCTGTTTCTTTAAATAAATGAATTTCGAGAATTCTAGGATCACTTTTACACGCTCCACGTCTTCTCTGTTTTTGGTGTATTTCTGTGGCAGCATTACAGCGCCACCTACAGGCCTGGCATATGCGCAACGTCGTTCTGAGTGATCTTTACGGTGCCGTGTGGACGGCAAACTTTTAAAGAACGACGGGGAGAAAGAAAAATAGTTTCGGCCTCGTGTGGACGGAGTCTGAAACGAATTGCAGGGCCGGTTCACACAAGTATAAGCCACTGAAGATGCAACTTTTTGAAAACGTCTCAGAAGGTGGAACTTTTCAAAAACAGGGAGACGCGTAAATGAAAACAAAAATTCCGTAAAACTCTGCGGGTCCATCTCCTTGTTGACGGCAGAGACACTGCTACTGGTCCTGGTCACCACGACCGTAGTAACTAGTAGTTCTGCACATGCTCAGTAGAGACAATCAGAGCAAAGTTCTCTCTGCGGTGTCATGACTCTCAGTCCATATTCTCCTTGGTAACAATCCAACTTGGTGGTCTGTCCAGTAGAACGTCCGTGTTCTCCCCTTGTTAATGTTTAAGTCGCCACGAGTGGCTTAACATGAAAAACAACATTGTTTTCCACATTTCTGCCGTTGCTGAGGAAACAGACGATGCTTCCATAAACGTTGACGTGCAAAAGGTGAAACTTTTCTGAAATGAAGTGTTTTCACCTGAAACGCATAAACGAGGCCTCACACACACCAAACAGCCTTTTTTTACATTTATTAATAAGTTTGTATGTATGTATGTATTTAAAAAAAGTTTTTCGCAAAAACTACTTGTTTGCATTGAACTTTCAGGGATGATTTGTCATCATCCAAGGACCAAATCCATTAGATTTTGGGACGTTAACGGCCAACTGTTTCCGAATAAATCCCAAATATCTGTGAAAGAATGTCCCATGCAAAGTGGATGAGAGAGGCACCTCATGGAGGAGATCAAAGGAGATCAGCTTCTGTTGCCATGGAGACGCTCCCCTCCTGAGTGTTTCACAGTGATGTGGCTACCTGACAGGCTGCGCTCTACCGGGTGTAGCTCTAGTTTTTAAATGAAGGCATCAAATGTGCAAGAGCATCGTGAGACTGACCCACGTACAGAGTAAAGAGGGTTTATGAGGGTGTTGAGTGAGGGAGGTCAAAGGTCAGATTCTCTACTGCTGCACGCCCGCCCGTCATGACACGCACACACACACACACACACACACACACACACACACACACACACACACACACACACACACACACACACACACACACACACAGTACATTCAATGCATGCAATATGGACACACACACACACACACACACACACACACACACACACACACACACACACACACACACACACACACACACACACACACACACACACACACACACACACACACACACACACACACACACACACACACACACACACACACACACACACACACACACGAGCAGAAACCATCCCCTGACACACACTCGCATGGACATGCGAGATCATTTTGTGGATGGAGAGATAATGACTCAGCTGGAACTGCGGCCATCCGACACCAGAATAACATATACGGGATTATCTGCTGCGATGTTGTGCAAACTGCCGCCGGGGTCGAGGAGAGCTGGGAGAGTGACTGTATCGCAGGGCAGGAAGACGAAGGCCAAAGGTCAGGGAGCTGTTATCCAAATGAAGTCGCATTGACAAACACATGGACAAAATGGCCTTCCTGGCAGAAATCCCAGCCAGAACTTCCATGTTCGTCAGGAGCAGCCTCATCTGTCAATCAGCCGCAGGTTGGAGGCCGAACAAGTCGCCGAAACTCCGTCTGGAGGATGAAATCAAGACGACGTGGACCTGGAAGAGGTCCGGATCGTAGTTGAATCAGCTCTTCTCTCTGAGGGTCATTATGGTCCTCTGAATATCCAAAAAGATTTTCACAGATTGGAAACAATCTGAGGAATATAAACACACTATTTTCTTTCACAACTTCAGCAGTGTCGTCGTACAAAACTCCAAATGGCGAGCGCTGGATCGAAGCCTTAAAACTAACTTTTCTCTTCCAGAGCAGACGGCGCTCATATTGTTCTTTATTTTTATTTTAAGTTTTTGAGTGCTAGTATAACATTAAAAAAAAAGTTCTTTTAAAACATCTTCCACTTCTACTGTAACTTCTTTTAGCCGGTCGTCGGCTTTTCTGAAAGGGTTTGATAATTTTCTATATCATTAATTTATTCCAGATACGTCAAAACTTATACAAAATACATATACTGTACATACAAAAAAAGTCACGACACTAATATTATTCATCTGTCCATCTATCTATCCACACACACAACACATAAGTAGTTAATAACAAAGTACATAGATCTATACCCATTACACACACACACCTATCTAGACATACTACACTGTCATTTAGTGACTAATGTAAAGTTTTGTGGCGTCTGCTTGTCTTCCCTGCCTCCGTCCAGTTCACAAACTGAGTACTTTGTACAGCTCAGGGAGGAATAGAATTTTCACTAAAACTAAAAAATATTCATACTTGTTTATTTATTGCTCCTTTCTTCCTCCCTTCCAGGTCTTTTGGAAACTTACCCCACTTCTCTCTTTCTGCAATAGAATATAATATTTCAAATAAGCTTTATTATTGAATTCAGTTTCTCTTCTACATAGATAGCCAGAGAGAGTTTGAAGGTTTAAAAAAAAAAAAAAAAAAAACACGTCACAATCCCAAAGTATTTATTCTAGATATTTGCTTTAAGTGTGGCCTTGAAATCACCTCTTTGAAATGTCACATAAACATTTCTCAGAGTTCCATCAGGACACTGAAGTTGAGCCAGAGTCCTGACGAGAAGCAGGAGAGCTGCTGAATCTTTATATTGGCCTCTGTTTACCCACTGAATATATTTTAAAGTGCTGCTGGCAGTTTATAAATCACTCAATAAACACGGGGCCAAAACACATTTCTGATTTGCTTGAAAAAATATGATTTTTTTGAAGATAAATAACTCGGCGAGGGAACTTCCAGCGACGCCTGGAGTCAGAGCCAGACAAGGTGAAGCTGCTTTCAAGTTATTCAAATTCTTTCTATTGTTTTCCTTCGTCACATTTGTGTTGGAATTTAAAAGCTGCACTCTCTTCTGGTCCCCAGCTCCCTTCGTCTCTCCTTTTTAAATTTCATTTCACAATATCTTGACAGAAAAGTCTTTATTCTTCCAGTTTCACTTGATTTGAATCTGTTTGTTAAACTTTGCTTGTCTCAGTTGACGCTGGCGTTTCCTTCGTCCTTCACTTCAACTTTGAAAACTGAAGCTGCATCAATTCAAATGACAAGCATGAAGAATTTGTACTTGGATCAAACGATGACTAGGAAACATGTCAATATGTCTGTGAATGTTTTTAATGTGGTTCAGCAACAGGTTAGAACCTTTAGTAAATTGTAAAAGTTTTTACCTTTAGATGATTAAATTTTACAATTATCGAGTGAATGAGGAACAAACAGGTTATTTTCATGTTTTAGTCGTAAAAATAATGTGCGTCTCTCACAAATACACATTCAGCCTCGTCTTCTGCTTCATGTGCCGAGTTGTTGAGTTTTGTCGTATAATTTAGGCCCCGTTTACACGATGTTTAAAGTGAAAACACATTGTTTTTTTTGTAATGTGTTTACATGGAAATTATGTAGTTAGCATGTCAGGCCACTAGTGGCCACTGTAGACGATAATGGGAATATAACAGACAGACCAAGTTGGATTGTTATTACGGTGACTGTCAAAATAAAACTACCAAGGAGAATATGGACTGGGAGTCATGTCACTTGGGAAGCCGCCATGTTTGTTATTGCCCATTTACTCGCGAACGTGGAACTATACACTACGGCCGTGACGAGCACGCGCAGCAGTGTTTTCCCGTTTCCACGGAGACAGCGATGGAGCGTTTTAAAAGTCTTCCATTTTCACTTGAAATCGTTGTGTAAATGCGACCTAAATTGCACGTACTTTTACTTTTACTTATCACTTGTTACTGCAAGTGACTCGATGCACCATCTTGTGGTGCAAACTCGCATTGCACGTTTAGACGGGCCGACGTGATTTCCACACTTTGGCAGATTTAACAGGGAAGTTTTATTCGAAATTCGTCATTTGTCATGACACTGTTCTTATTGTCCATCTACTGAGCATGTGCAGAGCGAGTAGTTACTATGGCGGTAGGTGACGAGCAGACGAGACTTTATGGAATCTCATAAAGTTCCATGTTAAGAGGCATTTTCAAAAAGTGGTTTCTCGCGGCTCCGAGCACCAAAACACAAGGAAAGTTTAGCATCTTCAGCCTCCGGCAAACAAACTGGTCCTAATCTGTCTTTTCTTAACATGAAGCTGCCTTGGCTCAAACGTGAGGTTGAAGAATGTCTGATGGCCTCTTCTCTGATAAACAATCTTGCAACAACAACCGTGTGATGAATTTGTCTTTTGACATTTGTGCTGCTGCGTGGAGTCGGACTCGACGCGCACGCAGGCCAAGTCCTCACCCTGGAAGGCTCCGGCCAATCTGGCAGCTCAATCTGAACCAGGTCCAGGTCACATTGGGTTATTCCAGTCATCATCACTCATTCCCGGGACCGAACTCTAAACAAGACGCCCATTCTCCCAGAAGTCCAAACGTGTACAGATGCAGGTTTGTGGCCGACGGCAGAGCAGCACTTTTAGTGGATTAGAGAGAGAAAAAAAAAAAAAAAGCTTTTTTGGAAGAATGGATCATGAACACATCATCCAGAGTGCTTCCACGATGCCAAGTTTTATCTATACATGCTTTAATTGGTTAGCTGGTGAGGAATGCATATATGTGTGTGTGTGTGTGTGTGTGTGTGTGTGTGTGTGTGTGTGTGTGTGTGTGTGTGTGTGTGTGTGTGTGTGTGTGTGTGTGTGTGTGTGTGTGTGTGTGTGTGTGTGTGTGTGTGTGTGGGTGTATGTATGAAAATAGGGCGGGACTTTCCCTGCCTTCTGCAGCTCTTCCGTGTAGAGGCCGCATTCCCGGCACCACTCAGGGGGCTCCGGCGAGCCACGACACCAAACCCACCCGGAATTCTAGGAACGTTTTCCCTGTGGTTTCAGGTTACCACACACACACACACACACACACACACACACACACACACACACACACACACACACACACACACACACACACACACACACACACACGCACACACACACACACACACGGCGGCCTTCACAGTAGTGTACTGTACTTTTGTTGTTTGTACAGAGTTGGTTTTGTTGGCTTTCCCTCTCTCTCCTCCCGTGCGTGTCGTTCATTTTCATTTTAAACTCGCATACCTTTCCACTGGGTTGGACAACAACTTGGACGGCGGCTCAAAATTCTGCGATTGGACTCAAAACCAGACGCCTTGTTCGGGGTTCTCACTCCGATAGTAAATACCAACAAGTTGAAAAGTTAATCTCATATTGGTCTGAAGGGTCCGGTGCCCCCCGAATGGCCGGGTGCACTGTTCAGGTAAACATTGCATCATTACAATATGCAGTCCGATTTCATGCTTTAAACCACGTTGATAAAGTCTGCATGATCCTGCAGGGAAGGGAATACAAACCTTGTCAGAGTGTGTGGAACGCAGATAAAGTGTGATGGTGTGAATGAATGTGATCCCGTGTCCACACACTGTGAGCTCGACGTTAAAATGTAAACTGAACTGAAGGAGCCAGAAAGAGCGTCGCCGATACGAAGAAGGTTCGTCGTTCAAACCAAAAACCATCAGACGTGTCCCGTTGGCCTCAACTGTGAAAAGTATCATGATGGAAACGGTTTTATAGATTTTTTATGTCATTTATTACAATAATTCAGGAGAAAAAGAGGATTGAGTGGAGAATAAAAACTCTATTTACTAACTTTAAATTCAATGTTTTGAAGTTGATAAAAACGATTGAGGTTTTTTTTGGGGGGGGAGCGGTGGGAGTGGTATGGACTAGCTGGAACCAGTAGATGGCAGCAGTTCAACTTCACGGATGCCAACTGTTGTTGAAACCAAGTGAAGAAGAAGAAGAAGAAGAAGAAGGGGAAACAGTCATCAGGGACAAAACAGCTGCGGATAAGCGAGAGAGAGGAAAACGGTCATCAGGGATGACGAGAGCGGTGGGAAACAATGTAGATAGAACCAGCAGATGAAGAACCCAAAAGAAGAAGAAGAAAAAGAAGAGTGAAATAATTTGACACTTTTTGGGACGTTAAAGATGAAGAAAACTGCACCAGGTGATCTGAAGAGTTTATAACCGGACTTTAACTCTCAATGAGAGAGAGAGAGAGAGAGAGAGAGAGAGAGAGAGAGAGAGAGAGAGACTGGTGACCTCTTCTGCGACTTTAAGTTGGATGAATCTGATATAAAACATATAAGTATAATAATATTTTTTCATACAGGACTATTTAGACCAAAAGTCCAGAGAACTTTTTGTGCAGAAAAACAAAAATGATGCGTTTTATTTACTTATTATTTCTATTATTATTTATTTATCTAAGCAGAAACAAAACCCATTGACATGTTGATCTCTTCTCCAATACGTCACATCATCAGATATAAAGGAAAAGAAAAAAACTAATTTGACAATTAGAATGATAAAATGCAGATTACTGTGGAGGATTTGAAAAGATAAAATAAAAACCGATTGGAATAAAGGGCAACGGTTAGATTTTAGGATAAATTAGTTTGATGCAAAATAACTTAAAAACACAAACACTGATTGATGGACGTTTACACTTTGATGGATAAAAAAAGAATAGAAATAATTCCTAGAAACCATTTGGGACATTTCGGTTTGTCATTGGAGGCTGCTGCAAGCAGAGAAACTAAAGGTTTTCACCTGAAACGTGTAAACGGGGTCTGATTGTCTCAAATACGAGATTTACGAGGAGAAAAGTTGCTAAAAAGTGGATGTCAGAAAATAACGGAGTAACGGAATCTGCTTCCTTTCCAGGATCCGCCCGGCAGCCGACGTGCAGAGGCGCTCTGACATTCAGCACGATGAGCCCCGCAGAGCGAACAAGCGTTTGACTGCGTCACTGTGAAATCTCCCAGGACACTTTTATGAGCGGAGATAAAAGGTGAATAAAAGGCTTCGTCCTGGAGGACGCCGCGTTCTTTATGTGTCGTTTCTGCAGACGTCTGCGGCGCTCGGGTTCGCTTCGCCGCTACATCAGAGTGTGTGTCAAAAGCCGAAACGGCCGCGATCCGAGAGGCAAAACACAACCCTCTCCAACGCACGCAGCGGACGATGACATGCAGGCCGGCGTTGGCCGGCGCCCAGACACGCCAGCGGTGAGACTTCAAACGCTGCTCATGGCGGCAATTAAAGCACAAAGACGGAGCGCGCCGCTGAGGCCAGTGCTTCCTGCTGCCGCTGACCTACATCCCTTTGTTGTTCCCCCCGTCTGTCCGTGGGTCCTTCTCTCCTTCTAGCCATTGTTTCCCATTCACACTTCCTCCCTCCTCATCCTTTGATTTTGCGCTTGATGCCTTGCCAATGGGCAGACGCGGAGGTTAGCGAGTGCACCGTGTCTATCTCGCCCAGCCGGAGCTGCTCCACTAAAACATGCCAGTCCATTGTGGCACTTTAATTATATTAGCTCAACCCGCAGCGCTGGCCCGACGCTGGGCATGAGGGAGAAGCTATAAAACTGTGAACTTTCCATAAAACTGATGATAATAAGAGCAAAAAAAGAGCTGGGAGGGAATTTCACCAACACACACACACGGTGCACGAGGCACATCATAAAACACGGACTTGAAGAGGCTGAAACACATAAACACTCTTCACTCACAGACACGTTAAGTCCCATATTGGCAAATAATCATATCGCAGGGCCAACACGGCTTCATTTGCTTACATACGATCTACACAAAGAGCCTTTTAACGCGTCGCCCGCTTCTTTTTTTTTTTTTTTTTGGAGAAATTCCATAAATCTAAACGAACAATCCCGGCGTTGCTGCACAGAGAATAAATAACTCAGAAAGTGAAATACGGCCGCTGTTGTTCTCTGGTTTCTCAGCGAGATGCGGCCCAGAGAGAGGGAGAGGGGAGTCAGGTCGACGTGGAGCAGGTCAGGCCGGGGTCCCGCGCTGCAGCCGGGGGTTATGGGAAAGAGACGGGTCACCGAGTCAACTGGAGAAGAGGAAGTGAGCGAGGGATGGAGGAAACACGAGGGTCGCAGACATCAAGCCACAGAGGTGACAATGTGGGTGGACACAGAGAAAAAGAACTGGGAGGAATAAAAAATAAATAATGTCTGTTTAGCAGCGGCGGTGAACTTAAGCAGAAACACAGATACTGCTGGTTCAGTTTGTTTACTTAAAAGTAAAAAAAAACTTGAGATTTTAACTTGAAGCGTCTTTCAAGAATGACGGTGGTGATCTGAACATTCTTGTATGAATACGTACGTACAAACAGAACCTTCGGTGATGCAGCTTAAACACAACAATCACAGCCATCATTATTCAACTCGTGTCATAATTTGAAGTACAAACTAAATTACAAAAATTTTACATGAAATTTTGAGTCTACCTGCTGTTTGCTGCCTGCTAGTACCTTGAATACTGTATCCAACCAATACTGCCACTGCTGAGTAACTTCAAATAGCAAAATGTCTATCATAGTGTATGAGTGTGTCTGAGAGAGAGATATATTACTGTTAAAATAACGATAATAGTTAAAAAGGATTAAAAAACAAAGTACCAGCAATAGTTCCAAAGTAGCAATAAAGTAACAGTAATGGTGAAAAATGATCAATAAAGTACTAGTAATAGTAAAAAGGTATCGATAAAGTGACAGTAACGGTCAAAAAGGATCCATTAAATAACAGTAATGGTGAAAAAGGATCAATAAGGTACTAGTAATATTGAAAAAGTATTAATAAAGTACCAGTAATTGTGCAAAAGGATCAATAAAGTACTCATAATTTATTGATCCTGTTTTACTGTTACTTTATTGATACTTTTTCAATATTACCAGTAATATTGAAAACTCTAGGTGTGTGCGTTGTCGTGGAGACGACGTGCCGAAATACTGTCGCTTATAACGGCAATAAAGTAGAAATACTTTGTTTAACCTCATTGACACGACGATTCAAGGGAAAATGCTTTATTTTATTTTTTTTGTTGACTTTGTTTTAGTAAAGTTTCACATTTGCGTGGCGGTTTCCATGTTGGGCCACTAGTGGGTGCTGCTGCTGCTTTTGGAGAACAAAACGCTCTAAACATTAAGGATGGGTGAGCTTCAGCCGTGGAGCAGCGTTTCAGAAAAAAGACATTTTCAGTGTTTCTGAGCGTCGCTGTCGTGTGAACGGGAACCGAAACACTTCGGAAGTTTTGCATTTTCATTTGAAAAAAAAAAAAAGGAATATTCGTAAACCGTATGGAAACCGTTCAAAATGTCAGGTTTTCCCATGACGACATCCCGCCTCCTCCTCGTCTGCTCTACGTTAAACCTCACTCTTGATTTCCAGCGACACAGAAGAATCAGCACAAGCCTTCAGGAATGTATCTGCAGCCCTCAGCGGCTCAGAGCTTTTTATTTTTTTACCGTGTACAGTAATTAATTTATTGTCCCCTCCGCTAGACTTTCATTATTATCCAGTTCACTTGCATTTTCCAGGCGAAGCCGGGCCGACCCGGGAGAGCGAGGCGGTGAGAGCTTTGCCCCGTTTCTCACCACATTAACGGAATCGGTTCCAGATGTCAAGACGATAAACAAAACGGATTGTCATAGCCTGATAAAAATGCGAGGAGCGCTCGCTCTGCCGACCGTCTCCTGGGCTCACCCCCCCCCCCCCCCAAAAAAAAAAACCCTCTGGGATCATCCCTTAAGTATGACGACCAGTTATTGGCTCTGCGTTGCTCCTACAGAACACACACCGTGCGCCGAACACACACTCATTCTGACGTTTCGTGAAGCTGTGCAGCAGATGGATGGATGGATGGATGGATGGATGGATGAGGGGATGAAGTGATGAAGTGATGAAGTCATCTCCGAGGCCAATTTGGCCCCAAATCAGACTTTTCTTTTTTTTTTGCCCATATGTGATCCATATCAGACTTTTTATGACAGATTTTCTTTTTTCAAAAAACGATCACAAACACTTTCATATGTTCTCCTGAATGTGATGCACAGCCGATGTTCCATCAGTCTGTTGTGCTCCATTCCCATTTAATCTCCTCCGGGTCGACCCATATTTATTTATCTATAATGATAATGTTAAACAGAAACAGTGGACGATAAAAAAAAAAGAAAAATATAGATATATATGTGCAGTCAGTCCAGGTTCTTATTTTATTCTGTTCGGAGTGGCTGTTGCATTTAGGATGAAGGAATTTTTTGTAGATGTTTTTGCAGCCGGAGGAACTTTGAAGCGTCTGCCTGATGGGAGGAACTGGAAGAAGTGATGGAGGGATGAGAGGAGTGATGGAAGGATGAGAGGAGTGGGAGGAGTGAGAGGAGGCCTCTGTGATCGGGGATATTTCATTTCTCTAGTGCCTTAATGTTCTTTATTACTATTAATCATTATCAATGCAATATAGTGTTCTATTTTGAGTTTGTTTTATTTTCATTATGTGTGTTCTAGATTTTTATTTCTATTCTTCCATCCCATAAGAACTGATGTTTTGATGTGGAACAGGTACTTAAAACATTTCACTGCATATTATACTGTATATAATTGGCCATAGTTTTCTTGCCTTTAATCGCACACCAACTTTAAAATCAACATCTGAAGCAAGTCTATTCTGCTACTGGTCATTCCAAGGCCCTAAACTCTTCACTGTGGAGTCTGACGGGATTTGAATTATAACGTGAGCCGCCACGAGGAAAGAAAACTTGATCTCAGCAGAAAGTGTAAATTGAGCATCAGGCCTGCAGTGGGAAATCGGCCTTGTGAGACGGACGTTTGCTTCTTCTCCACTCGACCGGACATAAATTCTCCTGCTCACGGAGCATGTAAATGAGCTTCGATACAAGCCAATCCCTGCGGACTCTCAGAGGACGCCGTGTCTCAAACCGTCCGCTGGAAATAAACAGCAGAACTTCATGGTTTATTTACTCTGTTTCTATTCATCTTTACTTGTATTATCAAACAGGTCTTCATTCATACACACTCAGGGCCCGTTTACACTTCGTCTTCGAGTGAAAACACAAACACTTCCATTACGCTTCATGTGTTTTCGCCCTCCAGTGTCCGACTTCGGGGAATAAGGTAAGGCAGGGTAAGGCTCTCAGAGATCACACCACGTTAGAAAAAAAATCCTATTTGGATGTTTAACTACGGCCAAGAAGACAATTCTCCACTCACGGTTCTCTCCTGGGCCGGGGATATCGGCCTCATAGAAAAATCCCCGGCTGTAATTCACTTCCTCTGAAAAGTCACTTATTAGTTCTTACAAGCAAAGAATTTGATATTACAATAATCCTCACTCAGTCTACCCACTTCCCGTATATTAGTTGGTGTAGATTTGTATTTGTATTCTGTATTACTCTGATGACGAGAGCGGATACTAACCGGATACTAAATAAGAGTCGTTTTGATCGTTCGTGTCTTTCTGGAAGAGTAAAGTATCGGCGTGTGCGGCGCTGTAGATGTGCCGAGATCTTTGAACACAGGCCAACTGGCTCTTTCATTCTTGCGCCTGCCTCTTCAAGACACGAGGCGCTAAGATTACTAATCCCAGGATGGAGTTTCTATTTCTTCTTTTTAATCTTCTTCCTCTTCTGCCACTTTTTCTGCGAGTAACTAGTGCAGTAACTAGTAACTAGTGCAGTTTGGAGCACGTACAAACAAAGCACGTCAAAACGTGCGGAAAATTCGGGAATAGCGTTTTTATTTGTATTAGGGATTCGGCTATCTCGGATTTACTTTGAAGTATTAGAACATACGTGTGCCTGTGTGTGTGTGTGTGTGAGCTGTCCAAACACGAGATGAATCTTTGACCCTGTTTACACGGCCTTTTCAACTCAGAACGCAAAACCTTTGTTGTGTTTTGTTTGTCCATTTGCAACACAACCGAACTGAAAACGTCACAGCGGTCGTACTAACTAGCTCTTCTGCACATGCTCAGTAGAGCCAATCAGAACAAAGTTACCTCCAGGGTGTCATGACTGCCAGTCCATGTTCTCCTGGGACTTGGTACTTTTATTTTGACAGTCACTGTGTGTGTGTGTGTGTGTGTGTGTGTGTGTGTGTGTGTGTGTGTGTGTGTGTGTGTGTGTGTGTGTGTGTGTGTGTGTGTGTGTGTGTGTGTGTGTGTGTGTGTGTGTGTGTGTGATTTTAGTACAAAAACATACAGCAAACGTTGCCATGGAAATGTGGCTCAACACAAACAGCATCCCTTCCTAACTCCCTTGAGCATCGTCGTCTTCTTTCCTCTCCTTGTCTTCTTCTCTCTCGTCGCCGTTTGTGTTTTCATACAACGTTCCCAGGCGCGGTCCGGTCGGCGGCGGTAACGGCAGCGACGTCCAAGTCTTTCCCATGCAGCCTCATAGGAGGGTCTTTGTTCCCCCTCCAGGCTTTGGGGGTCCCCACGGCAGGGCTGTGCCCCACTCCTCTGACTCCACAATGGGTCTTTATGCTGCCAAGCGCCACCCCCCCCCCCCTACCCCCCCTCCACCACCACCACCACCACCGTGCTTCCCTCATCGGGGACACACTGAGGCACGAGGGGCATCACGGCACCGGACCGGCTCTTCATGCCCCGTTCTCTCCGCCTCTTGGAGTAAAACACGCCAGCAGAGTCAGATACAGTGAGAGAGGTGAGCCGAGTGGCCACAGGCCGATCTGGAGAGTTTATGACTGCTGCCAAGTGTCTCAGCGGGGTTCTGTTTTCTTATTCACACCAAGAACCCTCGACACCGCAAGCGGAGATCCGGCACCCACCGGGGAGTGTGTGATAACACACTGCTACAAGCCATTAGCGCCGTAGGACGACACACTTAAGGTAACAAGACGAGGCCGCGTTACTGCGTCACTAAGGCCCCGATTACACGACAACAAAGTGTAATACGAGTGTGTCCGCAAAACTTCCTTCACACGACACCGGTGTTCTGATCCACTGCGTCCGTTAAGTTTTTATGTCCCAGAGTGGAAAGATTCTTTCACGGTCACGATTCCGGCGAAGCGCTGCCACTGTGCATCCGGTTGTAAATACTTCCGTCTGCTCATGGACCTGTAAACAAACATGGCCGACCCGTAGTAGTTTGACTCGTGTTCCGTATCCTCGTCTATCGGTAGTTTAATAGTTAAGATTCTCCCCTGATAGGATCCGATTCCTCATCAGTCCACTAGAATGTTGGGTTCTCTCGATTTTGTTCACGTTTATAGCGTATTGTTCTCTGCACACATGTCTGTGCGGTTTCATTTCAAAAACAGGCAACAGCGCCCTCCCGTGGCCCGGCAGACTAACTACATCGGGGTCAGTGTGTCTGCTGCTGCAGTGGAAACGATTTTCTTTAAAGGTCAAGGTGTCACGTAGAAGAGAAGAGAAACTAAAATCTGAGATACAATCTGAGAAGATGCCTCACTTTCACTCTGCTCACTGAGAACAATAATAAAGAAATGTTAAGAATCCCACAATTCTGTACTCATATGTCAAGACTCATCCTGAGAAGAGCTGAGTGATTGGACAGTCGCAGGGAACATTCATCCCATAAACTTGTTTTTCTCTGCGTAAGCCAACACTAGCAGTGCCAAGGGGCCGAGGTTGCCGGTTCAACGTCACCACATGAGAGAGGGAGAGCGCAACCTTATCATAGTTGTGGACTGAGTATCGGGAGCCTTGAAGACACAGATACAGCAGGAGGAATCCATTTACTGAGGCTCAGTAATCTGCATCGTGTCTCTTCTTCACCTCATACTGACTGCAGAACCACACACACACACACACACACACACACACACACACACACACACACACACACACACACACACACACACACACACACACACACACACACACACACACACACACACACACACACACACACACACACACACACACACACACACACACACAGAGACAGACAGACAGTCTCTAAACGATGAGCCCAAAACCAAAAGCAGGATGAGGCCTTCCAAGGCCGCGTCTGTAAATCACAGCAGAATCAAACCTCATAAATACTGGAAGGAAAACAGAATGGAGAGATTGTCTGAATGAGTGCAGCACAATGGAGAGGAGGGGAGGGGAGGGGAGAGGAATGCCATGCAGCTATTTGTTCTGCCTGCGTTCACTCAGTGTGGCGATGGATTTAATGATTCCCTGATTTCCACAGTGATTAACAACAGGCGAATGTAATGTACACACACACTGACCCGAGTATCATCGTACAAGAGTCAATGCAGGATAGAAACAGGAGCTTTTGTTTATTTACCAAATATTTGACCACACACACACACACACACACACACACACACACACACACACACACACACACACACACACACACACACACACACACACACACACACACACACACACACACACACACACACACACACACACACACACACACACCTAGCCGACCATTACACTGTTACAAGCTTAGTCGATAAACAATGGCACAAAACATAATTCAACCTTTTGAGTCAAAGTTTTAGGAATGTAAGGGAGAGAGAGTACAGATATGAGAAAGTACTGAACCCCAGTAATAAAGTACAAATACTTTGTGAAAGCGACAGCAGACACCTCGCCTCAGTAAAGTATGTATGTATTTTTCAAACTTTTCAAAAAAACCCTTGTACCCAAATTGCATGAAATCTTCAGGGATGGTTTGTCATCATCCAACGACGAATCGATTAGACTTTTGGGACGTTAACGATACACCGTTTCTGAAAATCTCCACAAAAACTGCAAAAATAATTTCCCATACAAAGCGGATGAGAGTGGCACCTCATGGGGTAGACCAAAGGAGATCAGCGTCTGTTTCCATGGAGACGCTTCCTGCACAGTGATGTAGCTACCTGACAGGCGAGTTAGCGTCGATATGAGCTAATGGCTAACATGCTAGTGATGCTAACTCGGTTCCACAAACAAATGTGTCGTTGGTGAAGGTTTACGCTCTACCAAGTGTAGCTCTAGGTTGTAAATAGATTTCAATTCTATAGCACCTTTCCACCGCTTGAGCCGCCTCCAAAGCACAGCAATGTTAATCACATTCAGCCATTCACACACACATCAAACCTGCACCCTTTCCTGTCGACGGCCGACGGCTCGACCAACCGATGAACAGCCACCAAATGAAACCTCCCACCACACACACCTTTCATCACTTTACCGAACTTCCTGTATTTTAACTTGAAAAGATAATTTTTTCAAGTAATATTCTGAATAAATGACAAGAGAATAAGAACCCACAGGAAACATTTATCTACAAAATATTGATCATGGCACTTAAATCTTTACTGATTACACCCCAGCTCTAGAGGAAACTCACACATACTTTAAAACTTTTCTTATTATAAACTATAAATCCTTCCTCCCGCAGACACACACAACCACCGGCAAAAACATTAGAAAAAAAAAAAAAAAAAAAGTATAAAGCTGGAAGCAGCGTCCAGATTTCTTTTACCTCTCGACGACGCCGTCTCCGCTCCAACACGTGGCGTCGTCCACTACGTTCTCCCCTTCACACAACATCTCTGGCAAGGCCGCGAAGAAAGACTTGTAGCGCTGCAGGTACATCAAGAACTCCCTGAAAGAGAACCGTGCAGGTTTCTGAGTGAGTGTCACACCACTCAGGTCCAATCAGCATGTTAGAAAACAGACGGCCGAGGAAGGTCGAAGAAACATTTTCAATGTGGCCGGTGGGAATAAAACACTGACTACCAACAAACTGTGTGTGTATTCTTCTTCACAACTGGTGCATGTAATCAATACACGTGATGGTATTTGATGGTGGCAGAGGATGAAATCACACTTCAAAAGTCATATGTTTTCTTAAAGGAGTCAGATTATGCAAAATTCACTTTCTAGGTTTTCCAGCAGTACTAATCGTCCCCATACCTGGACCGACGTCCCAGAAGTGAAGACAGTCTGTCCTCTCTCTCCCTGGCTTGTTTCAGGTTTTAAAAAGTGTGTTGCTCCAACCAGCCAATCAGAAATCAAACCCTATATAGTGTCATCGGGGGTTTAGCCAATCCCAATCAAGGTAGGCCCTCCCTTTGACTCCTCCCACAATTAGGCAGCTCTGCTCTGGCACATGGCACCACGAGAGGAAGTACTTCCTCTTTTTCCCAAGATGGGCATGTGTGGGCGGAGCCAGTCCAGCTCACACAGACACAGCAGATTCTGAATGCAGCTCCTGTGATCCAATATTCAAATGAAGGAAAATCAAGGTTTCTGGACCAACGACACCATGTGGAAGAGTTGAAAAGCTGGATAATATGACTCCTTTAAGACGTGATAAAGAAATGTCACTCACAACACAGCTGCTGGAGTCGTGGGTATCTACGGGCTCGTTTACGCGACAACGTTTTCCATTGAAAACGCAAAACTTTCATTGTGTTTTGGGTACTTTTATTTTGACAGTCACCGTAATAACAATCGAACTTGGTGGTCTGTCCACTAGTATGTCTGTGTTCTCCCATTGTTAATGTTTAAAGTGTACTGTTCTCTGCTGCATGTGTGTCTGTGGTTTCATTATGAAAAGAACCAACAGCACCCACTAGCGTCCCAACATGAAAACTACATCGTTTTCAACGTTTCTGCCATTCCCTAGAAACAGACATCGTTTTTGACAATGTTGCTGCATTAAAGGCGAAATGTTCTAACGCTCTAAACGTATCTACCTTTTCACAACAAAAGTACAGCTTATCAGATATACAGTATTTTGTTACAGTCACTTTGAAAATTAGTTGCTGTAAATAAAATAAATTGAATTGAATTGAAATAAAATGAAATAAAATGAAATAAAATGAAATTAAATGAAATAAAATAAAATAAAATAAAATAAAATTAAATTAAATTAAATAAAATTAAATAAAATTAAATAAAATTAAATTAAATTAAATTAAATTAAATTAAATTAAATTAAATTAAATTAAATTAAAATCTGGATCCAACAGAGCAACCCGACGGAGCAACTAGGAAAAATGCAGACCCCAGACTCTTATAATTTTTTGGGCCTAGATTTTAGATATGAAGTTAGTACTTAAATCTTTTTTTAGAAACATGTAACTTTAATTTGTTCACATTATGTTTAGATAAGGTGGGAGAAGCACTTTTCTTCTGATTTCTTTTGTACTCAAAAACGATGAGTTTTCATTTGAAACGCTGTCGTCCAAACGAAGCCTGAGCTAAGTCACTGAACACTGTGGGCTATCATCTCTGAACAAACTGTGAAAGGGATTGAGACAAATGAGTCCCCCGGGTTCATGCTTACCTCGAGAGCGTTCTCAGACTATGTTTATTGTTCTTGGAAGGTTTCAGTGGGAATGAGCTGGGAGTATTGGGAGGTGGAGTCCAGGGGGGAGGTTGGTGCAAGCAGGGAGGATGCAGGAAGGTGAAACGGGGATTGAGAGAAAGAAAAAAAGGAAACAAAAGGACGACATGACAGGACACAAGGGGGAGGGAAAGGGAGAGAAGACAGTCAATTGACCCTGGAAGAGAGTGATTAATCATGCACATGCAGAGTCACATCACGATGCCCCTTATTCACCCCCCACACCAAATCCAACACTGAAACACATAATGGTATGTAACATGTACATTAACTCAGCAAAGAGACGAGAAAACATCATGTGAAAGGGTTGAATATTCACCGCTGAAATTCTTGATTCAGTTTCTTTCTTCATTAAAACAATATTGCTTCTAGAGCAGAGGCGTCAATTACTTTTCAGTTCAGGGGCCACATTCAGACTAAATTTATCCGGAGTGGACCGGACCCGTAAAAAGGTTCCATAATGATCTTTAAAACTTTGATTTGGCGCCGAGGGTACGTGATGAAAATGCCAATATTTTTCACAAAATATTAAATCATTACTACAGAAAATGACTCAACATTAAGGTGATTTTCATGAAACCGTCGGGTGTAAAATACAGTGAAATGTCCAGAAAACTTCTCCTATAGCTGTTGCATTCTGGGAGTTTTTACAAACTCCCCTCCGACAGCACTGCTTTGAGGCTAGTTTGATAGCAACCAGGTAGCAGGTTTTCATGGCAGCTTCATCGATAAAGCAGAACGGGACTTAATGTTGTAATGTGTGCACTACTAAATCAGTTTTCTTTCTCAGTGGTTTGGACGGATTGGAGCCTCTCGCCGGCCGGTTTTGGCCCCCGGGCCTCGTGTTTGACGCCTCTGCTCTCGCCTGTGGAGTTTGATATTTTTCAGTGCCATGCTGCTCTCTGTTCACTGTGGTCGGCACTCACATGTTGCTCCGGTCAGTGCTGGCAGCAGGACGGTGCTGGACTGAGCTGCCATGAATGGCGGTGGCGGTGCCAGGCCAGAACCTGTCAGCTCGGCTGGCTTCACTGCACTGATTCATGGTCTGGGTTCGAGCTCAGGCAAGCAAAACTGTGTGTGTGTGTGTGTGTGTGTGTGTGTGTGTGTGTGTGTGTGTGTGTGTGTGTGTGTGTGTGTGTGTGTGTGTGTGTGTGTGTGTGTTCTGTCTGTGCTGCTATTTAAGCCAGGAGCGGCTGGTGAACAGAGTTGGTGGTATGGCCGTCTGGATAAACAGGAAATCGTTGGTCCGTCAGGATTAATCTTCCCCACACTCGCCCTTCCTGCCAGCTGCTGTGGGCACGGGACGGAGCCAGGTGGAGGGCACGGCTGCTTTTACTGTGCGTGGATATGTGTGTGTGTGTATGTGTGTGTGTACAGCTTGTCATTACAAAGAAAGTATGACGCCTGTTTTCATTTCACTTCCTACCAGAAGACCTGGTTACAAAGCCAAAACCTGCAGCAAAATATCAGCATGCAAATGCCACTAAATTGACGTCGGTTGAGTTTAAATTTTGAGTTTTACCTCCTCAAGTGAGCCAGCTGCCCCAGCCACTGCTCCGGCAGAGCTCGGGAGGGGGCGGCAGATGGAGGCGGAGAGGCGGAGGTCGTGGTGGAGGTCACGACCTCTGCGCTTGTAGGCTGCATGCCTGTAGGTTCCTTAGTGGAAAGGCCACACACTTTGTCCACCTGTGAGAGAGAAGAGAGCAAACAGACACCTGTTAAGCTGAGAATGCTCATAAAACGTTCTGGGTGGGGGGGTGGGGGGGGCGCTTCCAAACCAAACAGCCACAGGAGAGGGAGCGTTTATGAGCGGATTCATTATCGGAAAAATGAACCCCCCGCCGTCAGATTGATGGCATCTCGCTCTCAGAAGAAGAATGCCTACGTTTGTGTCTGAGCGATTAGCGAGTGAAGAGAGGTGAGGAGAATTATGGAGCGGGACAACGTGGGAAAAGGGTGGGTGTGAAGCGATGAAAGAAAACGGCGCGATGAGTGAGTTACTGCCGGGAGGGCCGACAGTAAATGGAGAACGTTTCCACTACCTCATGGAGGTGAACGCACGTGTGCACGGTTGGCGAGTATCTCCTGTGGGCAATTAAAGCCGGCAGCGGCGAGGAGGGAAGTGGGGGGGGGGGGGTTGGGGGGAGGGGCGCTTCAAACCCACAGGCAAAATCGATGACATCTCGTTGGCTTAAAAGCCTCCAGGCAGCGTTATTAAGTGCTTCTCAATTAGCCTGAGAGACGGACTGTAATGGCTCCTGCATGCAGCCATCAGGACGCGCACGCCGCCGCGTCTCCAGCGATGAGTCACTCTCGTGTCCAATAAGGCAGCAGCATCGTTCACTTCCCGTTTGGATTCAGAAATGGAAGATTTACTGTAATAAGTGGTGGTAATTATGCCCGAATTCATTGTTGGAAATTAATGCAGTTCCAACATACAGTAAATCATAATAAATACATTTTACCAGAACAAATGAACAATATCGTCTCCCTAACTAATTTCCTTTTATCATCTACTTTACAACTTTGAACCGACCTTTAAATCCATCCACTCGTCCATCTTCTGAACCTGCTGGAGCCAATCCCAGCCAACACTGTCGACAACGAGGCAAAGACAAAGAAACACACACACACACATTCACGCTTTGAGGGCGATTTAAGGTCACGATGTGACTGCAGTGGACGCTGCTTCAAGTCCCACTGATCATCTGACCTCTTGACGTCTTGTGCACATTCATAACTGTAGTACAGCTTATTCTGAGGCTACGCCGTTGAATATTGGACATTTTGGCAGTAAATTCTATTACATATTGCACATTTCAGTTTTTAACTTCTATTTTTTGATGTTGTTGCACTCTTTACTCTCCTCAATTTTCTTAAATCCTTCGCCAACGAAAGTTGGGCCTAGAAGGTTGGGATTCGGTCTGCTTGTATTTATTTATTTTTCTATTTTTTGGTTTATATGTATGAATTTCACCAACTTTTTGCAAAAACTACCCACCCGAATTGCACGAAATCTTCACGGATGATTTGTCATCATCCACGGACCAATCCATTAGAATTTGGGACGTTAAAGAAAAACTGTTTCCGAATACATTTCCCAAAACCGCGAAAAAATGTCCCATACAAAGTGGATGAGAGAGACAGCTCATGGACATCAAAGGAGATCAGCATCTGTCGCCATGGAGACGCTCCCTGCTCAGTGTCTCACACAGTGATGACAGGCTAGTTAGCATTGATATGAGCTAAAGGCTATTGGCGAAGGTTGCGCTCTACCAAGTGCAGCTCTAGTTTTTAATATATTTTTGATGACATATTTTGTCTACATTCTCTATTCTTGATTTTTTAACTGATGTGATACATGGGCAAGTGTCACGAAATTTCAATCCCACCGTGTTTCTTTTCTTTACAGCAGAACCGACAGTGAAGCTCACTTTGACTCGATTGGACCCAACATGCATGGCTTTGTTTAGTGGATGAAACCAGAATATCTGGAGGAAATGTGCAGGGAGAACATGCAGACTCGGACAATTTCAATCCATGGTCTTGCATCCTGATGGGTTAGGGAAGTAACAGCAAAAAATAAA
Source organism: Lipophrys pholis (assembly GCF_963383615.2). Lineage (NCBI taxonomy): Eukaryota > Metazoa > Chordata > Actinopteri > Blenniiformes > Blenniidae > Lipophrys > Lipophrys pholis. Next base: position 53,754,871 of record NC_137635.1, read on the forward strand.
TAAAAAAATCAAATTGAGCATTTAACAATTCCAATGAGTAAAAAACACACCGGCGGTCTCCAGCACTCCGCCTGTGCCGCCTCTCCAAGCACCAATAAAAGTAGAACCATCTGAATAAAAAGTATTTCTCCTGCTGTGAAACCGGTGGGCCGACACGTCTGAAGCCTCTCAGCACAAACAAACACATAAACTTCATCTGGAAGGAGCATGTGTCATTAAAGTGTTGCTCGGAGGGGAGTGTCCACATGCTGGGAAGAGTTTGAATTAGTCTGGAAGCAGCTGAAAACTGTGTTAACCGTCACATAATGTGTCTAAAAATACACTTTTCCCCTCCGGGGTGAGGCAGGCGGCTCCCTCATCTTCGATGCCACGTACATGGAGGGTTTTACTTAACAGATAGTTATTTCTAAGCAATTAGACCGTCACCAGAACACGAGATAGCTTCCTCACCAACTACCTTTTACTTCTTTTTTTTTTTTAATCGCTGCAGTGTTTTTTGCACTGCGGCCTTCCTCTGCCCCCCCCCCACCCCCGGTCTTAAATCGTCTCTTCAGGCAGACGCTGGGCACGCGGAAGGTTGTTTTACTGCATTAACCTTAACTCCCTCCAGACTCATAAAACACGCTCACATGTGGTGGAACGACCCACAGCGCCTCGCATGCAACACGCACCCCCGTCCACATGCAGCGGCACATTATGCCGGTGGGAAAAGACGGAAGGTAGCAACTGTTTGGTTCGCGTAAACGCCGTCAACACAAACACGCCAAATGCACGCATGTGCTACAACGGTTTAAACTTTCAGGTATCAAAGTTTGCAAAATGAAAATATTTCTATTGGAGTCTAGATTTTACCAGTCACAAGAACATAATGGTAATTTAAAGTAACAAAAAAAAGTCCCATTTAAACTTGATTTGACCTTGACAGAAATGCAATGTCTGAATAATTTCGAGGAAAAAAACCAATGTATGAATACTCATGTGGCATATACTGTTGAGTGACTCATAAGCCCGTTCCTTTATTTAGCCCAAAACATTCCTGAGATTCACAACACATATTTATGACAACGTAAAGCCACATGACGTCACGTCCAGACTTGCAGGGCCTGGGAGGTCTGCAGCAGCGAGAGTCTGATCGACTGTGTGAACATCCAACCGCATTCTGCACATTTTAATATTTAAAATTAACCTGATGTGCAGGTCGGGGTTATCGTCAGGGGTTCGGGTTAAACTGATGGTTAAGGTTAGGCTAAAGGAATGCATGACAGCATACCGCCAGAGCCGTGTGTGTGTGTGTGTGTGTGTGTGTGTGTGTGTGTGTGTGTGTGTGTGTGTGTGTGTGTGTGTGTGTGTGTGTGTGTGTGTGTGTGTGTGTGTGTGTGTGTGTGTGTGTGTGTGTGTGGTGTTTTACCAACATTGTGGGTACCTAAATCTGTCAGCGCAGTGACATTATGAGGAACTGGTCTGATATATAGACACACACACCAAGTTCCTATGATGTAGAGGGCTGCATTCTGAGGTGACGACACGTTTCAAGGGCAGACTAAGGTTGAGGTTTCGGTTAATGTTGGATTAAAGCCTCAGGTTGAGCTTAGCTCAGTAGTGTTTTCTGGAAATTCTGTTCAGGCAATGTCACGTCCAGTGAAGTGAGCAAAAGACTGACGTTAATGTGTGTTTGTTTGAAAGCATTCAAACTGTGCGGCTGTGCAGGAAGGAACACGCAGACATGACATAAGGTGTTTTTTTGATTTATATTTTAAGAAAGTGTCATGATTAATGACGATGAACCAGGCCAGACAGACGAACGGCAAAGAGCATGTCACTATAGGTTAACGAGAATGAGTGTAGAGCGACTAAGTGTTTCAGGACTTCAGCAAATGTGAACCTCACACCACCAAAATAAAGCAAAATGTATATATACTCCTATATGTCCACCCTCTGGCCATGTATAGAATACTTTTAATATAGACTGAGACCCACAGTGGAAGATTTGAAAAGCTGGATAATATGACTCCTTTAAGACGTGATAAAGAAATGTCACTCACAACACAGCTGCTGGAGTCATGGGTATCTACGGGCTCGTTTACACAACAACGTTTTCCAGTGAAAACGCAAAACTTTCATTGTGTTTTGGGTACTTTCGTTTTGACAGTCACCGTAATAACAATATAACTTGGTGGTCTGTCCACTGTGTTCTCCCAGTGTTAATGTTTAGAGCTCTTTGTTCTCTGCTGCATGTTTGTGCTCTCATTACAGAAACAAACAGCACCCACTAGTGACCGAACATGAAGACGACATCGTTTTCAGCTTTTCTGCAGTTGCTACGGAAACAGACGTTTCCGACGTTGATGGGAAACTTGGACTTGTGACATCAATGCTTTTGTTCTACAGCTAATTAAACGTTGGTAATTTGCCTTAATTATGTTTAAATTACAGGCTCTGGCAATCTGGTTGTCGTCTGAGGGATACGATGCAGGAACGGCCTCAGGGAGCCTCAAAGCCACCCTGGCAGGGGGAGTTTGTAAAAAACACCCAGAATGCAACAGCTACAGGAAAAGTTTTTTGACATTTCATTATATTTTGCACCAGAAGGTTTCATTAAAACTGGCTTTGTTTTGAGATTGTAGTCATTTTCTGAAGTGATAAGATTGTTTTATTGTGAAAATATAGACATTATCATCACGTATACTCTGCGCCACAACAAAGAAAAACTCTAAAGTTTCAATTTAAAGGTTAATATGGCTCTATTGTACCGGTCCGGCCCCATTTAGGATGAAATTGGACCGTATATAACCCCTGAAATGAAATGTGTTCGACTCCCCGATAAACCAGTGAGTGAACAAAAATACCACAACTCATGACAAAATATGTAAAATGCAGGGATTTTTGTCTACCAGGAGAAACTCTCTACATGTTTTCCTAAGTTATAGTAATTAAGGTTGTGGTTAGCACTAAAGTCCCTGGTTTGAATCCAGGAGGAGAAAAGTGTCAAGAGTTGCAGTGAGGTATTGAATCCTTCGCCGTTTCTCACCTGCCTTCGTGTGACACTTTGCTATTCTTCCCCACAAAAAAAAATGTAAACAAGTGTAAAATATGGACATGAAGAGGAGGTCACTCACAGTTCTGTTTGCATTTCTCTGTTATTTTTACAGCCAAGCCACAGCGAAACGGCTCAGAAACACTTTTAAAGAGGCCTTGGAAAAAAAAAAAGGAAAAAGGGAAAAGGGAAAAGCCTGAGCTTCAAAACAGAAAAGATAACACAAAAATCAATCTCGAGCCCAAGAAAACACACAACAATGTAAACAGATCGCAAAAAGTCACTTTAGGGAAAATAAACTGTCCTCTGGAGGCTCCTCCGGGGAAATAGAGACGTGTGGCTCTCATAGGCTGGATCTGATGACCGCACGATCCCGAGGGCCAATCAGACGACGGCATGGGAAACGACATGCGCTAAAACATGCTCATAAATCAATTATCTCCTGACCTGATGATGGCGTGAGAATGGAAATCCCGTTTGGGCTCAGCATGACTTCTCGTGTGTGCGTGTGTGCGTGTGTGCGTGTGTGTGTGTGTGTGTGTGTGTGTGTGTGTGTGTGTGTGTGTGTGTGTGTGTGTGTGTGTGTGTGTGTGTGTGTGTGTGTGACCACCTGTTTGTCCTTGTTATACCTCTACAATTTCAGCTATTTTGTGGAGCGTTCCTGGTGTGATTGCCTGAGGACAGAGAGCGATGGAGGGGGCAGATTGATGGGATGCATGTTCTCTATGTGGAGAGACTTTGGGGAAATACGAGGCATGTGCTCTATGTGAACCTGAGCCGCCCGGTGAAATGTCATTTCTCCTGCTGCACACGGGAAGGATCGCGCACGCACGCATGGATTCATTGTTTTACACACCCAGGGGATAAATTCAATTCAGGCCAATTCAGATCAATTCATCTTTTTTTTTTTTAATATAGCACCAAACACAACAAATCAAATTGAAAGAAAAAAAAAACTAATCCAAGGAGGCAATGATACAGATACCAGCATCAAACATCGATACCAGTACGGATACCAGTGTCCAACACCAATACCAGTACCGATACCAGCATCAAACACCGATACCAGTACTAATACCAGCATCAAACACTAATACCACTACCGATACCAGTATCCGGTATCGGATTTAATACTGCAGGTACACGACAGAGCACGAGCGACGTCCGAGGTCTGAAGATTTTTTTAAATATTTATAAGAATGACAAAAATAAGAGCCTGTACATTATTCTGCCAAAATATCAAGAGGAGAAAGACAATTTATACAAGATCAGCAACTTAATGTTACTCTACCAGAAAAGAAAATCTTCAAAATATACTTTTTTTTTATACCCATAAAAGAACTCACTTCTGCACAGAGAATAAACCAACACACAAAAACAAGACCATCGCCACTGATTTCCACTAAATTCCAACGCGTAGTTTCCTAAATCGTTCACATCAAAGTCGATTTGTTTACGAAGGAATTTGTATCCATCAAACTGTGTTTATGTTTTGCTAACTGACGTCATCTTGGAAAACCCGCAGCAAGGGTTTCTGGGATATCCAAGATGGCGTCACCGCAGCTCAAGTGAAAATATCAACATTTGACTGATTTAGCCGGAAAAAAACTCCAGATTTTCTCAAAGAAAGTCTTTATTAAACGTATTTCCAGTGTGATATAACAAACGGGTATACAAACGGGATTTTGCTTGGAGAATGTTCGGGAGTTTCCGCGACGGTAAGACGTCAACAAACCCGGGGATGCTCGGGGAAATTTAAACGCTGTAAATACGTCAGAAAGGTATTGATGCCGTAATAGAGAAGTACATCAACAACTAGAACCGGCTCCTTCATCTTTAATTTTTCCTGTGTGGATTCTAGTAGAGGAACTTCAATCAGCAGCAAAGTGTGACGAGCAGCGCGACGTCGCTCATTAGCTTATCTGGAGGATTTTACTCCAGGCTACATGCTACATGCTAAAGAGTTCTGGGGCTCACACACCAGTGATGCTACAAGCTACATGCTACATGCTAAAGAGTTCTGGAGCTCACACACCAGTGATGCTACAAGCTACATGCTACATGCTAAAGAGTTTTGAGGCTCACAATGATACACTCATTAACAGTGAGCGACGCACTGCGCTATGCTACTGTCGACTGTGAGGCTGTCGGCGGTGGCGTAGCGTCGACACAGAGGTGGTTTGACGTGACGCATAGCCTTCACATGTGAAGTTTAAATTAGACTTTATGGCATTTAAAAAGTACTCGTATCGGTCCTCAGTAGTGACAAGTAGCTGAAGGTTAGTACTCGTACTTCTGGGTATCGTTGCATCCCTAATTTTTACCTCGCAGATGTTTTCAAGGATCTGCTTTATGAACATTTCATCCTGAAGCAAGAATGCGAACGGAGTGGAGAGAGAATCTGCTCAGTGCGAGCCGAGCCCAGGGCCATCCTTCCTCTCGGGGAGTATTGGCTTACAGATAGCAGCGGTGGTCTTTCTTCCCAGTTTATTTATCGAGGGATTACCCAGTAAAGCCAAGAGAACCTTCCCAGCACCCCCCCCCCCCCACCCTTACCCAGAGCGCACCGCATTGTAGGACGATCCGTCAGTCAACCCCGAGCTTCAGTACGAGCACACAAACACAGCTTTTGTTTGTGCAATGCAGTTTAACTCCAGAAACAATACCATTTATCGGTCTGCCCAAGTGAACGGCCGTTTAACGTCGTGCCATTTGCAACAAATGCATACAAACGTGTTTCCTGAGTTGGATTTGGATGGTCACAGTGGCTGAGAGCAGGGGGCTGTTCTCCAATCTCGTTCTCACACCGAGATTCTGCTGTTACCAGATCCCGACCACAGCAAACACAATATGCACTTATTTATCACCGCTATGAATCACCGAGGTGAACGGCCCCGACGCAAACGGCTCGGGATTATAAACACGTTTAGTTTTTCTTTCTTTTGGCGAGTAGTTTTCAGTATCTTAATTATTCACTCATACTCTGAGAAGTATGTATTTCTAATAAACGTGTAAAAAAAAGTTAATTTTACTCTTGCAAGCCTGAAATTGCCAGTTTCATTTGTTCATATCGATAAAAAGGCTAAAGCGTCTGATGTTTGCATCTTTTTTAACCCTGCTCAGCCTGACAGTTCACCACAGGTCCTCTCGTCTACTGGTACTTATTCTTGAGACGTCAATAAACCTTGAGTACAGGGAGAACGTGCAAACTGCGCAAACGCCTGGAGTGAAATGGACATTTTGAGAGTGGAGGTGAAGCAGCCGTTTTAAAACCCACCATCCCCGGCATGTCAACACTCAATCACACACAGATTTTAGTTCAGGAGCCAGATGGAGCCTGGTTTCACCTCCAGTCTGGTAAAATCGTGCAATAATAACACTTGAATTTAATATCTAAATAGTTTTTCTTTGTTGTGTCACAGATTATACGTGATGAAAATATCTATATTTTCACAAAACCAAAACAATTACCACGGAAAGTAACAAATTAAAATGTGGCTTCATTTTGAGATTGTAAACCGTCTGGTGCAAAATACAGTGAACTGTAAAAAAAAAACCTAGTTGCATTAAGCGTTGTGTCGCTACTCGTAAAAATTTCAAAGATAACATTGATATTTTTACAATTGTGTTGGTAGTTTGGCCAGATTGGAGCCTCTTTTGTGTCGCGGGCCTTTTGTTTGACACCCCTGCTCTAAACCACCGCTACTCCCAACATTCAAATTCTAAATATTCACCAAATATTCCAGAACACAATCCTGCAAGTGGCTATAAAACCTTCACTGCTCTCAAAGACTGACAATAAAAAGTCCTTCTGGATGCAACAAACAGCAACAAGAGGAAAACCGCACCTCAGAATCGTTCAGGATGAACGTCTGAACGCGAGGCATGACAGCAGCGAGCATGCTGGGAAACGGCGAGAGGCCTGATTGTACTCCGTGTATTTATCTGGCAGTGGCTTCACGTGTGGTTTTTCCAACTTCAGGAGAAACTAATTAGAAAAATACAGGCGCTCGTGGAGCGCTGGCACGACAGCGAGAATGCAACAGGCAATTGGTTGAAATACCGGCCGACTCTCTTTTCCATCGTTACTTTGGCAACACGGTTGTTTATTATATTTTCCCCAAAGAAAAGACTGAGCATCAATTATGTTTCAAATGAGGGGGAATTCGGCCATGGAGTAGCATGGTAATTGTGTTTAAACAGACCATTTCCATCCTTAATTGTGACAAATATGAAAGTAGAAAGGGAAAGTCCACTACATGTACGAGACATTTCGAATATATACTGAAACACGATGAGCCAATACATTAGAAACTGCGTTTTGTTTGGGTAGATCTGCCACTGAAAAGACCAAAACAAACAGCAGATTCACAGGAGCTGATGAGAATCTATAATGTCTCTGCAATCACGCAGAAAAAAACCCAGCCGGACAAAAGCCCTTTGTCTGGACTCTGCAGTGCAGAGGAGGAGGCCTGGAGGCCAAGGGAGCCGGCCTGTGGCTGGACGGTTGCCAGTTCAAAACCCAAAAACCATCTGGGGAAAATCTGAGCGGGTTAAGGGATTAATAAATCTCCAGGCCAATGGCTATTCATGAGGAGAAATTTTAGAAGGAATATCGAGAGAATAAAGAGTAAAACTCATATCGGGGGTTTATTGAACGACAATGTTTCAGAGAAGAAAAGTAATAAAGTCAAATCAAAATCAGAAGAACTTCAATTCCAAGACACTGCCATTGAGAGAAATATCTTTTCTTTTCATTAAAGCTCAAATATTCAGTTTGAGTGACAGAAATTGTGCAGAAAGATAATAATACAAAGGTCTGAGCACAGGGTTATATAGAGAGATCTTATTAGCACCGATTAGAAAAGGTTTTTCATTGATGACTTCATCTTCTAATTTAGAAAAACAGGCGATTTGGGATTCAAACTTGTGCGGTGTGACTTTACAGAGAATCAGAGGTGACCGCTCAGCTTTACCAGACTTCAAATTTTATTACAGTTTTTAGCGAAATCGTTAACAAAAGTTGAAGCAACTGATTTTTTTTAATGTTCTGAAATTGTTTATGTGATTTTTGTGTCCGTGCTCCCAACGGTGCCGGACTAGTTACTCATGGAAAAAAAAGGCAGAAAAACAAAATATTTTATTAAAAAAATTAATAAAATAAAATGAAATAAATAAATAAAAAATAAAAAAAATGTATTAAATAAAATTTAATAAAATAAAATGACATTAAATTAGATTAAATTAAATGACATTTAAATAAAACTAATAATAATCCTTACGGTTTCAATATGCACTGGGACCATATTGATAATAATTAAACAGCCAGCGAGGATAGTAATCTTTACGCCTTGCCATTAAGGCAGCACGAGAATAAATCAGCAGTTTCGCAGGTAAAAGGGAGGAAGACGCTTTTAAGGACATTTAACCCAGAAATGAACTTGAATCACGTTGTTAAAGCAATTCTGCAGCAAAGTCCAGTTCTAGGTCTGTTTAACATCGTTTGACATTAAGTTAAACTGACTGAGGTTGAACTCGTCTGATAACTGATGATAACCGTGACGGACGTCCAGATTGTTTACATTGGCTCTGCTCCTCCTTTCACTTCCATCGCCTTCTGTCGTTATCAATCACACCGTGTGCATCCTTTTCCCGTTTCCGTCACTTCTGCCCTCCCCACCACTTTCCCTCTTTAATCCCACTGATGTCAGCGCTAATTAAAGAGAGATGCAGTCGCTCGTTCATCACGGGAAAACGTCCTTCAGATTCCAATAAAGGAAAGAGCTCCACGTCGATTAAATCACTCACTCAAAAACCGAGATGTTCTTGATGTAAATATGAGAGTTATGGTGAAGTTTCTTCGTGAATACTCTTTCAGGGACACAAAGTCGTCCCGCTGGATCTGAGCTGTGGTCTGGGCGGAGAAACACCCATAGAGGAAGGTGAAGCGAGTTCATCTTGTCTGCAATATGAAGACACGAGAAAGGAAAATAAGCCTGCGAGTCAGTAAAGTTTGGAGGTGTCCATTTGAAGCCCTCCACTGAAGCAGCAGTTACCGCTGAAACCCTAACACAGATGCATTTGTGTTAACTCCACAGCAGCTGCTGCCCTGATCAAGCAAGACAGCGTCGTGTTCAATCTGGGGATGTTTCTGTTTTGGGATATTGACATGGAAACTTGAATATTGTACTTTTTACTCTGTACTTTCTTTTTTTCTTGCCATCAGTGTGAAACAGACATCAGGCTGTGGAGATTACATAATATGGGGGGATCGTTCACACAATTTCCTCATTTTATGTCTTCATCAATCCAGATTGTGTGTCACTGGGGAAAAAAAAAATAAAAAAATCACTCAGGAAAATTGCTTTGGGTTCATGGCTGGGTACAGTACTGAGTACTGCAGTACTGCACATTCTCTGTGTGGACACTTATCCTCACTTTCACACAGTGTGGGTTCTGTAAGTGCTGCTTTATGGGTGTGGGCTCGGCTTTGAGGCTAGTTTGATATCAACTAGCTTGTATGGCAGCGTCACTCATACCTCAGCTCGGCTCTCCGAGTTGTATTGTGTCGCTACTATGAAAGATATTTGTTTAAAAATCTGTTTTCTTTGACATTTTTACAATTTGCTCGTCGGTTTGGCTGGATTGGAGCCTCTCTGCGGGATGATTCTGGCCTCCAGGCTTTATGTTTGACACCGCTGATCTCTATAGATTAGATTAGATTATCTATTTGTCACGTATCCAGCCACGAGGCTCCATTTAAATAAAAAAATAAAGTCGAACTAGGCAAAGATGTAGAATACAAAAGAGAAACACAAGCCATATAAAAAAAAAATAAAGAACCTTTTCCGGACATTTCACTGTATTTTGCAGAGGGTTTCATTGAAATTGGCTTTTTGTTGAGATTGCAGTCATTTTCAGTACTAATTGTTTTGCTCTTTCATCACGTATACTCTGCGCCACAACCATGAAAGAAGCTTTAAGGTTTAAATGTAAAGATCAGCATGGCTCTATTTTACCAGTCCGGTCCGGTCCACTCGGGATGGAACTGGATCGTCTCTGGTCCTCTGAACTAAAATCATTTGACATCACCGATCTAGATCACCATTTAATGCCGTAGCAGTATTTCAATATTTTCTGATACTTGTCGTTGCGAGGAAAAGAACCAAATCAGCGAAGCGTTGCGAGGCACAGGGGGGCGGGGTTAATGTGCGAGGGTGACGGAGGAGAAAATCCGCCGCAGCCTCCGTCATTAGCTAATGGACTGCTGAGTAAGTCGGCGGCCTGGAGGGTTGGACCGGCTGCCAAAGGCGCACGCAGCTCAGAACGATGAATTAAGCATATCAATTGGCCGAGAGTGCAGTTTGCTGCCGTCCTGCCTGAAGTAACGGATGCAGGAAAATCCGTACGGATTCCGTGTGTGTGTGTGGAACGAATAAAGACCTCAGGTCTGAGCCGAAGACGGTCTAATGTGAGGCGACCTTCAGGTTCTACATTTCCAACCATTAATCAAAGCTTTGATTATGATGAAACGTGATCATGTCAATATGAATAACACATTTTACTTCTTCCTCCCACTTTTATTTCTATGCGTAAGTACAGTGTGTATGTATAGATCGGTGTGTGTACATTGGGTATAGGTTTATATATCTTGTGTATACGTATATTCAGAAAATAGATTTATATAGATTCACATAAAAGGGGTTTATATATGTGTATATTTGTGTATATGTATGCCTGGGCATATCAAATTTGTAAGTCTACATATGTGTGTGTGTGTACACTGGGTATAGATTATATTTTGTATATGCATAGATGATTTATGAAGTGTGTGTGTGTATAGACATTAATTCATACTTTCTTCTTTTTGTATACATCTGTATGTTTTGACATGCAAATTAACTTTTCTTTTCCTCAACGAGCGAACAGCAATTTGTTGCCAATTAAACCAAGTAATTGAATTACTTGCATGTACATAAAAACGTGCATTTGTTACTAATTCAAGCTCATTTCTCGACTCTGATCAGAAATCGCCTTATTAAAACATCTAAATATGAACTTTTCTTGTGCTTGAGGTCTACAGCTACGCCTGGATTACAGAGAAATTGAACAACTGTGAAGGAAATGTTGATATTTACACTTTTCCAGAGCCACAAATGGCTGTAATGTATAGTACTGAAAGGTAACTGGAGTAACTCTTCTTCTGCAGCATGTATCCAGCCATACTTCATATTACCAATAACATTGACAAATCCTCAGCTGAAAGCTTGAATAATAACGTTTGTTTTCACACCAATAATGTTCCCCTCATTTCTCTCCGTGGTCTCCAGTAAAAAGGAAAAACTGCTTTTCGAACAGTCGCCCGATGCCGCCTATTGAGGTGCCGCCGTGGTAAATGGAAACCTCCCAATCATCCCACTGGCCCCTGTTTCCATTATCTACAGTCCCAGGCTGCTATTATCATTCCTCCAGAAGACTGTAATGAGAAGGTGGGGTAAAACCAACAAGCGGATAAGGTAGACCTGCGAATAAGCCGCCCTAATCTCCACCACTTTCATTATTCGCTCATGAAGCGTACGGCGAGGAACGCACCGGGAAGAAATGCTGCCGCGCGTCGATGAACGACCCGACGCTGTTCATCTTTACCAAGTATATAAAGTTTCCCTGCAGGTCAAATGAACCGGATCATTTTTACGAGCGGCTCAATAAACAGCAGCTTCATGTCGAATTCAACACAGCAGCATTGAGAAGGAACCTCGGGTCCGTTTGCACTGGGGCCCCGACACCAGCAGCCACTTTCACTGGATATTTTCCCAATTTTCTCCTAATTGTGTCTACTCAACATAATCCAGCCCCCCGGGCTCGCCCAATATCCACAACCGCTTCCTCTTAACCCTTCACGCTTCATCTCAGCGGGAACAGGAATGTGTCAAAACACCGGCGAGGCTCCTCGCAGACCCACAAAAGTGATATTAGTATGCATTTACAGTATATGTGTTGTGACCCATTTGACACCCGATGACGTAGAGCAGCGCATAGTGGAGAGTCTGTGTAGAGAGAGAGAGAGAGAGAGAGAGAGAGAGAGAGAGAGAGAGAGACCACAAAATGGTTTGGGATAACGTCCCAGTAAAAACCCAAAAAAAAAAACCCCCACACACACAGTCACAATAATTCCTTTAATAACAACTCTACATTATACTGTGACTGAGTTACGCCTTTGAGCTGAAGCACATTTTGCAGTTTTCTCTGCAGTAACGTAACTAAAACATTAGTTAAAGGTCGGGGGCCAATATGGACGTACGAGGTTAAAGGTCGTAAACATGACCCCATTATTGTGTAAGAGGAGACTCGACGGTCTTTCCATTGTAGCGTGACAAAAATGACATTTAACAAGGACTCGGGTTTCGATGGTAACTTAGAAATACTGCAGTGTTTTACTGTACGAGTCTGTGGCCCGCGAAAATGTTTTCAAGTGAAAACGGAAAAGTTTTGTTGTGTTTTGAGGGTTTGTTTGAGAGCCAATGAAAACACAACTATTTAAAAACGCTAGACGTCGCCGTGTTGTTGGCGGAAACGCTGGTACTGCGCATGCATACACACCGTCGTGGTAATTAATTGTTCTGCACATGCTCAGTAGACGGACAATAAGAACAATGGAGAACGAGAACAGGAGCAGGAAGAGGAAGAAGAAGGAAGAAAGAAGAACAAGAACAAAAAAACTACAGCACCCCCTAGTGGTCCAACATGCTAAAATACATCATTTTCAGCTTTTATCATCGTTTTCAGAACATTGAAGTTGAAACAGAAAACTTCTGAAAAGGAAACACAAACGATGCATTGTCACTTGAATCGTGTTCCGGTCTGCAGAAGAATCAACTCGGTCTGAGTGGATCTTTGTAAACATGTGAGAACACAGAAAAATCGGCGCCACAAACGCCCGACTCGGAGTCACTTCCCTTTTTTTTTATTTTGTCCTAGACCTTCTTTTTCCCCCATCTGGCTGGGTGTAGTTTGTATGGCCTAGCTGGAACTCTTTCAATTCTCTCCCACTTGTCCAAACGCTGGGCTCCCTGCTCCGGCCTGCCTGCCACCCAATGAATACCAAGCAGCGCACACACACACACACACACACACACACACACACACACACACACACACACACACACACACACACACACACACACACACACACACACACACACACACACACACACACACACACACACACACACACACACACACACACACACACACACACACACACACACACACACACACACACACACACACACACACACACACACACACACACACACACACACACACACACGAAGGGCGGTTGCCAGGCTTAAACACTGACCTAATACAACTATGCAGAGAGAAACCCAGCTTGTATTTTGTGTGTGTGTGTGTGTGTGTGTGTGTGTGTGTGTGTGTGTGTGTGTGTGTGTGTGTGTGTGTGTGTGGTCAGTGGTTATCCACTTGGTGTGTGACTTTTATGCTAATGCCCAATATATAACCCTTCAGATTAAGACTGTCGCACTACATCAACGATAATTGTGGTACAAAGTTACAAAGAATTTAAAGGAGTCATATTCTGCAGCTGTTCAACTCCTCCTCTTGGTCTCGTTGGTCCAGAAATGTTTTGTTCAATGTTTATTGATTTTCCTCCATTTGAATATTGGATCATAGGAGCTGCATTCAGAATCTGCTGTGTCTGTGTGAGCTGGACTGGCTCCGCCCACACATGCCCATCTTGGGAAGAGGAGGAAGTACTTCCTCTCGTGGTGCCATGTGCCAGAGCAGAACAGCCTAATTGTGGGAGGAGTCAAAGGGAGGGCCTACCTTGATTAGGATTGGCTAAACCCCCGATGACACTTTATAGGGTTTGATTTCTGATTGGCTGGTTGGAGCAACACACTTTTTAAAACCTGAAACAAGCCAGGGAGAGAGAGGACAGACTGTCTTCACTTCTGGGACGTCAGTCCAGGTATGGGGACGATTAGTACTGCTGGAGAACCTTTAGAAAGTGAATTTTGAATAATTGAGCCCTTTCACTAAATTGTGTAACGTTAAACAATCCAGTGTGACTTGAACACAATCTGTGCAGAACACTTCTTGAACGGCTGTTTCTTATTCGCCGTTATGTCTTCTCTTTCCACTGTTGGTATCTGACTCACATCTTAGCGAGGCTCCCAGGTTACTACTACAAACATGTCAGGAGTGGCTGACGGTTGCAAAAAAAACCAACTTCAACACTAAGGTCACTTCCTGTTTTTAAAACCTCTCTGAGTTAAAAGCCAAAGACAAAAAGTGTGTTTTCAGTCTGAGAGATTGACTTTTATTGTTTTTAATGTTTTTAGTTGTTTTTATTAGTCTACATTGTTTTTATTCTGTGTTGTTAATTTTATATATATATATATATTTATTTTTTAATCTGCTCCTGTCTGTGTACAGCACTTTGGCCAACTGTGTTATTTCAACTATTTAAAAAGTGTCTACTGGTCATGTGCACCATGGCAGTGATAAGTGGTAGTTCTGCACATGCTCAGTAGAGACAATCAGAACAAAGTTTCCTCCGTGGTGTCATGACTCCCAGCAGATAGTCTCCTGGGACTTGGTAGTTTTATTTTGACAGTCACCATAACAACAATCGAACTTGGTGGTCTGTTCAGTAGCATGTCGGTGTTCTCCTATCGTTAATGTTTAGAGCTCATTGTTCTCTGCTGTGTGTGTGTGGGTGTGGCTTCATTATAAAAACAAACAGCACCCACTAGTTCCAACATAATTTAACGTTGCCGTGTAAACTTTTCTGAGACGAAATGCAAAAAACCGAGGCGCTTTCACTTGTGGCGTTGTCGTGTAAAAGCTTCAAGAACCAAAAGTAACAGAAACATTAACATGTCAGTGAAGCCGAGGCAGTTCCTCCAGCAGCCAACAGGAAACCGTCACTTCTGACTGTCTTCAGCTCACAGAGCCGGAATCAACTGACTCCTCCTCCTGAGTAAACCTGGCTATCAAACTATTTAGTCCTCCGTCGTTTCTCTCCTCCACCGCAGTGGCCCGCTAATCTGAGACGATGGCTCATCGGGGGAATGCAGCTGCGCATTAAGTCGAGCACCGCTTCCACGTTGAAACTGGATCCGCCGTGAGGGTGCTCTCCGTAAAGGTGTCAAACCCATTGGTGAATGTGGTTCTAGTGAGGATCGTCTGTGTAAAGTGTCCTTATTGGAGATGAACGAGGACAAGAAGAACCTACAGCTGCTCTCAGTCGACGTCGTAACGACACGGCGTCCAAGAGCCTCCCACTCACGGTGAGGGGGGAATCACTTCTGAGTGCTCTTGCACATTAATAACGGTGAATGGATCTTGACAGAGCTTCAGCAGAGACTTGAGTTATGCGCCTCTTGATGATGTATATAAATCTCTGCCGTCACCATTTGCTCCTCAGTGTGTGACTCACACAACCTCACACCCACATGAATGCCTGCAACTTCCAGGCAAAGGATTTGAATGTGAGAATAAGCATTATGTGGACTGTTCCGACGTGGAAATGCACGGCATGCCAGTTAATGGTGTATTGTTGCCTGCCCTGTCACGATATGGGTTAAGGTTAAGGTTAGGGTTAGGGTAACCCCTAACCCGTTGCATGACATTTAACAAAAACTGCTATCCAGCGTGTCTGCTGGGTTAAAAGCACGACATAGACACTAAATGGTGTGTCATTGCATGGTGTTTTAATCTCATCATTATTTCTATTTTGGGGAATAGCGTTTTTGTTTATGTACAAATATATACATAATCATTCTGCACAGGAAGCGATTATTTGAGGCTAACTAAGAAAAAACAGTTGTTTCAGTGCGGTACATGTACTCAAAGCATTTCATTGCACATTATGTATATGTGTTATGTATAATTGTTGTTTGTGATAAAGGACTTAACTATTCATTGCTGCCTGCGAGGCTAATTATATCCTAGTTAAATCCTAGTGGAATGCGCATTTTGTAATAATAATTTGTGTTTCAGATTTACAAATTAAGTACCAAATAAGTTTCATGGACCTTAGAATCCTGTGTAATGGAACTGTTGAAATGTTTAGCTGCATAGTGTGGTATAATCTGGCAGGACAAGATACGCATGTTGTATTTTTACATGTTGTGATGAAAATGACCACGAGTGTAGTAAATAAATCTTCTGGACAATCAGAACAATGTTTCCTCCAGAATTATTAAAAAAAAAAGAATTATTTTGACAGTCATCATCATAACAATCCAACTTGGTCGTCTGTCCACTAGAATGTCTGAATGTTTTCTCCCATTGTTAATGTTTATAGTGGATTATTCGCTACATGGATGTG
Organism: Lipophrys pholis; assembly: GCF_963383615.2. NCBI lineage: Eukaryota > Metazoa > Chordata > Actinopteri > Blenniiformes > Blenniidae > Lipophrys > Lipophrys pholis. The sequence continues at coordinate 53,771,262 of NC_137635.1, forward strand.
TGTGTAGTTTCATTACCCAAAAAAATAGCAGCACCCACTAGTGGCCCAACATGAACACTACACTGTTTTCAGTGTTTCTGCTGTTTCCATGTAAACAGACATCGTTTTCAAAAAATTGCAGTGTAAACACAAAACCTTTCTGAGACAAACACAAAAAAAACAATGCATTTTCAAGTGTTGGTATAAACTGTCACCTCCAAATAGTCTTTGCTGAGTTTTTGGTAAATTAATATAACAAAAATACAGAATAAAGTCAATACGAAGGTTTGGGAGTGTGTGTCTTGAAAAGTACTAACCATAATAGTTCCTATGAACACAAGAGTCTAAATCCAAGATAAACTGTTAAAAAGAAAAACAATTTTCACTGTGGCTCTAATTACAACTGTCTGGCCGTTTTTCACTGAACTGTCACCACGTTGGGAACGATATTATCTTTATAAACCACATACTGTATAACATGATGCATGTTCGTAGCTAAGAGACCGAATGGCCACACAATTAATATTTGATCCACTTTTCAAAGTTTCATCGTCTTGAAGTAATACTGTGCTGCAGTCAGAAGTTAAATAACAGCCTGCAGCTCTGTGAAGAAAACTCAAGGTTTTTCTGTGTAAATATTGTTTTTCTCTGAAAGGTTTCGACATTGCACAAACATTAATGCAGTATGTAGAGTTCATGTGGAAAAAGCAGCCCATAACCCACAAGCAGCCTGTGAAGGCGCTCCAATCAATACACTCAGCAGTGCCAAGGTTTATGTGTAAAACAACAATGCTGAACAAAACCCGGGGTTTGGGGAGTTTTGCATGTGTCATTAAAGTGGTGTGATTGATGTTCCACCGGAGCGTACTCACCGTGGCGGTAATGAGCGGACCGTGGAGCTGAGCGTAGAGCAGGGCCTCGTTAACGTGTCCCCGGACCCCCAGCAGAGCGAGCTCCAGGCTGTGATGTCCCGCCATGGCGTGGGTCAGCTGCTCCAGCAGGCCGGTGTACCTCCTCCAGGGCTGATCCAGCTCCGACACGCTGGCCAGACAGCCTCGCATCACGTTCAGGCAGTAGCCCACGCAGGGCTTGATGAGCGTCAGGCCCCGGCAGTGGGAGCAGTACACCATCCTCACCAGGCCCTTCACACACTCTTTGCTCAGACCGGCGTGTTCGGTGGCGTTCATGACCTCCAGACCTTCCTCCAGGGCCAGACCCAGCTGCCGCCCGGCCCCCAGCGCCCCGGAGAGCTCCTGCGCCATGACGGCCGGGTGAGGCCCGAAGGGGTTGACGTCCTGCCGGATCATGCGGAGGCAGTCGGTCATTTCACTGCTCGCCATCATGCCGCCCTCCATGCCCGGGTTGATGAGGCGCGTGTAGACAAGCGGGAAGACGTTGTTGAAGAAGTGGTGGACTGACGCCTCCACGGAGACGTTCGCCCCGCGGAGGTAGAGGGAGAGGGAGGAGAAGAGCTGGTTGACGTGGGGCAGGGCCTGGCGGGACAGCGACGAGTACGTTCCCTCCAACAGGGAACTCAGGTGGCCTTGGGAGAACGACAGGAGGTACTGGAACATGTCTGGAAACAAGAAACCAGAGAGAGAGAGAGAGACAAAGGAGAGGAATCTTTATTTCATCCATGAATAAATCATAAAAGACGTGATCTGCAAGTTTTCCCTGAAACCAGAAAACACACACCCGAAGCCTGGCGTTGAACCAGGTGCGCTTGGCTGGTGTGTATCGGTGAGTCGGGCTGATGGATGCGGTTGGATATCATCATGTATGAAGTCATTACCACAGTGAGCATATCTTAAGGTGGCTGTCTCTGCTCGTCTGCACACAGATGAGACAACGAGAGCGTGTTGATAACCACAATCAGTTTGGCCCGTCTGAGGAGATGACGGCATCGTCCAGATCAGCGCGACTTCTCAAGTGATCGAGCGAAGCCGTATCAGATGTCCAGAGGGAAGGAAGAAACTTTTTCTTTTTTAAGGACAGAGAAACTGATGTAGGCCATCGTTCGAGCAAAAACTCATTTCAGAAAAGTTTCCACGGTAACGACTGAAGCAATGAAAATTATGTAGTGAGCATGTTTGGCCACAAGTTGGCACTGTTGGTAGTTTCTGTAATGAAACCACACACACACATGCAGCAGAGAACAATATGCTATAAAACATTAACAATGGGAGAACACGGACATTCTAGTGACTAGTGACTGTCAAAATAAAAGCACTTAGAACAATGTGGTGTCATGACTCCCAGTCCATGCTCTCCTGGGACTGACTGTCCAGCTAGTGAGCGTGTGCAGAACAACTAGTTACTACGGTCGTGGTGATGACCAGTCGCAGTCCGTCTACATGGAGACGGAGCACAAGCGTTTCCAGAAAGTGACGTTTTGACCCGTTTACACAGAGACTGATTCGGAGCGTTTTCAAACAGTAGTTTTTATTTTTTTATCTATTAAAAGGACAACTCACTGAATCAATCATCAAAAGTATAATAGTAGTAAAGTTGCAGAGGCAATAGAAATAGATGTCGTTACCATCATGAGCTTGTTCATTCTGTTGAAATAAAACCAGTGACTTCGAGCACCATTGTCATGTAAACAAACAACCAAAACTCAACGGAAGTTTTGCATTTTCACTTGCAATCACTGAAACACTTAATTTTTATCCAAACACGTCATGAATATTAAAATCACAATCACGAATGTGTCATACAGACGACAACTTTAGCCTGAGATGTCAAACACATTTTAGTTGAGGGGCCACATACAGTCCAGTTTCACCTTGACCGGTCAAATAGTGACATGATGACCTTCACATTTAAAATGTACGCTTTTTATTTGTTGAAAATGTTGATATTTTCACCAAAAAAAAAACTATTACTACTTAAAATGACTATAATCTAAACATAAAGTCGATTTTAATGAAACCTTCTGGTGTAAAACCCAGTGATCTTCTCTCGCTGTTGCATTCTGGGTGTTTTTAGAAACGCCCCCGAGGTGATTTAGGTCATCACCTCTGATGTGAAACCATCTTATTATCTTATTCCCTGTCTTCTACATCACCCTCTCACAGAACCTCTGTGTCTGTACACACGTTGGTGTTGATATTGAAGTGGAGCGGTTTGTGTGTGCAACACTTCTCTGGGGTGTGATGTCAGCTTGAAAGCATGACGGGACATGAAGGAGCAGCGGCAACTGCAGGAAAAGCTGCGACAGAAGGACGAGGGCGCGCACTCACTCACACACACACACACACACAGGACAGTGACAGCATATTCAACAGCCGTGCTCGTGTACGGTGGACGTACACCGCAGTTATAATATCAACACTTTCAAATTCATTCATGACAGTGTGTCCTTCCCGTAATGAATCTATTTCGGTCCAGAGGTTGTGTGTCTTCTTGTGTTTACTTGTGCGTGTCCGGCCCCTCCCTGCTCACAGACAGAAGGATAACAACAGCCATGCTCCCTTCAACAGCTGCACTAATATGAGCGCTTGTCTCCGACACATGGGGACTCCCCACCAGTGCCTAAAAGGCCCAATGAGCCGCCGTCAGAGTCGCTCCCGCGAACACTTCCAAGCTAAAGAACGGGTTTGAAAAGGAGAACTGAAACAGACAGGCATGGAAAGTAATGGTCTGTTTGGGATTATATTCATCGAGCCACGGGTGACATGTAGTCTGACAGCAGGTCAAAAGTTTCTCTGAGATCTCCAGGGATGTCAAACAAGCCACAGACGAGGAAAAAAAAGATGCTCCAGAGGAAAAGACAGTAAAGCACGAAGCATTAGAAGTTGCAGAGATGCGGTTCTGGTCCCGTCCGCAGTCCGTAAAGAACCTGGAGCTGCAGGACCGGTACCAGTGGGAGGTCTCTCTGCTCGGCTGCCAGCGACGGCTCAATACCCGCAGGACGTTTACGCCACAAGATGTAACCACAGGCTTGGGTTACACAGCATTACATAATGTTATTATAAAATTATCATGCTCAGAAATACCATGGGTTAATCTTTCTCTCTGTGAGACAGAGCGTCTCGTGTACACATCGAGCTCTCTGAAGCCCTTCCTGAAGTCTTCTCATCTTCTCCTTCTCAACGGTCTCATAATAGGATCCAAACCTTGCTGAGGGTTTATGACAGGATCACTGAATCTTTAAGACATTCCGTACTTGTTAAAAAAGCTTGTTTCCATTTGCCAAGAGAGTGACAGAGCGAGAGAGAGAGAACATGAAAGGAGAAAAAGGGAAGAGAGTGGGAGACTGCCAGGAAGAAAAAAAAATGGAATCGAAAGAAGCAACTGAACTTTTTAACAAGGAAAAACAACTACTGTACAAGTCGACTCCACCTTGAGAACATGCTCTGACATCTGGATTCATTTGGCCCCCGGGCCCAGAGCACTTCCCTGTCTCTCCGTAGCTATTACTGCAAACACGGCCTACTCTCAATATATAGAAGTAGGACAAGAGTCCAGCTTTCCTCCTCCCAACTCGCTGCGTCTCTCGCTAACAAGAGACGAGAGGGGATGACGTGCGTCTGTCTGAAAGAGAGGAATGAGGTGCCGCACATTCATAATTTGTTCCGACTCAGAAAACCTCCATTCATGTCTTTGAGGTTGAAAATCTGAATAGCCTGTTTAAACAAGCCGCAACTGATTGAGTCAACTGGTCAAGACCGAGCTGAGAAGTGATTCTTCCTCTGAACAAGCAAACAGAAGTCGTAACGTCGACTTACTCTTCTATTGTCCAACAACAAACCCGCAGGCAGGAAACATAAAGCTAGAATCTCAGTGCAGATCTGCCATGAAGACACATTTCAAATAGATTCACTATGGCCTTTCAGTCATTTATAAGTATTCTCTTTTCCAACATCCCTGTTATGCTCGCAAAAGGACGGTGACCATCGTATATCAGAATAGTCACTGAACACATCAAAAGAACGATGAAAACAATATGACATCAACACCGATTGTCCTGTACGGTGGCCCAGAAGCTACAACACAACAGCAAAAAGCTACAGTGGAAGGGACTATTTTGATTCCGGAGAGTTGAATGAGTCAAAGTAAAACGCTGCGGCATGATGATTGTGATTAATGTCGCCAGAGAAAATTGTCCTCAGGAAACAAAGCTTGTTCTCCAACCGCTGCACACTTCCATTGTAGCTTTTTGCTGTTGTGTTGTGCTGTTGGCCCTTCTGGGCCACCGTAGTCCTGTGACAAAACACATACTTTAGGTGAAACAGGAAGACGATTCAATACTAGAATAAATAAATAGCAGTGCAGAAGAAAATGGAACAACAACAAACAAGAGCAAGACGCAGGAAAACCTGACATCAGCCATATCAGATCACTGCGAAAGATAAAATCATATAATAGGCATATAAAAGTCAGAATTGTTCACACTGAAGAGGACCGCCACAAGCACTGGACCATGGAGGCAGTGGAGATCAGGAAGCGAGGCCCCGAGGACGATGACAAGGGACGAGTGAGCAGACATGTTGGGTGAGGGGGCGTGGCCCATTTATCAATGGCGACAGGTCGACCGCGCCTCCACGACACATGCTGATATAAGAACGCTCATCCACCAACATCGAATGAAGACGGGAGAACACCAGAGACATGTCAAACAAGGTATTATTGGAAAACGCCTACTTTCCTAAACAGAAGTACAGACAATGTCAAGGAATCTCTCCTTCAAACTATTAGAAGTAATCCGGTAAAAATGCAGAACACCAAGAGAAGGCACTAGCTTCATAATGAGTGAAATAAGACTCACAGGATCAAACGGTTCAATGAAGGCACCAGAAGCACATTCCAAGAGGAAACACAGGAAATTCAATCAACTCACTTTCAGAATTGTATGACCAGCAGTGAACGCTTTCCCTCCGCAAGCCTCCACTTCGGACTGTGAATGGATCTTTCAGAGCTTCGCTTCCAACCGGCCAACATTTTCTACCACAAAGAGAAGTAGAGTCTAACCTGTATGATTGGTAGGATTCACCCTGAGCAGCCTTGCCAAAAAGAAGTTTGCGCATTCAATTCTCACTGCGGACAGGTCGACCCGAATGTGGCTGCCCACTGCATGGGTAAATAGGTAAGGAATTTCCCCAACGGGATTAATAAAGTATGAATAGTTATTTAGAAATTGGAGAAAACACAAATAAACACAGGGAGAACATGCAAACTGTACACAAAACAGTCTGGAAGTGGAACCTTCCATAGGAATCAGTGATTGAGAAGGTTCGCACGCACTCCTGAGGTCAGAGTCAGATGGAAAATTTCCTAATTGCCGTATTACGTTCAGCACACATCGCATGAAGCATTGCCGACGTGGCGTAATAGAAACTCGTCAACACGAGCTGGTGAGCCCAGCAGAGTTGTCGCCAACCAGCAGGAGCTCGGCACGCTGCACACGACGTGTTCGAACAAGTTCATCCACCGTACACAATCCTGCTTTTTTTTTCTTTCTGAAAAATAACTGAAAATCGTCTTCCATCTCCCACGCTCCAAAATATCTTTCACCAACTCTAGTTGTTGTGGGTTTGGCTGCACGTCCCAGTGCTGGGAAACAGGGTGAGAACAGAACAGCAGAAACCAACGGCAGCTTTTTCAGGATGCATGAAAGTCGCTCGTCTGATTGTTCCGTCTGACCATGGAGCCTAAATCTGGATCCGGCCACAGTCAACTCAGACACACACTCGTGGGTGGGTATCATCACCACGTCACCGTCGCCCATCTGTAAGCCTCCCTGGGAAATGAAGTCTGGCTGGACTGAGGCTGTTTCACATGACAATCACCTTTAACTTTCAATACTGCAGTTTAAAATGCGTCTGTGGCCTCGTGGAGTTAACCTGACATGTTCTCTGTTTGAAACAAACAAGGTGTTAAATGGACAGAAAAGCAGTGGACGTGCAGACGAGGACTTTGTCCTGCAGAGGTTTGAACCCAGCGTGTATTTATGACCCTGCTATGGGACATTATTCCATATCTTTCCACCGATGCAACGCCAAGGCCAGTCTCTGAGATCACTGGGGTTTAAATCATAAGAGGCTATTTCCACTTTACATTCTGCATGGCAACCCAGTGTTTAACTGGCACAATTAGAGCTAAAGTGTCTCTATGGCAAAGCTGCCATAATTACAGAGTCAAAATAAGCACAATGCCAACTGTATGGTTGAGCTCACGGCTATAGAATCCCTCGCCTTTGCTGTTTGCTATGCGGCGCCCCCCGATTCCTCGGCTACAGTTCAAATCTGAGGTGGAGGATAAAGACCTGAAGTGCCAGAACTGGGAAAACACATTTACCTCAGATAGTTTAACACTCGGTGTCTTCAGAGAAGTTCTTTGATTTTACATTACAAATATAGTAGAGGCAGTCGCTCTGACTGCTGCAGAACTACAGAACCAGACCCAGAGGAGGAGAATTCTGCAGAACCGAACTTGCTCTCTATTCGTGTACCATCCTGTTCTCTCTTAATAGTCTAACCGCCAACTGGCGCGGTGGAAAAACCACGACCTCTGACCTTGGTTCTGCAGAGAGAGCCCATTACTGCGCAACTTGAAATCTGAAACATTTACCAACAAATTCCTGATAACACTTCCTAAGTAGGAGAATAAATCTGTACATCCACTCGGCTCCGAATCGGAGTGTATGTGTGGAGACGTGGGAGTGTTTGCATGTATTTGGAGATGTGGTAATATTGTGATAATGAGATTGGAGACACTGTTCTCATACCACGGAGCTGTAGGCCATTCCCATCTGGGCAATCAGTCCTGAGCGAACCTGACCAACCATCTTCCCAGGCAAAGCATTTTAATCCCACCACCGGCTTGGGTTTCACACGGGTCACCCTACAGATATGTGACATAGTGACACGTGTGTAGATTACATATCCTGGTTTTAATTAGAAGAAATACTGTATATAGGGCCATCCTCTCCCACGCAGTGCTGGTCATCTTGGGTTACAGGGGGGAGCGCTGCACTGTCATACAATCTCCCAGTTTAATGGTAATAAACTATTAATAAGTCTTTGAATCAATCTGTTGATTCATCATACACACATCTGAAGTCTAAAGCGGGTACATGACTCATTCGTCAAACAACAGGCGCAGACGTGACACTCGCACACTTTTGACCTACAAGAACTGCGGAGCTGCGCTGATGCCAGGAACACAGCGAGTTCACGAGCCGCTGACCGGAAACTTCTCGTGTGTGTGTGAACTATGTGCACATTCCTAGAAAAAAAGAGGACCTCATTTGCTTGTCTTGTCCGATCAAGAGACCAACAGGTGGGATAATGGGATCGGGGGATCGGTGTGTGTGTGTGTGTGTGTGTGTGTGTGTGTGTGTGTGTGTGTGGGGGGGGGGGGTTCTCATTTTTCCATCAGCACTGCAGTGATTAAAAAGTCAGTCAAGCCGTTTGAAAACTGTCAAACACAAACAATTCCACAGACACCAGCTGCGTTCGGGGCACGTCGGGCTATAATGTGGCGGATATGGCGACTGAACGTGGCCAAAGTAGGGAAACATGATCGAAGGCCAGGAAATGAGCAGATGAGAGGGACAGAGGAGTGGGTGAGGAGGTGAGGGTGAAGGGAGGAGGAGGAGGAGGAGGAGGAGGAGGAGGAGAGAGGCCTGTTCAAATGGCTGATACCATAAAGGGGAAATGTGGAGGGCCGGCCGGGGTTCTGACTGGAGACGGGCTGATGGACAGAAACCCTCGTATGGGGCATTAAGGGATTCACAGTTACACCTCACTTCCCTTTTGTTCATTCCTCTTAAACAACAGACGACTCAAATGTACATTCTTATTGTTTTCAGCTCACTTGATCTCAATAATGAATACACAGAAACAGGCTCGGTACAAAAATATCCCACTTCCCGTTCAGTTTTCAGTTTGGCCGTAAGACGGTATTTTGTTCATCTTGGCCTGTTACATATGTGTGCCGATTTAGTTGCTCTCAGTGAAACAGGATTCTGGGGCTACCTTTCTCCAATTTTGCAGGTGGCGCCCTCGAGCCATTTCGCAACTCACACGTGTAACTCTCCCAAATCATCGAAGTTTTCGTCGGACCCGACGACTATGCAAAGTTTCACAAAAAGTTCTGTATGCTGAGGCCCTCGCATGCGTCCGTTCAGGCTGACAAATAAATAAAAATCATCATAATAATAACTACGGTTTCAATAGGGTCCTATGCACTTTAGACCCTGATAATATGGAAATACACTCCCCACAGTAAAACCTCAAGGGAATTAAAGTGAAAAAAAATCTGACAGCATCTTATATAATTGTACCATTGGTGAGCACCACAGCTCTGAGGTTTGGCTTTGGTTGTGCTTAAAGCATCATCATCATCATCATCCCATGAAAATCAAGATATGACAGATTGAAGCACTGCATTATTTAACAGGACAAGGTGAAAAGTCATCAGCTGCCTGAGCAGCAGCTGGAACAGCTGCACACATCACTGTGGTGCCGACATGAGCTGCACGACGACCAGACGACTAGAGGGAGTCGGAAGTGTTCAGGTGGTCCGTTGAAGTTTAAACACTTCTCATATCGCTTAGAAAAATGGCACAGCAAAGAATGAAAGACAAGTGAGATGAAACTGAAAATATGTAAGGATATAAGGAAAGGCTGAGTAGTAATACCAGGAGGACTGTGTAGATCAGGGGTGTCAGACATAAGGCCCGCGAGAGGCTTCAATCCGGCCAAACCACCAAGCAAATGGTTCAAATCAAAGAAAACATAGATTTCTTTTTTTTTTTTAATGAAATTTCAGACTTTCCGATTTTTTGCACCATTAAATTTGTCTTTATGTTAAGGGTTTTAGTAAATGTTTGCAGTAATTATAAAATATAGACAGTTTCTTAATGTATACTCTGCCCCACAACAAATAAAAACTTCACAGTTCAAATTGAAAGGTTATTATGGCAGTATTTTATCGGACCACTCAAGGTGATAATGGGCTGCATGTGGCCCCTGAGCTAAAAGGATTTTGACACCTCTGATGTATAGAACATATTTACCTCCAATACAGAACAAGACAATCGTGCAAAAGGCCAAGTGGCATCCCTTCACTGAGTAGTTGTATGTTTCACAGAATGATTCAACTTTACGGTTTGTAGAAATATAAAACCTGCAAAACAAAAAGGAAAGCAATTGAGAAAAATCTTCTTGAGACGTGAAACTATGAATCTGATGGGATCGGTGTTTTGGATCAACTGTGTTGAAGCAATAACTCGTCATTTAAGTGAAAACTGATGACTGAACTGGAGTCGGCTACAAACGGAGAAGTGACTTTGAAGCAGAAGGAAACACTGAGGCTAACATGGGATTAACATGAAACAGACGCTTGACGGGACTCGGAGGTGTGGAACGAATCCCAGATGAAAGGAGCTCTAATGAAGGATTTTCCACTTTTCCTGAGCAGGTGTGGCCACGGCTTTCATTTATCAGCTTTATTATGAATCCAGTGTACCAAGGGTCACTTATGTGTTTGAATCAGGGTTTATAGGCCCTTGTGCCATTTCATTTTATATAGAACTTTAATAAATAAATGAAAATTATCAAGATGTAAAGCAATATTTGTAAAGAACAAATTCCTCCGTACGTCTCACCAATGAAAGACCACCTTGTGGTTTACCAAAGAAAAGACTCAGTATTCATTGTGACCGACAAGTCCTGCAGATATAATCCAGCATAAATCACACCAGCAGACGAGCTGGAGTTGGAACACTGTTTTTTTTTTTTTTTTAAGGCGGTTTTGTCGTCTCTTTTTCTTGTCATTTATTGCGTCTCGTTCTCCTGAACACAATGGATGGAGGACTAGATGATCCATGACTAAAGAGCACCGCAGGGACTCCTGAACGGTCCACAAGGATCCAAAGAGCCGTGAACAAAAGGAGAAAGTGCAGAGGAGTGTCCATCACGGGACGTAACGAGGAAAAGCACGTCAACTTGAACGTGGGAGTGATAAAGTGATCTGGTAGTGAGAGATGGGAGAGGAGGAATAGAAGCGAGTTATAATAGGGGTGAAATGTGCATGACAATACTCGTACATTTGCAGTACATGTGGACCCTATATATATAGATATATATATGTGTGTGTGTGTGTGTGTGTACACTCCCACACTTTATAGCTTCTGGGATCAGTCAGTGAAACCCGGGTGCAGCAGGGAGAAAAAACAAAAAGCTGTGTTTAGACCAATCAGCATCCGCGGAGGACAAATCCCAACAGCGAACCAGACGGACTGAGAACCAGAAAAGCCAAATTCTCTTGGACGAGGAAAAATCCCTGGGAGTTAGTGTGATTACCCAGAAATGTTCTGAACATGCAGATCGTTGTGCTCACGATATAGTAAAACTAATGAGGCTTTGTCAACACGAAAAAGGCATTTGTTGAAACTGGCCGAGAGGCAGCGTGGGGAGGGTTGTTTGAAGTGGTGTCAGAGATGTTGTGATAGAAAAAGGGGGTATTTATATTGAATCGTGAAGCAGCGTCTGGCAGCGCGCTAGTCTACACACACCGTGTATTTGTCTAGGCTTTAGATATAATACTGGAAAGCATGAATGGCTGGTAAGTAAGACTGTGGTCGACGAGGAGAAATGAAAGAAGACTTATGAGGTGCAGAAGATGGATCCGCGTTCGTGGCTTCATTTTGTGGGGTTGGCAGCCGGGTTATCTTCCAGAGGCAGGCGTTCCCTGCAGCACGCACGGCGGCGGCGGCGGCGGCGGCGGCGGCGGCGAGCGGGCAGGACGCCGGCGGCGGCGGCGAAACCAGCAGGACACAGCGTGGGCTTGTTGAGCGGCCACAGACGCTGAGCGGTCAACCGCGTTTCCAGTCAGAACGCAGAAACTTTAGCGTCGTGGGTCTCGCTGAAAACGCAATTTCCCCAACGAAAACGCTCGGGCTCCGTCGCCGTGGACACGGGAGACGCTGCTCCCGGTCCCGCGGAGCACGGCTCAGCAGCTGGACAATATTCATCTATAGAGCACCATTCAAACACACGGCAATTCACGGTGCTTCGTAAAATTAAAGAAAACCATAAAAGCTTTAAAAGAAATACATTAAAGCAAGGAATGAAGTGTTTCCTACAACCACTGACCGTACGGTCCACTGTCAGAACAGGTAGAACCTTCGGATCAACTTTAATTTGCGCTTCTCCCAAAAGTTCATTTGGCTTTACACTTGAAAGAGGAATGGAAAAAGTGATCAGGCTTTCAAAAGATACAGAATAAGAGGTTATAGGAATTTACTCATTTTTATTGAATACGTTGACTGTTGTCGTTTATGTTATGAATCAATATAAATCAAAGCAAAATGTCATACAGAATTTACCACCGGTGTAAATGGAAAGGCTTAACACTCTATTATAGAATAATTAAAAAAAATAGGAAAGCTCAAAAAAGGTTACCGCTGTCCCAAATCATCCACAAACAAAAATGCATCCCTTCGTCAGAGGACACCCACGTCACTGCAAACTATGAATCCAACATAGAAATAATACATTCCTCCATGAGCAGAGGAGCGACACGCCTGTGCAGCGTTATGGCTTCACTACGTCAGCTAGAAAATTAATCTGTCCATCAGTTTCAAGGAGCAACTGACAACAATTTACACCATAAAGTCACAAATGGTGTCTTAATTTCTCACTGGCCAGTCAGTGGTTGTGTTAAGTTCAGGGCTTAAGCACAGATCAGCTTTACTTTGCACTTTTTCCCCGTATTGGTGTTTGGCGTTTCAAACCACACGCAAATACTAGGTCCACACATTTCACACAAGATAAATAACCATATCCGGGTATAAGAACAAAGTTTCCTCCGTGGTGTCATGACCCCCGGTCCATATTCTCCTGGGACGTGTGGCTTCAGTACTAAAACGAACAACAGCGGCCGCCTGTGGCCTGGCATGCCAACTACACGATATTCAGTGTTCCTGCCGTTGCCATGGAAACAGACGTCTTCAAAATGTTGTGTGAACATGAAACTTTTCTGAAAGGAAAAGGCAAGAATGATGTGTTTTCACTTAAAATCACGTGTAAACGGGCCTGAGAGTCAAATCATGAAGAAAAACGATTCATTAGAGAAAGAGAGAATCCACACACACACACACACACACACACACACACACACACGCACACGCACACGCACACGCACACGCACACGCACACTGCACTTTTTGTGGGCTCGGCTTGCTGCCCCTGCTCTACATACCGAGGTGAGCGGGGCAAATGAAACACCGGGGTAATTAGGAAATCTGTGTGACTTTATGAGGGTTTTGATTTTCCCTCGTTTCTTTTGTTGTTTCCCGGTTTTTCCCCGGCGAGCCCGACTTCTCCGGACCGAGGGAAGCGCATCCTGCCCCGATGTGTCACGTCTCCTCGGGAGAGTCAAGAGGCATAGTTACAACACAAACATGCTCCCAACACACACACACACACACACACACACACACACACACACACACACACACACACACACACACACACACACACACACGCTGCAATATGCAATATATTTGCTCCTCTATTATGTCCATAAACACGTCGTCCCTCCGCCCTGCGTGACTCGACGGGACGGATTCCGGATATCCTCCCTAATTTGAGCATGAGCTCATGGTGCGGCGCGATCCGGTCCGTCCAAGCATCAGCCTCTGGAGCAATAACGCCGTCGGTCAAAACATCTGCAGAGGAATCCTCGCAGACATGAAGTGAGCGGACAAGAATGATGACGTGAGCGAGGAGATCACAGGCAGGACGACGGCGGAGGACTTCCAGACCGAGATCGCAATGGAGGCAGAGCGACGAGCAACTGGGAGACAAGAAAAGATAGGCCACCGTGTACACACACACACACACACACACACACACACACACACACACACACACACACACAGAGAGAAAGAGCATTTCCATCTCTTAAGAATGCTTCATTTTTTTCTCTCGCCACTTGAAGGAGAAAACAAAGAGTCTCAGGAGAGTTTCTGCATGACGAAACAAAGATCAGCTAATTACGTGACTTTGGTGAGGAAAAGGTGTCCTTCGTGTCGTGGCCTCTTCTTAACTCTCTCTCTCTCTCTCTCTCTCTCTCTCTCTCTCTGAAATGAACTCCGTGTCCCTTCACTGAAGGACAGAGTGTTTCGAATGCAACAGGATTTTATTGATGATAGAGAGCTATTGCGGCCAGGAGGAGGACATTTCTCCAAAGTATTTCTCAACTCCTGCGAGGACAACTTGAGCCCGGACGTGGCGGCGGAGGCCGGAGCGGGTGGTAAATGTCGGACGTGCTCGCATGTCTTCGGCGCCCGCAAACCGTCGAGACGCACATGTACGAAATTTTCTGTTTCGCCCGCAGATGTCGTGGCCTTTAGCTGCGAGCCCCTCGTATCGGTGACACCCGTGACCCAAAGTGTCAGCGGTTTCTCAACGTTTGCCTCCCGGCGGAGCGACTTTATATCCGGAGACTGACTCTCTTTGCTCATCGTTCCCACCTGTCGTTCACTCACACACACACACGCACACGCACACGCACACACACACACACACACACACACACACACACACACACACACACACACACACACACACACACACACACACACACACACACACACACACACACACACACACACACACTGAGTGAAGTAACTGCTCATCAGCCGTCTGATGTTACTTTTAATGTTCAACAGATGCCTGAAGTAGACTTTAAGCCAGGGATGTCAAACACGTTGTAGTTCAGAGGCCGCATGCAGTCTAATCTCATCTCCAGAGGGAAAAACTGGGAAAATAGTGCCATAATAACCTTTATATTTTTATTTCCAAAAGTTTAGAAATCGTTACAACCAAAATTGCAGTTTTTTCTTCTCTTGCTATGGTGCACTTTTTTCCCCTGGAGCTTCCTTAGCTCTGTAGCTTCTGTAGCTTCTGTAGCTTATGTAGCTTCTGTAGCTTCTGTAGCTTCCGTAGCTTCCGTAGCTTCCGTAGCTTTTGTAGCTTCTGCAGCTTCTGTAGCTTCTGTAGCTTCCCCTTGCTTGCCAACACAAGATGGCTACTACTAACGACAGCGAGAGGTTTATTCCCAAAAAAGGAATAGTATCGTCAGTTGTCTGGAATTGGTTTGGGTTTTTCGGGGAATAAAAAATCGTAAATCAAGTTTTTTGAGAGAAAATCTGAGATTGTATTTTTAGGCCATATCGCCCAGCCCTACCTTCCGCTGCAAAATACAGTGAAATGTCCAGAAAACTTCTCCTCTACCTGTTTCACAGCACGGGTTTTTGAGGCTAGTTTGATAGCAATTAGGTATCTCGTTTTCATGCCAGCGTCACCGATAGCTCAGCTCGGGTCTCAGTGCCGCTAAAAAAAAAAAAAATTCAATATTTTCTTTTACGTTTTTATCCATTTTCTTGGCGGTTTGGCCGGATTGGAGCTTCTTGCGGCCTCATATTTGACATTAATACATACATACTTCCTAGAATGCTTTGCATGATATCAGGTCATATGTAGTTCATAGTATTTTTGATTGGACTGGTTCAACTTAAGCCACTAACTAACACACACCTGTAAACTGTCACAGCCGACGGGGACGCCACACACAGGTTTCCAGCAGAAGTCAGACCAAGCCGGATCTGATTGGCTGACAAGCCAAAGCTCTTGATGGCAGCTCAAAGCCGGCCCAGCTTAAACCGGGCTCTGTGTTGGACACCTACCCACAATCGGGCCCCACAGCTCATTACTTATCAAACGGCAACACGGATTAGAGGAGTCTGGGTGTGCTGGGGTCAAGAAGAGGAGTCCGCGGTGGATCTGTGAGCGGTGGGGGGAGCGGAGGCGAAGACGACGGGGGAAAATGTTTCTTATGTGAAAAGACACAACCTGCCTGTGGGATTCAGGGAGCGGCAGGTTCCGGGGTTTAAAAAAAAAAGAAGAAGAAGAGAGATATTTGGATGACTTCAAGAGATTTAAAGATTATTGGTGTTTTTGCAGGAAAAGATCTGAGCCTCGTCCTTAATATCAAGTATCAGAAGCTTTTGCGGGGAAAAGAGCTCCTCTGTGTTTGGAGGGTCATGTTCTTGACATGGCAACGCCCACAGAAGACAAAGCACAGTGGGACAGTTCGGGCTGTGAAAACAAAGGCAGACCAGCACAAACATACATACATGCAGACGCACTTCTCTTACACATCACCTCCTCCCAACTGAGGACTCTCAACGTTTCTGCACTTTCATTTCTGAAAAGATTCACATTTACATTGCAGGAATGCGGAAATGTTTTTCTGTCGGGCCACTAGTTGGTGCTGTTGTTAGTTTTTTATAATGAAACTTAACACACACATGCAGCAGGGAACAATACACCACGAACACAAAGAATGGGAGGACACGTGTGAACAGACGACCAAGCTGACGACGGTAACTGTCAACATTGTTATTGTTGATCTGCACGCGCATTTATTACAGTTGTGGTGTGCATGCGCAGTAGCTGCCCTCCTGCCGTCAACGAGACGGAGCCCGAGCATTTCCAGTAAAGTGACGTTTTCAAAAAGTGTCATTCTCAGTGGATCCACTGTCGTCCTGTAAACAGACGCCCAGAACGCAAACAAGGTTTTGCGTTTGCACTTGAAATCATCATAAAATAAAATAGAATATATAAGAACAAAATAGAATAAAATAAATTTAAAAATGTTTTTTTAACCATCAATCTCTTGAAAATCTAATTAAAACTACAAACCAGACCCACTATAGCATTTCTGAAATGACTGATAAACTCCTGGACACTGCAGGTAATAGAGGCGACATGATGGAAAAGTTATCAGACAAAAACAATCGACTCTGATGTTCCTGCAGCGTCAACAACATGAAGAATAAAATCTATTTTCATTCTGTGTGTTGCACCTCGAGGTGATAACCATTAATAATTCAATCTGCTATGACGTTAATATTTTTTTCCAACCAGCGCCAGTGGTTATCCAACTGTGATAAACCTAAACCAAAAGCCTTGATTTGCTTTCACTGTTTGATATGTGCCGAGAAAGTAGCTACCAACTAAATATATAAGCGTTAGAACATTTAAAGGGCAATAAAATGCATATAAACTGTGCCTGTGCCACAGTACGAATATAGAAAACGGAAGTGGAAAGTTTAAAAGAGAACAATAAAATGCCTATAAACACACACTCATAAAACAATTTTCTTTTCACTTGTAATGAGCCGTTCCGTCTGGGGTAGAAGCTGTTCTGAGTCTTCAAGTTCTTGTAGCGTCTGTCTGAAGGGAACAGGTGAATCTTGACAAATTTCATTTTTGGGAGGGAAAGAAGGCTCGTGAATATATCAGACTCCAAACAAGAATGCAAACTAAACAAATGAGTTTAAAATGACTCCTTGTCCATTTCTGACAGTCCGACGTGTGAATAACGGAACCGGTGTCATTGGCCAAAATCATACTCTCATTACTTCATGCTGTACATGAGCCTCTTGCTACTTTACATTCCAGTGGAGGCACTCAGACAGCAAACAGACTGTCCTTAGAAGGCCTTGAAAATCCAGGGCAAGTGACATCATCAGTCCAAGCGCCGTCATAGCCCCACATTCGACTGTTATTCTTCCATCTTGGCCTTTTCTGGAGATGTACAACACCTGATCCACATCACCGAGTGCGGCTCAGACATGAGGTAAGAATAGAAAGATCTTAATGATGATGAAGAGGGGAGAGAAAAACCACCAGCGACGTGTGTTTGAAGTAGTTTTGACTGGAAGCCGTTGGTGAAGCAGCTGTGGGAGAAGCTCATGTCACGTGTGAAAGATCCAGAGATTCATGTCAGTTCAGTCGTGTGACACCGGCGTTCTCCGTCCGCATGACATTTAAAAGTCACACAGTACAGCGCCGACTTCCATGACAGCGGCGTCTGGAAATCACGTCTCCATTCCGGCTGCTTCAGCCCCGGGGTGTCAAACACAAAACTGCCCGCTAGAGCAGAGGTCAAAAACATTCTACAGCTACACTCGGTAGATCGCAGACCTTCGCCAATGCCACATTTGTTTGCGGAACCGAGTTAGCGTCCCGAGTATGTTAGCTCAAATAGATGCTAACTAGCTTGCCAGGTAGCGACATCACTGTGAAACACTGAGCTGATCTTTGCTCTCCATTATTAGCAGTTTGTATTATTTTATTATTAGTGGCCCAACAAACATTTTTGTGGAGATGCACATCGTTTTCAGAACGTTGCCGTGTAAATGCGATACGTTGTGGTGTAATCAGGGTCCAACCTAATCAAAGGGGTTAGAAAGTCCAGTTCACCTGCTTGCATTGCTTTGACATCAACTGTTTAAGGTTTTGCGAAATCAGACTTAATTAAATTTAAACATTTCAATGACAAAAACTAAAGGAAACAAGGCAAGCTTTACAAAAATGTGTCTATAAAAACTTACTTATGCTCCTATTCCAGTGTTCCGGCCCACTCTGGGTCAAGTCGGGCCGAATGTGGACAAAAATGAAAGCGACACCCCGATCAGAGACACTTTTTATGACCTCAGTGGTTCAACTTCTAAGAGTTTTCTGTATTGAAGAGGAGAAGCAGTGGTGCTCTCGTCTCGGGCATAAATAACACTTGGCCGACATCATGCTCAGGAAGTGCATTGTCTTATAAAAGTAATTGAATGGTACTGAACTTCCTGAAAGCACGCTGCCGCTGTGGAATTAGACCGGAGGTTGTGGGAACAGAAAAAAAAACGTCAGCATTTTTATTTTTACGTTTAAATGACACTGCAATTAGAACAAGCAGGACAAAGTCGGGCGACTGGGGTGTCGTTCATCTGGGCGTAGCAAGAGCCCTTTAACAAGCAGGATGAATTTTATCTAAAGCAAAATCAGAAATACAAACTGAGCCAAGTTATAAAAAAATCTCAACGAAAAATATAAACAAACACCACGCTCTGAATCTACCAGAATTTGGGTTCCAGTAAGTCTTTTCCTACAATGGGTTCAGACTCAGATCATAACAAACTAGAACATCTTCCACTGGAGGCGATGAAAACAGCCTCTGTACCCTCTTCCCTTCTTTCCCATTTACCCTGAGTGATCCCGACCGGATCCAGGGGGTGTGTGTGTGGGGGGGGGGGGGGGGGGGGGGGGGGGGGGGGGGGGGGGGCTGGGCTCTCTGAGTTGCACTTGACAACACGCCAGCAACCACAATCACGATGGAGCTCGTCCACATATCCTCCACGTTTGGAGATTTTGGGTTCAACTATATGAAGAGATCAGCAGGAAGTTGGATTCAAGCCTTCTGACCGGCCTCTTTGCAGACGCTACGTTCTCGTGTTCCAAACACTCAAAGATCGATTTACACGGCAACAGTTTTAAGTGAAAATGTAAAAATCTAATCTAATTTAATCTAATAACAGTTGGAAAGTATTTGGATCAGTGTGATAACTGCAAATAATATATGTAGCACGAACAAGGGTATTGTTTGTTATCCCCCACCCATCCCCCTAACCCCCCCCCCTCTGCCCCTCAATCTTCTCTCTTCTCTCTCTCTTTGAGCGTCCCCCCCGGTCGTGTACGGCAGCCATGCCAACTTCTAATAGAGGCAGCAACAGGAGGAGAGTCCATGTCTCTTCCTGAAGGTTCTCAATCACATCATATTGTCCCAGAATCAAATCAGTTGGTCCTTGCATGATGACAAATCATCCCTGAAAATTTCATGCAATTTGGGAGTGTAGTTTTTTGCGAATAGTTGGTAAAATACATACATACATACAATAATAACAACAATAAATAAATACACGCAGACAAAAACATAACTTTCTCTGCCAACTTCGTTGGTCGCCCACAAAGGTAAACCAACAACAGCACCCACTAGTGGCCCAATGTGAAAACAACATTGTTTGCAACGCATCAACAGTCATTATTTTCAAAACGCTGCCGAGTCAACGTGAATCTTTTCTGAAACCAAAACACAAAAACGTTGCATCTTCACTTGAAACGACCCTTTGACTGATTAGTTCCCAATAACTGAGCATCTCAAGTCGAATCCACCAGGCCCAGCTAGAAAAATACAAAACTTACCCTGGAAGGCATCCGAGTGGCCGGAGAGGAGGTGCTCCAGCTCGTAGCTGTAGGAGTAAATGTTGTGGATGGTTTCTCGTCTAACGGCCAGCTGGTAGCTCTCCTCCATCTTCCGGGTGCAGCACGACGGACCCTTGTGCTTACAAACCAGCAGATCCACATCTGAGAAGGACACGCAGACACGTTGCTTTAAATCAACATTACTTCATTTATTCTGACTGCGTATCTGTTTCACCCGCTGAGAGAAAAACTGCACGTCTCATGGCGTCTTAAATAATGAGTGGACTTCAGGAGTGTGAAATGATTCCAACATGAAACAAAGTGAATGAGATTGTTCCTCTGTGATTCATGGACGTTTTGTCCGTCCCGCTTTGACATCATGCAAACGGCAGCAGCAACTTCACAAGATCAAGGCGGTTGCAATTTTTAGCGCCAGGCGCCACCGCTGATCCCCGTCAACTGTGCAGCCCCGGGGCATGATGGGAAAATAGCTGGCTGCAGCTTGTTCTGACAGCTGATTGGTTTACATGTTCAAGCAATATTGTTTTGCAAACTTTGCATCAAAACTGAAGCCTCATTCCTGTATTGAGGAAAACTTTCCTCTAAATAGCATCATGTTGAATCTTTTAACTTTTTGGGAGTTAATGTGCAAGAATAAGTGTTAATCTGCAATAAAATGAATACTTAACTGGCTGACACTTCCTTATAAAGCTAAAATAAATAAAACAATTTACAATTCAAAAAAAGTTTCAAATTCAAAAATGAAGATTTGATGAGTGAGTTTGAGTTGTTTTTATCTGTATGGTAGAAACAAATATACAGGGGAAATAAAGAATAAAAATATTGCATCCACCTGAATGTGATTCTTCCCTGGTCAAGTATGTCTCAGTATACATATAGTGCACGCATATACATAGATGAGCCACGACTCCGCCGGGGGACAGAAGAGGCACCGTGGGAGGGCGAAAAAGCAGACCAAGAATCCGTCCGCATTTCCGGCTATAAATACCGTCTCTGCTAAATATCTTTCCCTCATACGATGCGATCGTTCACACGCCTGGGTTATGCGTTCATAAATGCGTGTAACCGGCATGTTTCTTTAAGAGGAAACGTGCACACAGAGAGAGAGCGAATTGTGTGAAATCATCTCTCCGGTTCAGACTGCAGGTCCAAACAACGACATGACGCTCGCTTACATCGGCTGAAAGTCGGTCCCGTGCGGGCAGCGTCGCTTTCTTCACACCAAAGATTAGACATATACATAAAAAAAGAAAGGCTTCTCTAACGTTTAAGTCTGATGTAAGTGATTAACCCGAGGAACGGGCCGGACGCTGCCGGCTGCAGGCAGGTGTTGTAACCGGAGCCCAAAGCGCGGCCTTAGGACGGACCGCAGGAGCAGAGCCTCGCCGTCCAAATCCCTCCATGAAACACAATAGGGTTGCATTCTCAATCCCTCTTTCCCTTTCTGCTGCCTCTCTCCCGTTCGCCTGGCATATCCTTGTGAGGCCTGGATGTCTCTTAATTACCCAGCGAGGCTCCATTTGTTCCCGTCCCAGAGCCAGAGGAGTGAAGTCATAACTGGCCGTCCTGCCACTTCCAGCTCATTATCTCCGTCCTGGAGCGCTCGGCTCATTTTAGCTCGACACCGTTTCCTCGTCAGCGCCGCAACTGGTCCTGGGTTTCTTTTCTCCATTCGGTGTGTTTCTGATTTAAATTATTACGGCCTGGTGGAATATCACTGCGCTTATCACTGCCGTGTAATATAGGACCAATGTACATATAAGCACCATCGTACACTTTCAGCTACTAATTCCCACCTTATAACAAATAAATACACATAAAAAAAAAGATTTGGTTCTGGAAATTGGTCCTTATTGTGTTAAATAACATGACCTTTTAAAATCAACTCCTGTTCTAATAAGAATAAGAGAGAAGCTCATCTACATTCACATTAAAACGTTTAGATCAGGGGTGTCAAACATGCGGCCTGCTGACCGAAATGTGGCCTAAAAGAGGATTTAATGAGACCTGCAAGATGACCCTGCTAAATGTAATAATAATAAACAAGGCAGTAACTATGAATAAAACTACTGCTGTTCCACATTTGACCACTAGGGGATCAAACCATTGAGTTAAGCTCGGTGAAACTTTTCTATGCACTCTGAAAACGTTTCAGGTTATTCAAGTGATCATAGAAACAGCATTGAGCTGATGATTAAGGCCCCGTTTAACAGTTTTCAATGAAAACGCTAAATTTGGGGGCTGTTTACACGCTAGCG
Source organism: Lipophrys pholis (assembly GCF_963383615.2). Taxonomy (NCBI): domain Eukaryota; kingdom Metazoa; phylum Chordata; class Actinopteri; order Blenniiformes; family Blenniidae; genus Lipophrys; species Lipophrys pholis. Next base: position 53,793,574 of record NC_137635.1, read on the forward strand.
GTGCTCAGTGCCTTCGAAAACACAACTTTTTGAAAGTTCTGCCTTTTCCGTGTAAACGTACATCGCTTCACACGTTGCCATGTAAACAAGAAACTTTTTCTGAAACTAAATTGCAAAAATTTCATTTGAAACATGTAAACGGGTCCTAAGAATCAGTTTAACACACTCAGCTTTTCCACCAAGACGCAACAAATATAATGTGTGTGTGCATGTTTACTCCTTTATCTGATTTAGTCTGTTGTGTTAAAGGGGTCATATTATCCAGCGTTTCATCTCCTCCTCCTGGTCTGGTCGGTCCAGAAACCTTCAGTATTCTAAGTTTCTAGCTCCTCCTTGATTTTCCTCCATTTGAATATTGGATCATAGGAGCTGCAGTCAGAATCTGCTGTGTCTGTGTGAGCTGGACTAGCTCCGCCCACACATGCCCATCTTGGGAAGAGGAGGAAGTACTTCCTCTCGTGGTGCAATGTGCCAGAGCAGCGCTGCCTAATTGCGGGAGGAGTCAAAGGGAGGGGCCTACCTTGATTGGGATTGGCTAAACCCCCGATGACACTATATAGGGTTTGATTCCTGATTGGCTGGTTGGAGCAACACACTTTTTAAAACCTGAAACAAGCCAGGGAGAGAGAGGACAGACTGTCTTCACTTCTGGGACGTCAGTCCAGGTATGGAGACGATTAGTACTGCTGGAAAACCTTCAGGAAGTGGCAGTGGGAGACAAAAGGCAATAAACAAAAATTGCAGCAGCAGGACGTTGGTGAAGATCCAGAGTGAATCTCATGAGAAATTAAATAATGAAATGGAAACTTGACAAGACCAGATGTTTTGAAAACAGTTTGTGTCTTACGTCACTTCGTTTGTATGTTTGTATGTAATCCTGTCATGGACTGTAACTTGATAACCAGATTTATTTATTTTTTACAATACAAAGTGTCCGCTCAGATGATTGAAATTGTCTGATTACTACCAGTTATTAGAGTTATATTGTCATGTAAACAGGCTCATCGATGCAGCTCCCGACCTCATTTCTAATAGGGTTATAGATTGCAGGATCATTTTTATTTTTTTCTGGATATAAAGATAATTTTACTTTCAATTTCTGGCTCACTGAAGACAGATCAGATGTTATTACGAATGATTTCACCACTTCTGCTTTACATTATGCCACAGATATGGAGTAAACATGCAGTTACACACAGTGACAACGTGACACAAACAGCTGATTCCCGAACACGTTTCTCTCTGCAAGATTTCGTCTGGATGTTGCTGCTTCACATCTTATCCTCATTAAGTAATAAGGCTTGAGTTCGGCTCCTCGGCGCCGTATGCTGCCGGCCACATGGGAAAGGTGTTCCTCTTATCAACGCCGAGCGTGAAATATGGTCCTAATTCTATTTTGAGGTTCTAATTTCCCCTTATGCAGTGTCAGTTATCTCCCCCTCGTCTGCCCCTGACCCCGTTCTCTCCGCCGGCTGGCTCCTTCCCTCCTTTGTGTTTGTTTGTTATCTGCGATATGAAAGTAATATCCAGGGACTCACAGTGGAATCCAGCCTGGCCTCTCCGTCCCTCGCGAGTTGCTGCACAGAGTAAGTGATACTCGGGGAGACTTTGGCTGTTAAAGCCGCCGCGGCGGTCGGGGTAGACGGGCTCTGTCCAAAATACACCGAGCCATTTTCTGCAGTGAGGAGCCATGTCACTGCTCCGCTCTGAAACAGCAAACTAATGCCGAGTATGAGCTAGAGTATTTAGTTGGTAGTGGTAGTATTGTGTCGGTAGGAATTTCACGAACGCGACTTTCTTTAAACATTTTAATTCAGGGGCCACATTCAGCCCAGTTTCATCCAGAGTGGTGCAGACCGGTGAAATAGAGCCATAAAAACTTTTAAATTTTATTATTTGGTTTTTTTTTTTGTTGTTGTGGTGCAGAGTATATATATGATGGAAATGTTGATATTTTCATAAAACTAAGCAATTACCAACAAAAAATTACTTTATTCTCAACATAAAGACAATTTTAATGAAACCTTCCGATGAAAAATAGTCAAACGTACGAAGAAAACTGTTGCATTATGGGTGTTTTTACAAACTTCACCCTGGCAGCACAACTTTGAGGCAAGTGCGAGTTCGCTTGTAAAGATCTGTGTTGTTAAAATAAATAAATAAATAAATAAATAAATAAATAAATAAATAAATGTTTTGTGTGAAATCTTCACAATTTTCTTGGTGGTCTGGCGGGATTGGAGACCATTACATTACAGACCACTGTTGACCCACAAGCCTCATGTTTGACACCAAAGTTGTTCTATGACTTGCACTTCTGCACGTTTTAAAGAAATTCTACAAACATCAGTAATCAAACCATATTGAATCTCCAGATTCTTTTTCACGCCAACCCAGGGCCGCATAAGTGTAAAAACATCTCTGTTGCATTTTCATTTCAGAAAAAGTTTGCATTCATACGGAAATGTTTTTAAACTATGTTTACACGGAAACAGCAGGAAAAAAAACACTGAAAACTGTAGATTTCATGCCCGGCCACAAGTGGGTGCCGTTTGTTTTTGTAATGAAACACACAGATTTTAAAAAAACATTCTAAAAACCACATTTTCTAAAAGGGACTAATGAAGCTTCTGCTTGTATTTGTTTCCATGTTGATAAAAGAGTCTTAATAAGTGCTCTCTGTTCATTAGCTGTTTAAAAGTACAATAGTTTTCACCACTAGGGGGCTCTCTCAATCTAAATAAGGCAAGATTGTTGGGATGTGGTTTATAAATGCACTGTATTTAAATGAAGTTAACGTTGTCTGAAATTGATTAATGATAAAAAAAAGGCCCCACCCAGGAACTTTATCACCGGCCGCCACTGTTAATTGGACAGATCGGTTTGGTTTCTCTCGCCCACAAGGCTTCCGCGCCTGAATTCGTCTCGTTAACTGGCAGGAAAACTGGATACGTGTCACTTCAGTCTTTTTCCTTTCCGATCTGATGTGAAGCTGCTGGTTTGCGGTGCGTGCAACAATCACTCCGCGATGTGGCTCCGATGAAAACTTCCTGTGTGACATCGTTTAGCGTGCAGCTCTTCTCGGAAACATACTTGCAGGATTGGATCACTCAGCTGAGACCTCGGTAAGCTTGTTAGAAAGTTTGCAGTGTTTGCTTGACCTTCCAGATACTTTTGCATTTCGATGACACCATAACGTGATTAGTTACAGCCTTGTCTTTAAATCATTAGCACGTGTCGGGACGGGCTGAATGGAAAAACACAAAGTCTTGTTGATTTAACAAACCTGAAAAACACACATCCAGAGCTTTATGGTCGAGTGAGACAGAGCGATATGCTACAGAAAGTTCCATCTAGAACATGAGATCCACATCTGCACAAGTCACTCCTACAAATTCAGAGGAAACCCTGCAGTGGGACACTGAACCCCGTTAGTCTGTGTGATTAATTAGTCCCCGTCCGACTTGCTGCTCCTTCTGCCTGGCTAAGCCTCAACGCCCCCCAGACTGGACGTCAACTCCCAGTCCTGATTCCCTTAATTGTCCTTCAGGTGACAAATACCTCGGAAGTAATTTGCCATATTGAAGCCGTGACTCGCTGGTCGAAACCTTGAAGAGGAGAAACTATACCACTGTGTAATTACCTGATAATTCTCGCAGATCGCTCTGCAAGCAAAGCGCCGACTGTACTCATGAGAAAATACCAGCCTGGATTTTTATTTTTGTTTGTTTTTATTTTAAAACCGATCTGGCAGCGACGGCACGGTTTGAACTCACACCTCCTCCAGGTGTTGTGATGAAGGTTGTGCCGATGCTGCGATGAGACGGAGATTTGAGGTTTCTTAATTCTGCCTGGGTTTTTTTTGATATACTCTCAGAGAACAGGAATAACGTTGTTCAAAAGGCCAGGCACCGAGGCCGTTACCTGCCGCCTGCCCCCAGAAAGCCGCTTCCCTTTGAAACGGGCGAGATCCTCTGAACATACAGGATGTTTACTCTGCGCTCTGGACAGACCGCGCTGAATGAAAACACATCTCAAAAGGCCCTTTTGCCGCATACCTGCATTTTTTTGGACTACCTTGAAACTCAGCAGGAATGTTTGTCTTCCCCAAGACCCCAAACTGGAACCGCCTTCAGTGGCTGGCACCGGGTCCAAAGCCACACCAGAGGGCAGCGGCCGGCTGGCGAGAGCCTGGCAGGTAAACAGAGGCCGACCTGGTGAAGCTTTATATCAGAGGAGCATTCACCCACAGACCAGGAAGCAGCTCATACAATCGCTTCAACCAGGTTCTTGTCTCGTACACGACTTCTAGTCCAATAAAAGTCTTTAGTCAACAGAGTTCCTTAAGGTTTAAGGTATATACAGGAACACTGCATCTACAGAACAGCGTTTCAAATGGTTTTCACCAAGTACAGAAAGGAACGACTGGTTGTAATGTTTACCCTTCACATCTGCGTGTATTTATTTATTGGTTTGGATGTATGTATTTTACAAACCTTTCGCAAAAACTACTCATCCGAACTGCATGAAACTTTAAGAGATGGCTCCTCTTCACCCAAGGACCAATCCAGCAGATTATGGGACCTTAACGGCTAACCGTTTCCGAACAAATCCCATAAAACTGTGAAGAAATTTCCCATACAAAGCGGATGGGAGAGGCACCTCATGGAGGAGCTCAAAGGAGATCAGAGTCTGTTGCCATGGAGACGCCCCCTGCTCAGTGTTTCACACAGCGATGTAGCTACCCGACAGGCTAGTTGGCATCGATATGAGCCTTCGCAAACAAATGTGGCGTTTAGTGAAGGTCTGCGCTCTACTGGGTGTAGCTCTAGTTTTGTGGTCGTGAGCTTGTAATTGATTCAAAAAACAAATAGAAGCAAACAGACTGGAGAGGGGTAAGTTTTAATGAGCTCTGCTTCTTCCTTCCCCCCTTTTGAACATGTTGAGTTTCCCACGTTATCGTTTTCCTTTTTTTGCTGTATATTATCTTCAAAATAAAATGCAACGAACGAACAAACGAAGGGAAACCTCACCGTTTTTTACAGAAACGTTTCGGATTTAAGTGTAAAATGGTTTGAAAACTGTCCGTTTCCATGGAAACAGCAGAAAAGCTGAAAGATTAAGTAGTTTTCCTGATGTGCCACTAGTGGGTGCCGTTGTTTGTCTTTGTAAAGAAATGACACGCACATCTCCAGAGAGAACAAATTGTTAAAAACATTAACAATGGATGTACACAGACATTCGGCAAGCAAGTTGGATTGTTATCACAGTGACTGTCAAAATAAAAGTATTCCGAGCTCCGTTGTCGTTTAAACGGGCCTGGAAGGACGAGGTGCCACCGAATCAACTGAAACAGCAGAAAAGCTTCGGTTGAAAGCCAATAAGATGTGATGAGGAGGAAGAGCAGACACAGTAATCAGCTTCAAGAGGGTCTTTAAGAGGACAAAGAAAAGCCATGGACTCCACAACGTCTCCTGTTTTCACCGCCTTCAAAATATGTGGTTTTCTTTTATTAAACTGAAAAGCAGTGAAAAAACACGGATGCTGTATGGGAAGGTGTGCTCCATGTGTGTTTTACACACACACACACACACACACACACACACACACACACACACACACACACACACACACACACACACACACACACACACACACACACACACACACACACACACACACACACACACACACACACACACACACACACACACACACACACACACACACACACACACACACACACACACACACACACACACACACACACACACACACACACACACACACACACACACACACACACACAGAGACAGAGACAGAGACAGAGACAGAGACAGAGACAGAGAGGCCAAGTTTAAAAGGGGAATCAAAATAACTCGGACCAATCAAAGACCACTGCGAGCTTTGAGAGGCTGCCAAGTCCTTTGACGCTGTAACTGGTTAAGGATGTGGCGACATGTGACAACACACCGTGTTCTCATTCCCTCACTATTAACATGTGGCCCCGGTCGTGTTATATTGAACACACTTTCCCTTTCACTCTGAAGCGGCTCCAATGACGCGGCGAATCAGAGCCAAGTGGTGAGATGAAAAAAAAAGAGTCTGATACATGAATGAATAGATCAGATTAAACCAGCAACCACAAAGGTGATCAGTCAGTGAAAACGCAGGTAAAAATCCTCGTATGTGACAAATCTGGCATCAGGAGTTTCTGCAGCTCGACCTGGAGCAGGTAGTGCGCCATTGTTGTCGGGCGACGTCGCCGAGAAGGGGCGATGACATCATCATTTTCAGCTAATCTTGTCCGTCTGCACATCACAGCCGAAGCAGCGTTTTCAGATTTATCCACTCTGGAACCCGTTTAAAAAAACAATGCGTTGTGGCGTCGACTCCCAGTCCATCTTCTCCTGGACTTGGTACTTTTATTTTGACAGTCAGAGTAATAACAATCCAACCTCTGTCCACTAGAATGTCCGTGTTCTCCCATTGTTAGTGTTTAGAGCTCGTTGTTCTTTGCTGCATGTGTGTGTGCGGTTTCATTATAAAAAAGAAAAGAGCACCCACTAGTGGCCCAACATACTAACTACATGTCAACGTGAACCTTTTCTGAAACGAAAACACGTCATGTCGCGTAAACCGAACCTAAAATCACCCGAAGGCCTGACTTCGCCTGCAGCCCCCCCCCCCCGGGATCGACTCCAGCCCCCCAAGGATCGACTCCAGCCCCCACCCCCCCTGGGATCGACTCCACCCGGGATCAACTCCAGCCCACACCACCCCCCGGGATCGACTCCACCCCCCCACTGCAACCAGAAATTGGCTAAAGTGGTGCAGGAGATGGATGGAGGGACTGACGGATGTTTGCTCGCATCGCAGTCGACCGGTTCTCTGGCCGCCGCACTCGCGCCACTTAGGTGAGAATCCATCCCGGCGCACATGAAACGGCTGCACTGTATCCTTGGACAAACATCAGGCTGTGAAAAGGGGCCGAGGACTTGCCACTTCAAATTTTAAGACTTGCTTTTGTTGGCATTTGATCTGAGACACGAAGCAGAGAAGCATAATTGTGTGTGTGTGCGCGCACACACACACACACACACACACACACACACACACACACACACACACACACACACACACAGACACAGACACAGACACAGACACAGAGACACACACACACACACACACACACACACACACACACACACACACACACACACACACACACACACACACACACACACACACACACACACACACACACACACACACACACACACACACACACACACACACACACACACACACACACACACACACACACACACACACACACACACACACACACACACACACACACACACACACACACACACACACACACACACACACACACACACACACACACACACACACACACACACACACACACCTAAGGCAAATACCAAATAGACGCTTCGCTGGTCAGCAACTTGAAGAAAAGACTGAACCAGAAAAAGAAACACTGAGTGAAGGAAACACGAGTCTCGATCCTTAAATGTAGTGTCGAAGCTGAATAAGAGATTTGGAGGCTTTAAAGTTAGAAAGTTTATTTTTTCAGTTCCAGGTTAAAGAAAACCAGCAGACGCTGAGAAGCTCCCTGCTTAGCACACCGACGCGCCCGCTGCTCGCCGGGGAACTGATATTCTGCGTTGCCAGTAGTGACACCCTGCTAAACAAACATATCGAGTGGTTTGGATGCACCTCCAGGTATGTTTCCCCCTCGGAGATCCGTCTGCAGGGCTCCTGTTAACCCTGCGGGGTTAGGGAGTTAGGGTGAACCCTGTGAAGTTAGGGTGAACCCTGTGGGGTTAGGGGGTTAGGGTGAACCCTGTGAGATTAGGGGGTTAGGGTGAACACTGTGGGGTTAGGGGGTTAGGGTGAACCCTGTGAGGTTAGGGGGTTAGGGTGAACCCTGTGAGGTTAGGGTGAACCCTGTGGGGTTAGGGAGTTAGGGTGAACCCTGCGGGGTTAGGGAGTTAGGGTGAACCCTGCGGGGTTAGGGTGAACCCTGTGGGGTTAGGGGGTTAGGGTGAACCCTGCGAGGTTAGGGTGAACCCTGTGGGGTTAGGGAGTTAGGGTGAACCCTGCGAGGTTAGGGTGAACCCTGCGGGGTTAGGGTGAACCCTGTGGGGTTAGGGCGTTAGGGTGAACCCTGTGAGGTTAGGGTGAACCCTGTGGGGTTAGGGTGAACCCTGCGGGGTTAGGGTGAACCCTGTGGGGTTAAGGAGTTAGGGTGAACCCTGTGGGGTTAGGGGGTTAGGGTGAACCCTGTGAGGTTAGGGTTAACTTAACCCTGGACACGGCTGGAAGCCACAGCGTCGCACAACCACATAACCTCAGCTGACAATCAGGAAACACAATCAAAAAAATCAGGATGAGACAAAACGCTTGTTAAAGTGATGCGTTGTTGAAGGTCTCCGTTTAATTGAATAGCAAAATTTGACCTTTTTATATAATTACAAAGTTTTAAAGAAGTTAAAGAAGTTAAGAGTTTCCAATCTGGTAACATTTAAAAAAAAAAAAAGATTTTTTAAAATTTCTTTTACATTTTTCATTGTTGCTTCATAGTAAATAAATGTAAATAAATGTATAATATTAAACTCTACGGCATAAACAGATCATCAACATGCACTATTTAATATTTGTTATTTATTTGGTTTAATCAGACTTTCTTCTCCACATTCCCACTTCACATGAGAATATCAACAAGTTCAGTCTGGTTGGATGGGGGGGGGGGGTCAGACAAACGTCATGGAGTTCCCAGAAAAGGTCACTTTTCATTAAAAGTTAGACATTTTTAATAAAGTGAAAATGTTTGGCTCCCTTCCACTTGCATGACCCCGGTCGACTTCGCAGAGTGTAATTGTGCCTCATCAGTAGACGGTCACTTACTCCAAACAATCGTGGGATTTCAAAAATAATGCTGAGTAAGCAGGAATCTGCTCCTAAGCTGTGGGGAAACCGTTTCTGCACAGTCCTCTAACTTTCCAACAATTGGACGAACCTCGGATTGTTTTGGAAACACGACGATGGAACGGAGCCGCGGAGCCGCAACCGTCCAGAATGTCTCTTTAGTGTGTCCGGTTCAATAACATCCCCGCTGAAAGGACCCGACGGGAAAGCGACGCGTGAGGAACCGCGGGCGACGCGTCGCTGAAACGGATCATTTTAATTCTCAAAACCGTCTTCAGGAGGAAGAAACGAACCACAGCGGCTTCGGATCGTCACTGAAACCAGATTCTCCTTCATCACCCTGAAAACCTTCCACAACTCTTCTTCTTTCTCTTTGTATATAAACATTTCCTCGCCGACTTTTAGTCTATCCATCGTTTTTTTTTTTTCACATGCTATTTTACTGCTGAGTCAGCACATTGACGTGACCGTTTGGTTGATCCGTGCTTCTTCACACACCTGCTGCAGGTCTCCTCCTCATCCTCTGCATGCAACCTGCTGCAGGTCGATGTGCTGCAGTAACACCACCAGCGGTCTGCCGCCTCAACATGAACATTCGATTCAACAACTGCACGATCTTTACCCGCCGATTGTGTGAAATGAGAAACCGAAACGGCGACAAACTTTTCTTTTGTTCTGCGTTAATGTCGATTTTATACTTTCAGCTGAAGGAGAAGCTGTTTGATAAGCTGCTCTGCTGTCATGTTGGAGATGATCTGCAGCTTACCAAAGAGTTAACTGGTGTAAAGCGGAATCTTTCTTTTTCTTCCAACTGAACAATTTATTTTGTCATGAAACATTCTGAGATCTTTTTTCTTCTTCTCTCGTTTACCAAAAAAAAGTATCTGAGGGATTATTTATTTTAATTAAAAGTTCAGAAAGACGCGTGGCCAAAGAAAACATCACAAACTCCAGTTACAATATCTTTCACGATGATTGTGGATTTATTAAAAGTACACGGGGAGACTTAAGGTATCGTTTTAAATAAAGAATGAAATCACTTCCACTTCATTCGGACTCTGTGCAGAAAAGTGAAGACAGAAGTCAAAGTGTCGGATTTGAAGGTTCACGAGTTGACAGGAGGAGATTAAACACGTCGTGGATATCAATCGATAACTCTCAGCTGATTAGAAGTTTGACTTTGGATGAGGGGGGGGGGGGATTCGCCTGCGGAGCGACACACTCACCTGTGCCAGGTGTCTCCGGGACGCGGCTCAGCGGTCCGACCTGCCGCAGCTGGAACGCGGTCCTCACTTCATGGCAGCTGTACGCGTCCGCCGGGGCCGCCGCCGCCGCAACAAACACCAAAACCCAGAGACATCCGCAAGAGTTCACGCGAGGGCATACTCCTCGGGACATGGCCGCATCTCACGCCAGGTACCCGCGTGGATCTCCTCCTGGAACCTGACTGCGCAGCGCGGGGGCAGAGCTGCAAATAGACGGCGCGCAACGAAACAGGAGCGGAGATTAGTTCAACCATCCGACGGGCCCGTTCCGTCTCATTCTCACATTATTGGTCGGGATGAGAGTGGGCACCTCGCGGGGGAGGTTCGGGTGGTCCTCTCGTGGACAGAGGGAAAGTGGAAAGTGGTGCGTCCCGCGCGCAACACGGTGCAGTCAGTCAGAGGCGGCGGTGCGCGGCTGCGCGCATGTTTCCAGAGCGCGGCGCGCGCTGCCCTCCCTTTCTGTTTACCGCAGCTAAGTGCCCCCGCTGCCACATGATGCCTCCTGGGACCTGGAATCAGCCCAGGCTCTCGATCCTTGTTTTTAAAATACAGGTAATTACTTTAAAATAGATTTATAATATCATTTATTTATTCATTAAGACGGGAACGTGCGTATTTTTCTTTATAAAAGTTCACATCATTTAACATTTTCCTTAATCTATATTAGAAATAAGTACATTTATATTATTTTTTACTTGTCAGTGTTGACAGAAGGAGAAAATATCACATTATTTAAGACTACTATGTTCCTCTACCTTGCTAAAAAAAAAAAAAAAAAAGTCAGTAACTTACAGAGACTGACCTATTTACAGATGAAGTTATACTTTTAATTTAGGTTTCAGACTATCATACTTCGGTGAATTTGATTTGACTGTATTAGAAAGTTCTGTGGAAGAAGGAGGAAAACTCTTCCGATTTACACTGCTGCCCTCTTCTGGTGAAAATGTGCAACAGCGCCTCGATTCGTCAGCGTCATATTCAATATTCACACAAATGATTTAGAGTCACGTGATCGGGCCAAAAATGCACGTTTTATTTTACTCTGTGGTACAAAACCAGAGAAAACACGCAAACTCCACACAGGAAAACCACTAAGACTCATTATCATCGTGAAATTACTGTGAACTCTTTACTTCTAGATATTCTTTTTAATAAATCTGTTGGTTTTGTGAGAAAAGGCACAAACTTAAAATATTTAATCAGTGAATAAAATAACTCACAAAAACATCTTTGCGTCTCTGAACTGTAAAAACTTTGAGAACATTTTGGACCAAATATCTTTTCTCTTTTTGTTTTTTCCTTATTTCTTCCACCTAAAAAAGATTTGCAGGCTTTAATTTCTTCATTACTTTTGAAACTCTCTGACAAATACGCTCAGAATTTAAATAGTCTAACCTTTTTGCACGCTTGATGTCAAGTTTGTTTTTGAATTAATTAAATTGATCATATCTGCAGCCATTTCTTTTCTGTTTCAAACAAATAAAATTCATCTGGAGCCACAAAACAAGTTTAACCTGTAAAATGACCAAAAACACAAACATATTGTGAAGTTTTATTCAGTCTTTGTTGCTGTTCAGTGGTTTCAACCTTTTGAAAAAATGTTTTTAAATCAGTTTTAGCCGATTTCTTTCTTTGTAACCTTAAGTTTTTGTTGTTGTTTTAACAGTTCTTCTATATGTGTGATTTAAGCTGTTTAAAATATTTAATTGAGCTGTTTAGCCATTTTTTTAAAACCGTTTTAACTATTTTATTGTTCATTTTTGGAGCCATTTTCCTTTTAAATATAATTTAAGCCCTTTTTTTGCTTTATGAAAGTGAAAATTCATTTTGAAAAGGAGTCTGGTGTGTGAATTGAAAAGAGATAAAACTGTTTAGGAACATAAAACAGAGCTGCAGGCTGAAGAAGAAAGTTTCCGTTTTTAATTCCACCGAGTCACAAATCAACACTGCCCAAAAAAATATAATAAATATAATAAAATATTAAAGAATAATTTAAACAACGTGAATGTACTTAAGTAAACGGTGCTGTACTCATGAATAAAAGCCATTTATTGTTTCATTACCCACAAGTTCCTTTAGATAGGTGGTATTTACAGTCTCCAGAACCCCATCAGCCGGGTTCCATTTGGTACCACTGAGCTACACCTGATCACAACACCAGACTTCCAGCTGTTGTTACAGAAGAACAGTTTTCTATCCAGCTGTTTCACACAGGAATGACCAGCAGTTCCTCCACAAATCCCCGGAGGAAGCAGCACAGCAGGTCTCTAGAGACAACTGGATGAAAGAGGAAATTATGTCGCATCTATTTTGATCAAAACTAGTTTTTCTTTTTTCCTGTTTTGGTTGTGAATGTCTGTACTGGTCGTGTTTCTGTGTTCCGGTTGTGTTGGTGGATTTAATGACTGATCTGTCAGTGTCATGTAATGAATGGATGAATTTCTGGAAGAAATTGTGGAAACTAACGCAGATCTCGAGACAAATAAACAAACTTTGGTTGTGACAGTGAACGTCGAGATTTAAAACACAATCTACCGCCTCAGGTGAGTCCTTGGTTCCATGTGTGATATTCTAGTGGAAGAAAACGGCAAAAACTACATTTTCAGCCCCAGCAGGAGGCAGAGTTTATCGACAGTCTTATCTTTTCTAATTATCGATATACTTCTGATATCTCAGGATCAGCTGATAAAGGTTAAATAAACGGTTAAAACAGTGTCTGAATAGAATAGATTAGATTAGATTAGTAGGAACTAAAAGACTTTAAAACCAACGTGTCACATTCAGATTATTAAAAAAAAAATCAAACTTCTTTCCTCACATCGAGTCTCTGCGCGGGACTTCTTCAAACTTTCCACTGGAAAAAGGTCCTCAATGTTTCGTGAAACTTTTCCACGTGACGAGAGGCTGACTTTTCAATCAGCAATCAAGTGACGTCATCACGTCGTCCCCGTAGGACGGATTAGACTGAGCGTATTAAAATCGTTAAAATGATTTAAATCATTACACAGAGGCTCAGGGTTATTGAACAACAATTTTTGCACTCTGGAGGATTTTTTTTTTTTTATTTTGTTTATTTTAAAGATCCATAAAAGTGATTTCATCGACTCAGCTCAGGTATGTTACGAACAATATTAATGTTAAATTGACTATGTTATCGCTCCTGTTACACAAGAGGTCATAAAAAAGAGGTTATCAGGTGGAATTACTTTCTTTGTCGAATCTTAAAAGAACTTTTTCCATCAAAAACACAGTAAACCTGAAGATTGTGCCAGATTTTAAAAGTCTTATATATGTTAGGTCTCACTCTTTGCATCTTTTTTTTTTTAATTCTAAACCTATAAAATCCCATTAAGTCCAGTCCTATTCACCAACGGGTTCGGTTCTCCAAAATCTGAAAATACTGCGTTGCTTTTCTGCAACAAGAAAACTGACGTCAATTAAGTGTTTGCGTGCAAAAATCATTAAGACGCCCTGAGCGTTCGGGTTCGGGTTCGGGGAAACTCACTATGTTGCAGGAAAACACCGGTACAGACGTTACTAATGTTGTTAAAACCTCTGTATTGATCCTGTCTGTGATTATTTGGAATTCCAAATTGATCTGGTTCATTTCTCAGGGTTGCTTGTGACGTAGTGACAGAACTTTATTTCCACAGAAACATTTGTTGGCTTCAGTGCAGAGAGTTCTGACGGAGGCGGTTCTGCTGAGGATCATCTGGATGGAGTGTGACAGACTTTGTTTTTATTATTATTGGAAAACAAGTAAGGCAGCCGTAGTTGACCGCAGAAGTTACGTGTGTAGTAATGATTTTGTCCACCAGGTGGTGGTCATCTCCATTTTTCTGAGTCCTCGTGTGGATGTGCTCTGTCAGGGTGTAGTAATGGTTTTCTCCAGCAGATGGCGCCAAGTATCCTCATTTTCACAGTCATATAGATTCTCCAGTGCTCATTTACATTAAATGTGATTATAAACATAAAGATGAGAAGGTTATTTGGCACCAAAAATTATAATTCAATCAAGTTAATCAGGTTTTATATAAGAAGCCTGTTTTTGTTTTTCCTTTACGTGCGATATGTGTATTATCTCCCAGCAAAACCTAATTTGTAATGAGATAATCTCCTCTTATAGTGAGCAGTGAGTCATCAGCGAGCTCTGGCACGCTCACGGTTCACTTTAAACAGGACAAACACAGCATCAGCTGTTGTTTACGGAGGAACAATATGTTCCAGAATGATCTCTGTCAGCACAAAACCCACAGTTTGTCCTCACGCTGCCTCCTTCCTTTTACCCATTTGATGGTTAGGAGTTAAACTGTGAAACCAGTGAAGTTCCTCCAGCCGGCTGCAGAGGATGGAGCAGACTGCGGCAGGCCGGTGGAGGTTTTCCTCACGCTGCGTTGGAGTCCACAGTCTGTGGGGGCCTGAGCCCATCAGTTCTGGCCTTCTAAACTGGGGATTTAAGGGGCTTAAAGCCCCAAGATTGAAGCCCTCCAGCGCCCGTTTGAGAGATTACAGTCTCCAGTGTCTTATTTTCACCTCTGTGTCTTGGTGGAACAGCGGGAAACGTGCAGGGTGGTTGTTAGAGGCACGTCTCAGCTTGACATCTCTGGAGGGAGGAAGTGGTGGTAAATGAACTTGATTAAGTCGAACATCATCACACGCCGTGCAGCTGAACTCCCACGAACCCGTGGGTACGATTCCAGTGGATTCCTAAAATAGGAAGAGTGCATATCTCCACAGCAGGCAGGCCCATGCATACATGCAGCACGGGAGTGGTCAGATGTGCTCGTATCACCGGTCCGAGCGTGAACCTTCATGCTCCATTTCTCTGTGGGAGATGTGAGGGATGGAGGTAAGCCTCCCTGCATCTTTAATGAGAGTCTGACATCTTCGGTGCCGCCGTCTCACGTTCTGCGGCGGCTTCGTCTGCACCTGCATGGCACTCCCAGAGAGGGCAGGGAAACACAAAACGCCACTCGCCAGTCACTGGCGCTTTGAAAGAATCGGGATGGAACCTCAAAAGCTTTTGCTGGAAGCAGCAGCAGCAGCAGCAGCTCCTCTGCACACCTGGAAGCTGCACTTAATAAAACCTCGCTCTATTTAAAACGGCTGTATTTTCCTCTGTGTCGTGTAATTGATTGGTATAATGGCTTTTAAAGACTCTTCATTAGCCCGTTACAGCATCGGATCAATACGTCATTACATGCATGATTGAGGCGAGTCGCGGGCTTCTGCTCCGAGGCTCAGTGGCTTGTTATTTGTACACAGTCATTAATGTCGCAGTGTTTCTCTGCACAGACGAGCTGAAACGTTCACGCTGGAGAAGAGTGACCCACCATCTCACCGCGATGCGTTTAGAATACAGTCAGAAGATCATCTCGTGCCTCACATCCACATCAAGCGGCGAGGAAATCAGTGAAACTAAAAGTCTCCATGCTTTTTTTTCTTTTGTTGTGTTTTCTTTAATTAGACCGTCTCCACATTGCATAACTTACACACACGTGGGCTTCATGCTGGTGTGATCATCAACACGCTCACCTCAGTGAGAATGTCACCAATTTAGTTGGCGCTGGGTGTCAAACAAAACCAAGAGGCTCTAATCTAATCTAAGCAGGTTGTAACACACAACATTTCATTAGAATTGGCTTTAGGTTGCGATTGTCGTCATTTTGAGTTGTAATTATTTGGTTTTTTTTGTGAAAATATCGAGGGTCTCATCACGTATACTCTGCACCACGACAAAGAAAAACGTTTTAAAGTAAAAATTTCAAGGTTATTATGGCACAATCGCAGCGGGCTGTTTGCGGCCCCCCGTTCTATAGCTTGTCTGACACTCCTGGGTTGGAGTTTTCTCCATGTGGAGTTTGAATGTTATTCTGAAAAAACCTTGTGTTTCAAGGTTAACTGCTCATTTTACGTTTCCAATGGGTGTGTATGTGAGAATGTGTGGTTGTTTCTATGTGTTCGCACTGCGATCGGCTGCGACTCTGAGCTGGAAGAAGCTTTACTGATGAACTTATGATTCATACTTCAATTGTAAAATATTTCTATAAAAATAATAATAATAATAATTATGTATTTTATTTTGAATTGCACTTTACTTTGGTAAATTTAAAAAAAAACATACGAGCTAAAGCAACAATATAATACAACTTCAAAAACCAGTGATAAAAGTCAATGAGTGATTTTAGTCTTTTTGTTATTGCACCAACTTGACAAACTACTTTTTTCAAAATAAGAGAGAAAATAAATAAATAAATAAATAAATAAATAAATAAATGAATAGATAAATAGAGTTATAATATTGCTGAATAAATGAGCATAAAGATAAAGGATGCTGGTTAATTAAATCAAATGTTTCAGATTGAGCAATATCTTTTCTGCAGGATTATCATCTGGACGGATCCGATTCCCTTCACGCGCCGAGACGCTCTGATAATCAATTCAGGCCCAAACTTTTTCTCCCCGCACGCGTCGTCTTTGTGCGTCTGTAAGCGTGCGTGAACCGGAGAGTTAAAGGGAATGGTGTCTGATTTCAGCCCCAGAGGGAGCGTCCTCCACTGTTCACCAAACAAAAGTGCTGCTGTGCACATCGCTGAAGAATTGGTTTAACCCCTTCACCCCCGAGACCTGCTCAGTCTGTGTGCACTGAGGTCCCACCAGATCTAAATACTCCCTTTGAGATCGTGTGTGTGTGTGTGTGTGTGTGTGTGTGTGTGTGTGTGTGTGTGTGTGTGTGTGTGTGTGTGTGTGTGTGTGTGTGTGTGTGTGTGTGTGTGTGTGTGTGTGTGTGTGTGTGTGTGTAGAGTAACTTTCTTTGTGGGTGACCAGTCGAGCACACTCCTCACAATGGGGGCAGAAAAGGGGGGGGGCGACGACCTTTTGACAGAACGTTTAATCTTTGTGAGATCGAAGCGATCGGCTCTTTGTGTCGTCACGAGGAGTGAAGTGACGCGGCGGTGAACTTCACCCCGTTTCACCTTCTCATCTCGTCTTTTGGTAGTCAAATTGAATGTCAGCACATTTTAACTCGCTGGGGGCCGCTTTGCACGGCGACAGTCTCAAATGAAAATGCAAAAACTTTGCCCCCCCCCCCCCCCTCCGATCGTCCACGCGGCGCCGTGTTGTAGGAGCCTGAAAAGTTTCTTTTTTTCTTTTTTTGAAACGTGTTTTGAAAACACTACCTCGGATTTGACATGAGGACAGACAAGCTGAAAAACGATGATGTCACGGCCCCGCCTCTCGACCATTAACCCCGCCTCCCTCTCCGTGACGTCGCTACACAACAACACCTTGTTGGAGTACCTGCCACAGGTGGCGCTGCAGAAGCCACTAATGATTTAATGAGGCCAAATGTTGGATTTGTCAAGCTCTCCATCTTGGTGTATTTCTGTGGCAGCGTTACAGCGCCCCCTGGAGGCCTGGCCGTGTCGCCACACGGGAAACATCTGCGCCGTTTGGACGGGACGGAGCCTCACTTGTGTTTTTGGGCGGCGCGTTTAAACGACAACGATGCTCAGAGTCACACAAAACATTTTGGAAACTGCTCCCGAGGTGGAACTTTTCGAAAACACTCGGGCTCTATCGTTGCTACTGGCTGTAGTAACTAGTGGTTCTGCACATGCTCAGTACATGGTTCTTAGAAACAAAGTTTCCTCCGTGGTGTCATGACTCCCAGTCCATATTCTCCTGGACTTGGTACTTTTATTTTGACAGTCACTGTAAAAACAATCCAACTTCTGTCCACTAGAACGTCCGTGTTCTCCCATTGTTAATGTTTACAGCGGATTGTTGTCCGCCGCGTGTGGGGGTGTGTGCTTTCAGTACTAATACTGACAACAGCACCCACTAGTGGCCCAACATTAAAAAATAAATCGTTTCCAGAATGTTGCCGTGTTATTGGAAAGAGTTTTCTGAACCGTTGATGCAAAACCGATATTTCACTTAAAAAGCCTCAGTTATTGCTCTTTTTGCCCCTCCCTTGTATTTTCCTGCTTTATCTATTTATTTATTTATTTATTTGGTCACAAAACTATCCTCTCCTTTTCTTCTATCCAACATGTTTGTGTCTATTTCCAATTTCCCACCAGTTTTTTTTTTTTTTTAAAGTTCTAAATGTAAGACGAAGGTGGTGGTGGTGGTGGTGGTGGTGGTGGTGGGGGGGGGGGGGGTTAAGAGAAATGGAGGGAAGGGTTGATGAAAACAACAGATCTCTGCTTCCTAATCCTTTTGTGTCGATGGTGTTAATCCATCCTCCCACCCCCACCCCCACCCCCCCCCCCACCATACACACCACCACATAAACAACAGGCTACAAACTGAGACTCATCCCCCAGACAGACGAGCAACACAACTCAGACTCAACTCTGTCCTCGCCTTCATCTCTCACTTTGTTTATCTCTGCAAACAGATTCCAATCTTGCGTCAGCGTGTCGACGTGTCGGCATTGTTCTCCCTTTCTGTGTAATTTCACTCTGTGCATGGAGAGCCGGCCGATGTGTACACACACACACACCGCCAATGTTTTTGTGTCGTGGTCTTGTTTACGAGCAGCAAGAGGAGTGGGGAGGGAGGGACGGAGGGAGGGAGAGAAGGAAGGAGGGAGGGAGGGAGGGAGGGAGGGAGGGAGGGAGGTAATGCTGTGGTTGCTGGGGGAAGAGGAGGTTGTGTCTAATGAGGTCACACCCTGGCAACCCATTGACTCCTCCCACTCGACCTCCTCCTCCACTCTTCCATCCTTCCACTTGGCCCCCTATGAGTGTGCCCACCCACTCAAAGCCCCCCCCCCCCCCCTCGACAGAGAGCTCTCCGTGGTGCTGAAAGCAGAAAAACACATTTAGGCTCCAGTTACAGTCGAGCAGCTCGTAGCGGCTAAGTGCAGGAGGGGGAGCAGGCTTTGATTCTCAAGAAATTGGGTTGAAATGAATTTGAAAGGGGGTAAAAAAAAAAAAATCAAAATAATTGCCGGGTAGGAGGAGGATGTGGAGCGAGGGAGAGAGGATGACGCGGTAGTGGAAGGTGGATACAGCCGGCGGTGGGCGTGTTCTTGTTGTTGTGATCTATCGCTGGGAAGCCCAGTGTCATCTGCTGAAGCACAGCTCCACTGAGCAGACCGGGCGGCGGCGGAGCCGGGCGCAGGAAACCGGCAGGGAACGCCGTACCTGGAAATCACATCGCTCTACCTCATCTCAGCCTTCTGCAGGAGGATTGCGACATTTGAAAACCACCAGAAGAAGAAGAAGAGGCACTCTGGGATAAAAGCATCAGAGAGACTTTGGTCTCCAACTGCAAGCAGAGTTTTTCGTGTGTGTGAGTGTGTGTGTGTGTGGTGTGTGTGTGTGTATGTGCGGGTGCGGTCTGTCACTACACTGCCATTTCCATCCATCTTTAACATGTGCAGATGTGTGGAGAAGTGAAGGCAGCATCTGGCTTTGAGTTGGGCAACATCTGGATTGGGGGGGGGGGGGGGGGGGGGGGGGGGGGTCGCAGCCGCTCTTTCTGCCCAGGAGAGGGAGCTTTGGGCTGGGCACCCAATGGCACGGCTCCCTTCCAGCAGCACCCCCGCTCACCCTGGGTCACCGGGACTCCTTCTAGCAGGGTGACCGTCTGGACCGTACCATGGATGGCAGTGTCTGTGGATTTAAGTGGAATCGTGCGGCGGTACTTCAGCGTGGGTCAGAGTTCATCAGCACACAGTGGACTGGTTGGGGGGAGACGGGAGACACGTTGGTCCACAAACCAGCAAAGACACGACCCCATTGTAAGTATGCACCGCCACATTTCATCCACACTTATCAGGAGCCACGTTCAAAAACTTCTCTCTACACGTCATGACTCACTCGCCCTCAAGTCCTTGTGGAAACCTGCCACATGTGTTGCACCTGTACGGAGTGGAGGTCCACTGCCACGCACTGACGTGTGTGTGTGTGTGTGTGTGTGCACATCAGTACCCCCCCCCCCCCCCCCCTCCCCACCACCACATCATTACCCCCCCCCCCTCCCCCCCTCCCCAACCACCACATCACCCTCCCGACCTCGCAAATCTTCCACGCCGGCCCTCTCCGGTGACACGGTTGCCTGGAAACAGAAACGGAGTGTCACCATCATTTAGTTGGAGAGCAAAGTGCAACCTTCACGTTCATGTGCTGCAGCCGCGGTCAAGGGGTGAGGCAGGGGGTGAGGTGTGGGCGCGGTGGGGAAAAAGAGAAAATGCATCAAGTGAAGGGAGGGGGGAAATGGGGCTCGGTTGACAAAAAAACAACCTGGGAGCCGAATTGTCGGGTTTTTTATGGAGATGAGCAAATAACATTTGCCATCGATGAGCCGAGGGAGGACAATCCATTGTGAAAGGCTCGGTTGGTGAAAAACACTGATAAACAAGCTGATTCCAGTGCAGAGTGCTGCTGCAGGCTTACAGGATTAAGGCAGACAGGCTTAATTCAGCTCCAACACTGTTTGAACTCTGTCTTCCCGTCGCTGCACAGCTAACTGGTGAACCTAATTTCTCTCCAGAAAACTCAATTCGTTTCCTTTGTACGGCCCTCAGAGTGCTTTTTTTTTTTTTTGGGGGGGGGGGGGGGGGGGGGGGCTGCTGGTGCATCGGTGATAAGACGTGATAATCAGGAGAGAGAAATCTTCACACCACCTGACATCAGGCTCCGGTGCCCCGGTTTGAACTCTGAGGCGGTGATTCTGTCTTTCTGGCTCTCATCAGGTTGTGTTTGTTGAGACCGCCGTCGTCAACCAACGCATCATGGGAAGCAGAGCCGGCGGATAAACCTGCTGACCTCGCCGACATGCTGGAGTTATTGATAGACAGACACACGGTGCAGGGAGGCTGAGCGTGGCCAGACAATGGCCGGCCTCTCGGTTAGCCAAGCAATCTCCATCTGGCTCCCCCCCCCCCGCTGCCCTTCCCTTCCTAAACTCACACACAAACATACAGTTACCACGCGCCCCCTCCCCCCTTCCTCTCACACGTAAACAAGCATGAGTCTTAGGCCGATCTGAAAACATTGACCTACATAAAAAAAAAAATAAAAAAAGCATGGACCGTCTTCTTCTGCTCCCCCAAATTCCACGCGGCGCTGTTGCACGCCGCCCGTGCCATGTTGCAGGCAGTTGCATGGATTTGTCGGCGGCTGCATCCCGCACATGCTCGACGAGTGAATCAGCCTCGTTTTTGTGCGAGTGGCAGCAAAACCCCAGAATGCAAAATCCATTTCCTTTTCTCGTGATCGTCTCTGAATAATCTTTTTCATACGGATAACATTTGGAGGTCTGTAGTAATTCTGATCTTCAGAATGAGACCGATGGTCGCCAGGCACGCCGGGCCATACATCTCAGTCTAGTAGGGCCGCTTCATGTCATCTGAGCGGAGGCGATTGGTCCCAGGAGCGCCGTTTTCACAGTCAGGCCCAACGCATGTTTACAACAGCAGAAGATGAAAGCACCTCGCTCACTTCGTTGGAGCCAGCGATTCCTGCCAGCGAACGTGCAAACACAACTGAGAAAATGAGCAGCCGCTGCACATTCACACCGAAACAGAAGGCAATGAGTAATTGCTGCTCGACAGTCGCTTCCATTAGCCGTATTTACATGCGCGTGAGGGCGCTGGTGTAAATACGGCGTGTTGCTGTTTCTACGCACGATGACAGAGATCGTCGTGTGAAAATGCTTCCGGACTCGATTCAAGTTTCGAACCTTCAAATCACTTTAATGCAATCTTTGTGTCCGACATGAATCCTCACTTATCAGAGCACGTTGGGACGTGGCGGTGGTTTCTATTGTGACTAACGTGTCTTCTCCCTCCTCGTCAGGATGCAGTGGAAACACTTGAAGAATGATGAGCTCCAAGGAGGAGGAAACTCTCAGCTTTTTCCAGTATGTTGAGGAGAACGGGCTGAGAGCCTACAACGGCCTGGTAGCCCAGAACCTGGACCACGCCAGGAATGAGAAGAATAGGACATTCCTGCAGGAGAAAAACGACAAGAAGAGAAAACAGGAGGAAGCCATAAGGAGGTATGAGCCCGCGGAGAGGTGAAGGCTGCGCACCTGTCGGAGTGATTCTGTCCTGTAAAGCGTGTCAGCGGGTTCACTCTCTAATCAGCTTGTCAGGAAGTGGGACGAGCGACCAGAGGGTCCCTGAGGCAGGCTGCTTTATTTCGGGGTTTACGAGTGTGGACTAGCGCACGCCGCGATCTGCGGAGGATAATTAATTTCCCAGCGTAAGACCGATCTGGGACTTGTCCTTGGGCGGAGGTCAGCGCTGCTCCACATCGGTAGGATGAAGGGAGTAAGCGTGTCAGGGTGAGGAACCGAGATCTCGGCCGAGCAGGAAGTCGTTCTCGAGCTCACTCTCGACATCTCTTCTCCGGCGGCAGCGTTTCATACGTTGGGATGAAAACGCCGCCGGAGCGACGCGCCGGTGTCGACTGTTTGACGGAGGAAGAGGCGAACGTGACTCCAAAACGTGAGGAAACTCCACGTGGCCGCAGCGTGTTCATGTTGTGGTAGAATGAGCGCAGTGGAGTCTGCTCGTCATTCAGGAGGGAAAACGGGTTGGCAGGTTGGGATCAGGCGGGTGTGACGAGGTGGACATAACCTATAGCGAGAAGCACAAACATTATTTTCTATTTCACAATTAATTCACGTTCATGTTTTCTGAATTTCCACAAACAATGTACTTTTTTTCCTCTACTATTCCGTTTTCCTCAAAATTACAACTAAACAGCGAGAAATTGTTTTCACAAATTAAAAAAAAAAAAAGACTTATTTAAAATGTTCCAGTGAAAACATCCGGACAAGCCAGTTTCTGCATCTTTATCTCAATAAGATAGTACAACACGGAGTTAAAATTAAAAGCAAGTCACGTCAGAAATAAGTTTTCCTTCCTTAACTTCATAAACTGATGATCCTTAGTCATGTTTCATTCTTTCAAACTTAACTCACAAAATGAACAATCATCTGTGTAATCTAACTACATTACCTGCAGGTAAAATGTCAAATAACACTGTCAAATTAACTGCAGTGGTTCTGTTTCCTGTTCCACGAATGAACTGAATGTATATTTCATTAGTAGTACAGCAGCAGTGAAGTACTTCTGCCAGTTTTCGACAGTTATTGTGACGCTGCTGAGCGAGCGGAGAGGCTGAGGGCGAGAGATGTTGTCATCCTCTGTTTTCATGGAATCTAAAAATAATCTGTTTTCTGTCAGTCCGTCTGCACAAAGTAGTTTAGCAGCTGTTGGAAGTTTGATCTGTTCATGAAATAATTACACTCGTGCAATTTTGGGAGCTGAGCCTTTTTTTTTTTTTGGTTTGTTTTTTTTGTTTTGCCACCAGATGTGCTTCTTCTTGACCTATTTATGTGCTTTGAACGCATCACATTTCTGTTACGGGGTCATGCAGTGCAGTTTTGGTTTTTGTCTCACCGGGACTGTCTGCAGAGAGTTATTATAGAGAATACAGATAATATAATGCATGCAAAATGACTCCATCACAGAGACTCATCTCATGCAACTCCTCCTCGTGTAATCAGCAGTCTGATGCAGTCGCCTACAGTAACTGTGTGAATGGGATGATGCCTGAGGACAGTGGCATCCATCTGCTGTCCTCCTGTTCCCTTCTCTGTCTTGTAGCCAAAACTAAAACATTAATACTCAGTCACTAGAGGAAGAATTTTTTTAAATATACAAGTAGGTCAAAGACACGACCCATTTTACAGTAACTGAATGAGTGTGAGAACTGCACGGTTGTATTCCTGCACATGCTTGTGTACATGCACGGGCACGTATGAGGAATATAGGAGCTCGGGTCAGGAGAAGCAAATGGCCTGTGTGAGTGTGTGAGTGTGTGAGGGAGAGAGAGCTTGTTAGAGGAAGTGTGTTGAAGAGGTTAGGGGGGGGGGGGGGGGGGGGGGGGGGGGGGGGTTGAAAGAAAAAAAAAAAACCTGTAAGAGGGAGATTAAGTGTGAGCTCGGTTGCAGGAGATGTGTTCTGCCTGGTGACAGCTGGAGGAGCCACAGGCCAATCAAATCTGCACGTTGTGTTTGAGTGAGGCGGGCCTTCCTGCCCGCCGCTCGCTCACTCCGGGTCGCCTTTATTGTGTTCAGTCAGAGGAGGAAAAACACACACACACACACACACACACACACACACACACACACACACACACACACACACACACACACACACACACACACACACACACACACACACACACACACACACACACACACACACACACACACACAGTGTCATTTCCCTATATTTCCATATCAATGCAAATTCCCAACGAACTCCTTCTCCTGGTTTCACCCCCGCTCGTCACGTAAATGCAGGCCGGTTGTTTTTCTTTTTCCTCCTCCAAAGTCCTCATTCAGTGTTTGTGTTGTTGTTTTTTTCTGTCACGTGACGTCACAGTGTGCGAATCGACCAACAAGTCAACTCCGACTGGTCTGAGAGCACCTGTGGTTCTGTCCTGCAGCCAATCACTGGGCAAACATCCTATAAATAACCCCGTCACTTCCACTCCAGTCACACGCCGGCCGTGTGCATGTCCCAGCCGACGTACACACTCACACACACACACACACACACGCACACGAGAAACACACACACACATGAGAAACACACACCTGTGGCTGAACGCTTCCAACAATGGATGTGCCATTCAACAACAACAGACTTTTATATTCAATGGATCACGTCGTGTTTCCAAACCGTCCCACCTCATTGTTTACGTCCACGCCGCTCCACAGGTTGGACACGCACCTTTAAATTCGCCACTTGTCGTGTCCTAACAAATCCTTTTTTCTGCCCATTATGCACACATGATTAAGTTTTATGACGAATCAGTGGTGGTTGCATGGCGGGAGCCGGTGTTTGTGCCTGTTGCTAGGCAAAGTTAAGCCCCTGACCAACAAAGCCAACCTGCCGAGCGCCTTCTGTTCAGCAGCTGGCCTGCAGGGAGTCACAGTCAGCAGAGTCACACACACACTGGAGGGGGGGGGGGGGTCATGCTCCCATGCATGTTAGCTGTGGAGGGTCACATGCAAATTCAGATTCAAATTCAGATTTGTGGTGGTAATTATCATTGTCTATGTACAAATGAAGCTGATAAACGATGCAACATTTTCACGTCTCTCATCAGATCTTGAGCTGCAGCAGACACACTGATGAACACACAGATGAATGCTCGTAACCCCCCCCCCCCCCCAATCACCACTCAGACATCATTAACGCTCCATTCAGGCCAATCATCCATTTAAAGGGATTGATTCTGTACAGGCGGGGGTGGGGGGGGTGGAGGCGGGGAGCGGGGGGCTGGGCTCCATGGTGTCATTATGTGAGGGACAGCAGTCATCTCGAGGGTTAAACACAAATCAATGCTTTGCTCTGTTATCAGCTGCAGTGGCACATCTGTGCCGGCATTCTCATGATTTATGCTGATTGTGCACGCACACACACACACACACACACTTTTTTTTGATTTCTTCGAGTTTATTAAAATGCGTTGCTGTGATTTATACGTTCCTTTAATATTAATATGTCTGCTGCTTCTGGGTGACGGGCCCTGCGCAAATAATGGATCCTTAAATAGCGCACTTATTGACCAATCGCAGAGTGCTAAGGCTTAGGGTTAGCATTTGGGTTAGGACGCAAGCATAGGTCGATTACATAGCGCTAAGGGTTTAGCGTTAGCGTGAGGTGCAACCATTGGTCGATCGGTTTGCGCTAAGGGTTAGCATTAGGGTGCAACCATTGGTCGATCATGCAGCACTAACGTTTACGGTTAGCATAGGGTGCTGCCATTGGTCGCTAAGGGTTAGCATTAGGCCACATGATTGACCGAACCATTATTTGCGTAGCATAACCGCTAGATCGTGCAAAACGCCCAAAAAGTGCTTCACAGATGTCTTGACTCCTTTGACCCTCTTCCATCTGTCTCCTCCTTCTCCGGCTCCTTCAGAACGGGCGAGGACGTCGCCACTGAAGGAAAGCACTTGCGCATGGGCTCCATTACCATGCCGGACCCTCAGGAACGCATGCCCATGCCCCACCTGCACGCCATCGCCTGCGGGGCAGGGCTTCTCCGTGCGCTCCCAGTCCCTCCACTCCGTGGGCGGCGGGAATGGCGGGGGCGGGGGAGAGGAGGAGGTGGGGAGCCCGACCTCCAGGAAGCAGCCCCCGCCGAAGCCCCGGAGGGATCCGGCCACCAAGCTGAGCATGTCGTCGGAGGCGGTGGACCACAGCCCGGTGTCCACCTGCCGCGGGGAGCGATGTGACGGTGAGTGGAGTTGGCACTTCACACCGAACCGCCGAGCTAAATATAGCCGCTCTCTGCAGTGCCCTCCTCAACACAATGACATGACATTCTGCTCAATACCCACTCATCCACTCCGACGGGTGCAAATGGGTACAACGAGGTAATCACAGCCCTCTGGATCGGCCAGAAAACAAATAACAACCATCAACACACGAGATCCAGCAACACATGGCGAGACGGAGAGAATCTGTACGACATTCCGTCTGTTGTTAGCATCGGAGCAACAAACATTCAATTACAAGGACAAAGAAGATAAATAATGCAATGGAATCGTATTTCATAACGATCGATAGTCTTAACTTCAGCTCCTATAGAACATATTTTGGACGTGTGCCAATGCCCTAAAGCTAAATCAAGTGTTGTGTTACTCATTAGAGCCTTAATTTTGTGATCTCTGTGAATTTGGAACACATTTATTAAACAAAAAAAATAACCTTCCTGCACTTATTAACATAATGTAATAGTGATCCTGCAGAGTAAACAATACAAGTCTGGTGCATTCACACGTTCTACAGTAGAAACATTCAACAGCTGGAGTAAATTCACATCCGACGGATGTTTTCTAGCAGATTTTAGTCCAATCCTGCAGAAATGTCACATCTGTTCTGATTGCACAGCTAGTAGACGCTAATGTGTCACAGAAAAAGCCTTGTTCATGTGTAATAACAGACCTGATCGGATCCTATCAGGGAAACGTTTGCACAAACAAGCACGTGTAAATTCTACAGGTGTTAAGCTGATGATGAGGGGGAGAAACATGTCTGTGATTTGGATGGAAAGAATCTTTAAAACAAAACAACCAAAATAAAAAAAAAACAAGCTGCGGCGGGAAGCTTTGACTCCCACTTGTGTTTGGGGAGCTGAGCTGTCGGCGTGATGTTTCGGGAGTCGGCCAGCCCCGGCTCAGATTGGTGGGGATCTCTCTGTGAGCAACACAGATCTTCCTGGGCACCACAGCAACCATCCCACAGAAACAAGACCCCCTGCAGCCCGGCCAATCACGGCATCGCCCGGCACGCGCAGCCAATGCGGCTGCAGGGATGCTGCAGTCTGAGGCCCCGGCAGCCAATCGCAGGCGGAGTGTGGGGGTGTCCCTGACGGAGGGGAGGGTTGCGTGCTCTGTAGCTGGCGTTTTAGCGGGAAGGGGAGGAGCCTGTTCGGGGGAGAATTCATTCAGGAGGAGCGATTGACCTAGATTCGTTTTCCCCAGGAGGAGAGGGAGGGGGGAGGGTTTTGCGGGTAAACACATCCACTACGGGGGGGGGGGGGGGGGGGGGGGGGGCAGTAGAAAAGAGGAGAGGAGAAAGGACAGCGAGTAAGAGATGTTGGAAGGCGTGGATTCATCATCAGAGCTGAAACAGATCTCTGCATCCACCATTAAAACCTGTTAGCGTGACGCTGGGTCGGACAGTAGTGAGGAAATGGAATAATTACATTAATGTGTGCACACCATCGTTTTACACAAAGAGACTGCGCACAGGATACAGCCGGCACATCTGGACTGAAACTAATCTCCTATTTGCACCTTATAAGCACGTGGGGGGAAAAAAACCACTGCTGATGTTATTTCACTTTTAATTAACCTAATCAGCAGCACATCCGGTGGTTTAATGAGAAGCAGGAAAAATACTGAAAATGAAGTCATCGGATTTTTTTTGTTTGTTTCTTTTTTTAGATGCAAGTTACCCATTACGTCATGTTTGTGACTTTTCTGGGCCAATGTTAAAAAAAAAAAAAAAATCTTGATGACAGTAAAATCAGTAAATCAAAGGAGTCGAACAAGACGAACACTGACATAGTTTGACTTTCCTTTTTTTGGAACGATTGACCTCATAGTCCACATAGAAATGTGTATGTGCCCTAATTTCACTCCCGGAATGTGCAGGCTTGAGCAGTGTGTGTGTGTGTGTGTGTGTGTGTGTGTGTGTGTGTGTGTGTGTGTGTGTGTGTATGTATGGAGTGATGCTGGTGAGTCATACAGTGATGGGAAGTGTGTGTGTGTGTGTGTGTGTGTGTGTGTGTGTGTGTGTGTGTGTGTGTGTGTGTGTGTGTGTGTGTGTGTGTGTGTGTGTGTGTGTGTGGGGGCCATCTGGCATCTAAATTATTAAAGGTGTAAAATCTGCAGTTTGGAAATTTCAGACATGGTCCAGCTCTTAGCTTCACTTATCTCCGGCTGCCGGTCGGAGGAAGAAGGACCCTTCCCTTCCAAACATCTCCGGGTTTGACCTAGAAATCTTCTGAGCTTCTCTCAGAGCGCTGACCGCCGTCGGTCAGCCGTCAGCGCGTTTCCGCATCGTACAGTAGCGTTTCTATATATACTGTATATGTAAAGCACTGCGAACCACAGAGAATCACACTGCAATGCTACGTCACCACTATCAAAAAGAAGCTCTACAGTGTGTGTGTGTGTGTGTGTGTGTGTGTGTGTGTGTGTGTGTGTGTGTGTGTGTGTGTGTGTGTGTGTGTGTGTGTGTGTGTGTGTGTGACCCAGATACTCTACTCACATACTGCTCCACTGCCATATATGTGACCTAGAAACATGCATATGCCGTAACTATTCCCACATATCTGACTCAAAGTACTGCTCTCAGCGATGTGTGACGACCTCCAGCTGACCCTCATGAATGAAGGAGGCTTGTTGTAAAGTGCTGAAGATTCTCTTGATTGTCATTAATAATTCAAAAAAATAAAAAACTATCAAATTGTGGATTGTCTTGCGAAGGGAGACGCTACTTGGATCTGTCAGAACTATGACTATACCAGTGAAAATACTGCCTCACCGGGGGTGTCAAACTCATTTCAGACCAATTTTATCCTGAATGGGTCCGACTGGTGAAATTGGGCCACAATGACCTCTGAATTTGAACTTTATCTAAAGAAGGGAGGCAGAGAATTACGTCATAATTGGTGATGTGTTTTGTTCCAGGATTCTGATTGGTTATCATGGCTTAATGCTTCTCGTTACACTGCCCCCTGCAGGTCTGGCTGCTCATAGCAGCTCTGAATCAGGTGTAAATGCAGGAACGTGCCAATGAAGACTTATTTGTAAACGTAGAGGGGAAAATGTTGTTTTTTGTAAAAACCTGGGTACCTGTAAACCTGCCCTGGATGACAACCAAACAATAAAAAGAAACTCACCTCGAGGAGAGACAAATGGAAGTGATGCCTTCAGCCCTGAAGTCACATCAAGAGTAAATGGACTAACTTATATAGCGCCTTTTAGCTGACAAAGCGCTTCACATTCACCCATTCACACACACAGTCACACACCATTGGAGGCTGCAGCCGTGCAAGGCGCTGTCACTGCAATGGGGTTCAGTGTCTTGCCCAAGGACACTTGGACACTGGAATCAAACCTGCAACCTTCCGATTGGGAGACGACTACCCTACCAACCGAGCTATGCTGTAGGAAATCAGTGGAATCTGATTGAGGTGCAGCTCATTTGCCCGGTTCACCTCCAGCACTCAGCCAGGGAAGACGACAACTCAGGCCAAAAACTGGGTTTTTACAAAAACTGATATTTCCCCTTCTACCTTAAAAAAATAAATCTTCATTGACACAGACCCACATATCCACCTGATTCAGAGCTACTATGAGCAGCCAGGCCTGCAGGGGGCAGTGTAACAAGAAGCATGAAGCCATAATAGCCAATCAGAATCCTGGAAGAAAACATGATGTCACAAGTTGTGACGTACAGTAACTATCAGCCTCCCGTCCTTTAGATAAAACCGGAGACACAGATTTTATCCAGATCTCCATTGTGGCCGGAATTTTCAACAATCATCGTCGTAGCTGCGTTTATGTGTAAATGCAAGAAACGCAGAGAAATGTCACCGTTACCTGGGTACGTGTAAACGTTGCCTCCGAATCAACATGTCAGAAATTCAAAATTAATAAAAAAAAAAAGGAGTCATGTTATTTTATCTTGTCATGCCTGCCTGAGACTTTTGCACATTATGAATTCGACATAAACTTGTATTGACAGTTTGTCTCTTCGCTCTCCAGCAGCTCAAGGCTGCAGCGAGGACTGCAGGAGGGTTCCTCCACCCAAACCCCGGAGGAACCCCAACACCCAACTCAGCGTTTCCTTCGACGAGTCCTACATCAAGAGCCACGGGGGCAGCAGGGTCTGCCCCCCCAGGCCCCTCCACCACGTCAGCTCGCCCTGCGACCACAGCGCCTCGCCTCCGCAGAGCGACGACAGCCCCACGGACGACTGCGAGGACGAACCCGTCTACATCGAGATGGGCGGGATCGACGTCAGGCCGCGGGAGCCCCTGAGGAGCGAGGACGAGGAGCCGGGGGAGTCGGTGTACGAGGAGATGAAGTACCCGGCTCTGGACGACATGGAGTACCGCACTGACCCGGTGGGGTGTCGCTCGGCGTGCCCCACGCCGGCGCCGTACGACCCCGAGCCCCTCAGCCGCTGCTCCACGCCCCGAAACATTCCCCTCTGCGACATTCCCGCGCCGTTCCCCAACCTGCTGACTCATCGGCCCCCCCTGCTGGTGTTCCCGCCGGCGCCGGCGCAGTGTTCGCCCAACTCGGACGAATCCCCCCTCACCCCTCTAGACGTGGCCAAACTCCCCATGCTGGAGAACCAGTCCTACAGCAAATCCCCCACTTCCTCTAGCGAGCCCCCCACCTCGGCGCACCTCCGCAGGGAGTTGACCGCCACGCCGACCCTCACCGTGTCCGGCCGCTCCTCGGCGCCGCCGCTGCCCTGCACACTCTACAAGTCCTCGTCCTCCTCCTCCTACCAGCGGAGCCACTCCGCCTGCCCGTCGCCGGTCAGCATGGGCCGCTGCCTCACGCCGCTCAGCCTCATGCGGACGCCCCCCTTCGACGCCCCCATGCCGTTCCCCGGCGGGCTGCCGCGCAGCGCCTCCGCCACCCCGCACGGGAAGGGCTCGCCGCCCCAGGACGGCGTGGGGCGGCTCCACGGCTCCATGCAGAACGTGTCGTCGGGGCGTTCGCGGACGCCCACCAGCCCTCTGGACGAACTCACCAACCTGTTCACCACCGGCAGGAACATGCTGAAGAAGAACGCCAGCGGCAGGAAGTCCAAGGAGCCCGGAGAGAGTGAGTCCTTTCACACATTCGGGGATTTAGTCTGGAGTACCGGGCAGAGGTCAACCCACTCAGTGGATTTTCTCCTCCATTCCTCAACATAATAAAACTGGTTTAACGCCCACAGCTTCAGCATTAGAGGTGAAGACAAGTCCAAACTTTATTTTGGAAGTAAATTACTTTTATAACAAGCAGCGACAGGACGTCTCTTGTTGGGCGGTGATGGCCGAGAGCAGTCGTTCCCAACCCGGGGGGTCTGACCCCGTTGATTTTAAGATGAGTCCGCATTTAATTCACTTATGTCACAGCTTCAGCGTTCACACTAAAAGTGTCTCTAATAAACACAAAGGTGGGCTCCCGGAGGAAGCAGCGGGAGGAAAAAATAGCGGCGAGTCGGGCTAAAGATAAAGATCAAAAAGACTGTTAACATTAAATATGGCTTCATTGAAGCGACGGACAAAATTAGAGCTGAATTCATCTTTTGTGCGGAAAAACTTGTGAATGAACCCAAAGAGTTTATCCTCAGAGGACAGGAAGTCATTGTGACAGAACAGAACAAGGGAACTGTTCCACATTCTTTTGTAACTTCTCCCTCAACCTTCCACAAACTTATACCTAAATTAACATTTTATCTTGTTTTCATTTAATTTATGCAAACAGTCATTTTCAAAAGGACTTTTAACTCTGGGCTAAAAAGGGCTTTATAAAAAAAATCACAAATGAAATGGCTAAAATTGGGGAAAAATAGATAAAACCACAAGAAATGGGAAAAGAACTGCTAAAACAGGTTAAATTAAAGAAACAACCTAATGTGACTCGGGTTTCTAAAAGGAAAATATGTTTAAAAATGGGTAAAACAAACTCACAAAACTGCTTCATAATGTTTAAAACAGCTTAAATGTTGTAATTGGATAAAAGAAATGCTTAGAATCAGGTACAAATCAACAGATGGAAATGGAATAAATTGTAATTGAAACTTTATAAAAATAACATAAGACAGTTTCTTTTTATATATATCAAAATTATATATGAAACTCATTTTAAATGCTCAACATGTTTTGCGGCTCCAGTTAAACTTGATTTGTTTTAAAGCGATATAACAGATCCCTGATTTTGGTCACGAGTTAACCTCACATATAAAGGCCCGGCGGGTGTTTGAACCAGCAAACCACTGCACCCCCACCGTGCGGCCCACTGGCCATGTGACGTCTGGCAGGTCGTCCCTGGTTTCTGATCAGTTTTTACAGTTTGATAAATGTGTGACAGAAATCTAATCTACGAACGAAACACAAGAATCTGATTGATTTAAGACCGAAAAAGAAATAACATGAAAAATCCTAAAATATTAAAAGGAAGAGCCTCTTAATACCTCGGCGTAAACACAAACAGGCTTTCCTTCCCCTAATCAGCGGCAGTATAATTCCTCCCCGTTTTTGGGTTAACGACATTAACCTGCTAATTTTGTCTCGCGGTGCACAGAACACGTCTCTTACAGTAGCGGCACTGCGTTTTGCAGTAGCGTCCTCCCATTTGTTTAATCTGGGCCCACCATGCCAAGTCTGAAACGGATCGTATGATTTAATCTGAGGGGATTAAATGCTAAAGCGGACAGCAGGCCTCTCAAACCTACTCATGGCATTAGGCCATCGGGATGCATTACTTTTAAATATGTAAACATCACATTTAAATACAGATATTCTCTCAAGCAGCCGTGAAAATCAGCGCAGCTCTCAAGGAGAACACCACCTTCCCTCCAGATTATACAAAACTTGTGCACAAGCGGACACTCTTGTGCTTATTATTGATTGCTTAATGTAAAAAAAAAGAAAATAAATGACAGCAGGCATCAAACTGAACAAGCAGAAAATCGTTTCATAAATGCATGAAGGACATTATCGTGCATGCAGAGGCATGTCATGCATATTTGAAAAGGATTGCTTGTAGATTAATATGGAATTTTTAATGGATTAGACGCTTCGTCTGCATTTTAAACCTTCATTCCACTCCAGCGTTCCCTCCTGCTCGCACACCGAGATGTCCCGCCGAATACGACCAAAATCTTTCATTAAACGCCGCAAAATAGAGGCTTATCTCAGTAGATCATAAATCATGAAAGAACTACAAAGAATCCGCACATCCGTCATCGCTCTTAGCAACTACAACATAGCAACAGCGGAGGGAGGAGAAATCCCTCTTTCTTATTTGCAGACTCCCTCCCTGTGGGTAATGCGGCCAATCACGGCTCGGGGCACGCCGAAGAGAACTCAAATCTACACCTGATCAGAGGAATTTGACAATTTGCCGCTCCCCCGTCCAATCGGCATGCGCCTCACACTCGACGGGGGCCAATCAGGCGGCGGCGCAGATGGAGGCAGTGGAAGTGGAGAGAATCACATTCATTCTCAGCTGATTTCAGTAAAACCGTCTATAAACCTTCCACTTTGGTTTCCACACATCTGCTGTTTTTTTTTAAAGCAATGCAGTTGTGATTTTCTGTCAGGTGACACTTGTTCTGATCTCCCGTCCTCCAGGAACATGTGGCCGAGAACAACGTTTGCACATGTTTAGCTTTACATTTGACGAGCTGGGGAGACGGAGCTTTTTACATTATGCATCATGTTACCAAACACCTGCGTAGGAGAACCACAACGGGGCTTCGTCTGACATGCAAGCACCGGTTGTGTACATTGATCTGTAACCGGCTACAAGCACACACACACACACACACACACACACACACACACACACACACACACACACACACACACACACACACGGTGTCATGAGTATGGAGGTTGTAGAAAGACAGAGTTTTTTTTTTTACCCCCCCCTTTCTGAAGCAATGGAGGCAGCAACAGCTCGCCTGACCCACTTACCAACTGGTTAATCACCACACACACACACACACACACACACACATCATGGCATGTGTGACACACGTGGGCATGACAGCGGATGCTTGCGCACGGTTTGTTAAACCTCGTATGGAAGCCATAGAGAAACCATATAGAGGAGGTGGGAATTGATCAAGCGCAGATATATTCTCTTTGTTGGATCCATAACGTCTTTATTGGGCTTCGAGTCGGTGACATACATACATACAGGGTTTCCCCATGTGCATTCCCTACGCACGCACACGCCGCAAATACTCTACGTACACCGGCGGGCGCATCATGACACTGTAATTCATAGAGAGAGGCGACAAAACTGAACAGTGTTCAGATTATCGTCCTTAATATTGCAGATTATATTACGTTATACTGCTGTTGAGAATGATAGTCATAATGGAGGCGATCTGTATTTATTAAATTTTTTTTTTTTTTTTTACAAGATTCTTCTAAATCAGAAAAAAAATATCAGCTGATAAAAGTTAGTTCTTATTAATCATGATTTTTAAATCCCACATATTGATTCATCTAGCGTCAGGTTTAACTTTCACTTTGGTGGGAGGTGAGTGCCATCTAGTGGACACTTGTGGGAATTGCACCCTCAAACAATTACAGTATAGCCAATGAGGAAAAACTGACTGTTCTCTTGAGATTCTATGAAACTTTGTCTACATTTTGAGTTCTTTCACCAAGTTTATAAGATATAAGACAGTTTTGATCCGTTATGAGACTTTGAGATGTTGAATCGACAGATTTCAAAGACATGTCATCATGTCCTGACCGCCTTGGGTCTCCTCAGGAAAACGTTGGCTCCTCTGTGTAGTGCTGCTATCTCAGAATTCTCGAAGACTATAATCTGTCATAAACTCTCTGCAAAGGATGTATATTAATGGATATTAATTATTCATTTATTTATTATTTTTCTCTTGCAGCCGAGTCTAAAAGCAAGTCTCACAGCGAGTCCAAGCGAGAAGGGAAGGAGCGTCACGGCCACAGCAAGGAGTCGAAGCGCGAGTCGAAGGAGCGTCACGGCAAAGACTCTTCTCACCGGAGAGACAAAGACAAGGACAGAGACAAAGACAAGGACAGAGACAAAGACAAGGACAGAGGCGGCGGCGGTGTCGAGCCGCCGTCACACAGACGCAACAGCAAAGACCGCACTTGTAGCATTGTAGAAACGCCGCCGGCCCGCAGGGACAGCCGGGACCAGGGCTGCAGCAGCGTGGAGCCTGGCCCGGTCCGACGGGACTCCAAAGACCGAGGCTGCATCTCCCTAGAACCCGTCCCGTTGATACGAAGAGACTCCAAGGACCGAGGCATCAGCAACGGTGAGCTGCTGCCGAGGAGGGACAGCAAAGATCGGAGCGGAGGCCACGGCATGGAGTCCGTGCTGAAGCAGGACAGCAAGGACAGAGACCGGCTGCTGGACCAGCCCCCCGAGCTGCTGCCGAGGCAGGACAGCAAGGAGCGAGCCAGGAACGGCGTGGACTCCAAACCCCCCGAACTGCTTCCCAGGCAGGAGAGCAAAGACAGAACCAGACCGGAATACCGGCAAGACGGAAAAGACCACCGGCCCGATCCGTCAGTCCACCAGGAGGGCAAAGAGCGAGAGAGAAATGAGGTAGAGCACAGACACGAAGGTAGAATAGACCAGCCGCCAGAGATCCTCCCCCGACAGGAGACCAGCAGAAGCAGTAAGGAACGGGACCGGGTCGGGTCCAGCTCCGAGTACAAGTACGAGGGGAGAGATCGGAGCTGCCACAATGGAGACCTCGCCCCTCCCCCCCTGCCCCGGCAGGACAGCAAGGACATGAGCAAAACGGGTCTGGAGGTGCGACGGGACAGCAAGGACCGGAGCCTGAACGGCTCGGAGCCGCATCACCACGACGCCAAGGGCGCCAAAACCAGCGACGGCAAAGAGCGGGGATACCGACCGGACGGCACGCCGCGGCGAGACAACAGGGCCAACCACAACCCGGACCAGTCCAAAGCACAAGACCGGAACGGGCAGCACTCCACCGGCACCACGCCGACTCACCACGGAAGGGCGTCTGGTAGTCCTCCGACCACCGCCGGGACGGGCAACGGTGAGAGCAGCGAATCACACGCTGGGGAAGCTCGTCTAACTGCCGGTTTTAGGCCTTCTGACTTTAACATGGCGTCTTCTCTCCACGTGACAGCTCCGTCTAAATATGGCCGCTCGCCTTCCACGCCTGCTAATCCTTCTCCGATGGGAACGCCGCAGAGGAGAGCCGCAGAGACGCACCACAGTCAGGTAGGCAGATGTTGCTGCAGTGTCCCACTGCATTCCTGTGACCTTGGCCCTCCACAACCTGAGCCTGATTACCGCCACCAAGTGTCCAAATAATGCAACAACAACAAACGTCTGAAGAAATAGCCGGCAGACAATGAGTGAGCGGCTCCGACAGGCAGCGTCAGCCTCTTGTAGCCAAAGAAAAACTTCTTTAAAATCTGAAAACATGTGGCAGTTAGTTATCAAACATAACAGTACCGAAAATGACTTTCCGAAATAGATTTTTTTTTTTTTAAGTGCATATATGGAGATTATACAATTGATAGAATCAAATAAAGGATTAAAATTGTGATATCCTGAAAAAAAGGCCTTACAACTTACAACAACAATTTTATGAGATTCTGGTGCAAAATACAGTGAAATGTCCTGATAACTTCTTTAACTGTTGCATTATGGGAGTTTTTACAAACTCCGCCGGCAGCGTGGCTTTTAGGAGGATGATAGTTCGCTATCTTATTACTGCTGTTAAAAAAAATCTAAGTTTTCTTTTAAATTCTAACAATTTGTTTGGGAGCCTGACGTTTGACCCCCGGCTTCATGAGACCTTCTGATTTGAGCGCCAGTAAAAACCTCCTCCATCGAGTGATGGAGGTTTGGAGGATTCATCCCTGAACTTAACGTGTTCTGTTGGACCCTCAGATGCCTCAGATGCCCTGGATATGTGGCGACACCACCATGCTGGAGCAGATCGAGAGGAAGCGCACCCTCTGCATGGAGATCCGCTCCCGGCAGCACCCCCACCTGCAGAGGAGCGCCGAGCGGCCGCCGCCTCCACCCCCGGGCAAGAGCGAGGAGCGCCACCCAGCGGAGCGGGGCCAGTGCAAGCCGGAGAGCGCCTCCGTCCTCCCCGGCTGGGGGAAGAGCAGCGGCGCCAAGAAGATCCGTCCTCCCCCGTATCCCACACAGACCACCGTGTTCTGGGATACAGCCATCTGACCCCCCCTCCTCCTCCGTCCCCCCGCAGGGCTGAACTGGACCGGAGGGCGGACGCTCGTTGATGTCAAAGGACAAACCGTGGTCACCACAGCAATATATCTGCTCGTTCAGGTCGTCATGTTTTCTTATCATCACTGGTGATATTTGATATTTTTCTATTTCCTGTGGCTGGACTCTTGTAAAAAAAATACAAATAAATAATTAGTAGAGATTTGATGACGAATAGATATTTTCTAAATGAGATGACATGGGATCAAAAAGCAGCTCAAATGATGTACAGTAGATGTAGATGCAATCTAATATTTGTTTTTAATGTTATTTTTCTTTTAATCTAATTTTACATTTGAAAGCATAATCTATCGATACTCGTACTGTAGTAGCATAAGTTTCTTTATGCCTCCTGACTTCTTTCTGTGCTCAGATGCACTTAAGCGAACGGACTATTCAACTCTTGTCTATATACTTTACATTCTCACTGTCGTATCGTGAGTGGGAGGAGATCGCAGGGCTGCTCCACGCCGCCCCGGGTCCAGCGGTGTTGCAGAATGTACAACGTTGGCCCTCGAGACAGAAACGGGGAAACTCTTCAGTTTGTATATTATAACGGTGAGAAACTGTGTCGTCACTGCGTCAAAAAGCCTTCGACTGGTTTTCTGTTGAGGAAGTGTGAGCTGTTTTCTAAGAGATGCTATGAGGGTTGTTTGGGGGGGGGGGGGTGGAGGTAGTAAATTAGAACATACATTATTAAAACAGTATAATTTCCGGCCAAAGCCTGTTGAAAAAAAAAACAAAAAAAGCGCGATATGGGTGTGGTTGCACTTTGGATGGCTTCAAAAACCAACAAATCGGGGTTAGTGGCAATAGCTGGCGAGTCCCAGCACCCTTACATTGCCATGCACACTGCGAGCGCCGACACAGTGTCAGTACTTGATGCCAACGCCCAGCCCGTACAATCAACACCCGAGCTTTTAGAAGATTCCTTGATTTTAACTGCAGATTATAATAGCCATATGCACTTGCGTAACTGTCAAGATTATGCTTATATATTTTTTGGGGGGAAACTGTTAGGGAGTAGTGAGTTGTGCCATGGACCGTTTTTTTTTTTTTTGTTGTTGTTTTTTTTTCATTTAACGGCCAACCCCCGGAGGCGACGCCTCAGGACACTGCCTGCGTGCAACGTTCAGTCGCCTGTAATTGGTCGCCTCTGAGTCAAATTGTTTAGTTTTTTTAAGGACCTATGACATGGCAACAGCTCAACCCGGTCGAAGCGACGGGGGATGCACAAGGGCCTACAAGTCAAAAAAAAAACCCTAACAAACAGAATCTGCACTACCCATCATCTTCCACCACATCTAATCAGGCTGGTTCCATATGCCCTCCACCCCACCCCCTCCCACACACCCCCACCCCTCCCCCGCTCTCTCCCTCTACCTCAGCCTCCGTCTCACACCATCCGGTTCTCTTTTGCACATTAAAATGCAATGTCAGCATTGCCAAAATAGCACGGGTTTGAATGGAGGAGCGAGCCCGCAGAGTGCAAGTGCAGTAGCCCCTTTTCAGTGGGAATCAATGGTGAAGACCCCTGTGTGTCGTACCTGTGTGTGTGTGTGTGAGGGAGGGAGCTGTGTGTGTGTGTGTGAGTGTGTGAGTGTGTGTGTGAGTGAGTGTGTGAGTGAGTGTGTGTGTGCCAAGCTACACTGTATGCAAGTTTTAAAAAAAAAAAAAATTAAAAAAATGATTGTTTTAAGACATTCACTTTTCCCTGTCGTTGGTGGGAGGAGGCCGGAAATGTAATAACGATGATGTACAATCTTTCTGTGTGTATAAACGTGCACTGTGAAAAAGGTAGAGAGAGCACCGCACCGTCAGTCCTCTGTCTTATTGCACTGAGTGTTCTCTTCGTTTTGAGTAAATAAATTTAAAAAAAGAAAAAAAAGAAAAGGAAAAAAAAAAAAAATGTTTGAGGATTAAAAAAAGTACTGTATTCTGATTGTCACTTGGGTTTCCGTTGAGAGAAATAAATAAATATGATCTTGAAAACTGCTCTGAAGGTTTGATGTGGTTGGTTGGTCTGCATGTTCTTCCTGGGCATGTGCAGGTTGGTTTGGGGTTTTTTAAACTGGTGACCCGCTTCCTGACCAGATGAACGAGTTAACGAGGATTTCACCACAAGTCTGGGAAATCAAAACAACACGACAGATTATCAAGTCGGCGTGAAAAGAAATGAAAGTCCAGATCAGCACTGAGGGTTTGGTTGGATTCTGGCCTTGGGTTGAGAAGCCCTCTGGATTTTAGGGGTTTAACATTTTTGTTTAACGTTTCACAAATTGGTGAGTCTGTATATAATTAATTTGTGTCACAAAACTCTTATTCAAAGTGTCTCCTAGAGTATCAGGGCCACTAAAGAAAACAATTCATGCACTTAAAAAAATAAAGTTGAAAATAAATGTCAAGATTTTGAATTTTATTTTTTAAATGCAAACTGGAGACGTCTGTCCATCCCTCATCATTTGCTCGCCGAAATAATCACATTAAATCACACAATTCTGACTATGTAGGGTTGCTTACTGCTTATAGACGTCTGAGTTTAATGTTTAGTAATAAAACAGTTGAGAAGCACCCGGGATCAGTGGCTGTCCCCCGTAGAGCTGCAGGCTGCTCCGTCTTCTCAAAGTCCAACAGTGATGATAACCGAACTGTTGATGAGCTAAACGCCTGTTGTGAAGCATCGCTTCACCACTTCATGTTATAGAAGCAGTCAAACACGCTGGACTGGATGGACCAGAGACGGACGCTTCCAGGAGGAGGAGGGCTCCACTTTGATTTTAGATTTTTCTAAACTGCATGGGGGTTTTGTTTTTCTTTTCCTACATAGGATGTGGCTTCATGGACGCAATGGATAAAATTGGTTAACCAAAGATTGATACTTCAAGCCGACGAGGCTCCAGAGGGTGAAGCCGAAGTTTATCCCCGGCGAAAGATAACCCATCGTTACAGAATATTTAGTGTTAAGAGGCTCCTTTGGTGATTTAGAATTTTGTTTGTCTTTGTACAGGATGTACAGTTTACAATGGTAGAAATTTGGGTGGTGTAAGAAGAAGGTTGTAAATCACTGATCTGCGGGTGTTTGAATTAATATTTAAAGTCAATGTGTCAGGGGTGGATTCTGGTTTAGGCCAATCAGCTGATTGGAACTTCCTTCTAAATGATCTGAATCATTAAAGATGAATGGATGTTAAAATCATGAATGTCTCGTCTGCACCCAGAGTAAACTGCGATCACCTCAGATGGATGGATCAACGACTTGCACTCTTAAAACTCAAATGTTGGTTTTTTTTTTTTTTTTTTTAATCGAGTACAACACAACTTGGACACGAAATAAACAATCTTCTAAGAATTTGTCATGTGAAAATGATTTTAAAGAAAAATTCAGTTATTTCACAACAATCGGAGCCGTTTCATCAGGAGGAAGTGCATCTTGCAGAAAAAGACGTTTCTCTATTTACAGCGAAGCGACAGGACAACCCTGAGTACTTTGATTCTGAACGCCACTGAAAGGGTTAATCCCGGAGGCAGACGTTACACTGGCTGGTTTTGCGGCGCTGCTGGTCGAGGGCCTTGATGGTGTGGGAGCGTTTGGTGACGAACTGCTCGGCGGGGTGAACGGTGGTCAGCCAGTAGCTGTACAGGTTGGCGAAGTAGTGGCAGGAACCTCGTGCACCTTGACACTCCACGAACGGGTGAGTCCGGAAATCCTTCATGCAGCTTCCGGAGGAGCTGAGCGACTGACCGCCGCCCTGGTCGCCCGACGCCGTGTGCTGCAGAGCCGGAGGAGGCGGCAGAGTCATGACGAGTTCGTGAATGTTGAATGTTCTGCGGGGAAGCTTTCACTCACCAGGAGGAAGGAGAAGCCCGTCCACAGACTCCTCCAGCCGGGGGGGCACGCCGGCACCGTGTGGTCCTGGCTGTGGAACGCCGCCACGGGCGAGTCCGTCTCGCACACCACGCAGCGGCTGATGTGGGGGACGATCTCCGAGCCGAGCAGCGGCATCATGGGAATGGGGGCGGTGGTGGAGAGCCAGCAGGACTTGTCGTTGCGGCTGGAGTAGTGGCAGGCGGCCGTGTTGCAGTAGGAGAAGGGCATGGTGGAGAAGGTCGGGAGGCAGGAGCCGGGCTGACCTGCGAGGAGGCCCAACCAGAAGCTGAACTATCACTTCAGGCCGCGTTGACGCGTACCCGGGTTTTTACAAAAACTGATTTTTCCCTCAAGTGTGCGAACTATACCGCGGCTTTCCGGGGAGGTTCACCAACTGCAACTCCACCGGGAATCAAATCCACATTAACAACGCACCGAATAACCTCTGAAATACTTTAACATGCATCAACAAACCAATAATTGACAGCAAACGCGCATGACCATCAAAAAAT
The DNA here is from genome assembly GCF_963383615.2 of Lipophrys pholis. Lineage (NCBI taxonomy): Eukaryota > Metazoa > Chordata > Actinopteri > Blenniiformes > Blenniidae > Lipophrys > Lipophrys pholis. Next base: position 53,835,759 of record NC_137635.1, read on the forward strand.
AAGTTCCCGACTACCAGAGCTCCAGTCCTCAGTACCACCATATACAACACAGGGCTGAATATTAATAATACCTTCAGACAGAAGTCTCCACAGACCTGGATCAGCTTCTGTTGCTGCTCCTCAGAGTCCCCCCACATTATTTTTATTAGGCAATCCAACAGTTTAAGACTAGCGCCCCCACACTTCAATGGTGAAGACAAGAATTGCATGCAGGCCGGCAACTTTATTAACGTGAAAGAGTGAAGATTCACCCTCATGCACTAATAAAAATACATTTAAAAAATTGCTTGATTTTACACATGATCCTGACAAAACTGTTCCCAAAATTTCACAAATCACATTTTAAGGGGGGGCTCCTGTCTCATTAAATGGGGGCTGACCTGAAATGGGGAGCTGCCTTTATGTGTAAATGCGTGGCACCAAACGCAGAGAAATATCACAGTTTTTTCTTTAAATGCGTGTGAACGTGGCCTCAGAGGGAAAACTTCCTACCAAGATCCTGCGTGTGAGCGCTCTCCTGTGCCTCCAGGTAAACCAGACTGTATCCGAACCAGAGCCGGCTGCTTCCTGCCGGGCACAGCGGGACGTCGACCGACTGGCTATGGATCACCACAAGGAATCCAGACCTCAGCGGGACCCCCCGGCCCGGCTGACCCCGGTCACCTGCAGGACCAGGGAAACCTGCAGGAAACAGGTTGATAATCAAAGGACAGGTAGAATAGTGTCATACTCTGTTGTTCTTGTAAGAGTATACGTGATGTCCTGTCACGTCAGTGTTCAAATAGACAAGAGAGTCATTCCAGCCTCGTAGTAACATGAACTTATAGAATATAAACACAACAAGCTCTATTTACCACAAGTGTAAATGAAAAGGTTTGAGAGTTGTGGGTCGGCAATTTTTTTTTTGTATTGTTCTTATTATTGAAAAAGACAAAAAAAGTATACCTGATGAAAATGAATATTTTCTCAAAAAAACATATGAATACTATTGACAATGACTTCAATTTAAAAATAAAGCCAATTTTAATTAAACCTTCTCATGTGAAATGTCCATAAAACTGTTGCATCCTGGGTGTTTTTACAAACTCCCCCTGACAGCAGGGCTTTGAGGCGAGTCCAGGTTGTTTGCTGGTGGGGCCTTACCGGGTCTGGGGGGGGGGCCGCCAGGCGTCGGGGTGGTGGTGTTAGGCCTCGATGACCTCGGACCACCACCCCTTTCCACCTCCAACAATTTCCTTGGTGGTTTGTCCTGATCGGAGCCTCTTGTTTTGGCCCATGGGGCTCATTTTTGACACCCATAGAGGCGTCACTTACTTTATCAAAGTCCTGGACTCTTCCTGTCTACACAATGTTGTGTCTCACAGACATCAGGAGTTTAATTATTAACATTTAAAAGATCACAAGCCTGCATTTAAAGTCATGTGTGGAAACGCTGATGTCCGCAGTAAAACTATTCTGTCATTGTTTCTTGAGATCCATCACATATAAAAAAGCATTAATTAGAAGATTTCACTATTGAAATAGAGTGTATTCATTTAGAAATGCTTATAAATTACATGCACGTCACTTGTGATAGTGATTGCAAAAAAAAAAAAGTTTAATCTAATCAACATCACTCATTTCAATGGGATTTCTTGTAGGGAAAAAAAACTGTAACGAAGTGGCGGCTGGCCAACAGAGGGCGCCAGGGTGCCTGATTATTAACTCTGTCACAACTCTTCTAATTTTCCTGTTTGAAAGGAGAAATTTGGCTGAAAAGCTGCAGGTTCAACTTTCTCCATCATGGATATTTTTTAAATGCAAACAAACAAAATTGCATTCAGAATTTGTCAAATGTGTCCAGGTTAGTTAATGTTTATAAATGTTCAGATATGATATTTATTAATGACTGAAAATCAAAGAGCTGAGAAAAAGCAGTTTCATTTGCACTTCTTTATTCTTTTAGGTTTCTTTCAAAGCATTCTAAAACATTTTGAAAATGAATGGATGTGTTGTTTGAAAAAATACCTGATATACTTTTTGTTTTCCCTAAACTCAGACTCAGACTGTCATTTCCAGTAAACCAGCCCCAATTTGTTTACAAGTATGTTAATAGAAGAGTCTTAATAAGTGCTCTCTATTAACTTGCTTGTTTAAAAGAACTATAATGTTTCGCCACTAGGGGGCTCTGTCAATCTAAAAAAAGGCATAATTGTTGTGAGGTACACTAATGAAGAACCCACCTAAGAACTTTACCACCAGTCGCCACTCGTCTAACGTATCATGAGAAACTGATAATTCACCTTGTGGTCCAATAAAACCTTGCACACCAACATCTCCTGGATCACCAAGTGGACCGGTACGACCAGGAGGACCCGGGTAGCCGGGAAGACCAACAGACCCAGTTGGACCTTTGTCCCCTGGAACAAACAAGCAAACACAAGAGTAAAACAAACTCCACCACAGAGATGGACAAAACAAGCATTTCGAAACTCTGACCTTTCCGTCCTGTAGCTCCAGGTGCGCCGGCGCCGCCGGGAAGGCCTGCTGGTCCTGGTCTGCCGGGCGGCCCAAGCAGTCCACGGGGGGCAGGGATAGAAGGTTCGTGGATGAATTCACCGACGGCTCCTTTGACGCCTGAAAGTAACACGGACGTCTCGCTCAGCGAAACGTCTCAGCACAAAGACGGGTTCCTGCTTCCTGGCAACAGAGCGACTCACCCTGGCCTCCAGCTGGGCCTTTGTCCCCCTTCCTGCCGGTGGGACCGGGAAAACCGGGTTGACCTTTGGCCCCCTGAAAGCCCATTCGGCCATAATCGCCTTTGTCACCTGTGAAGGTGAAGCGACGTTCAGTCAAACTGCTTCTCGGGGGGAATCTGACCAAACAGTCATCTTTTTTGCGTACCTTTTCGTCCGAGCCGGTACTGGGAAACGGGAGGTCCTGGAGGCCCCGGGGGGCCCAGATATCCCTTCTGGCCAGGTGACCCCAGGGAGCCACTCCGCCCTGGATCTCCTTTGGAGTAAATGCTGCTTCCGGGGGCCCCGGGGGGTCCAGGAGGGCCTGAAACACATACGACATGTAAATATCACCACAGGAACTTAAAAACAAAGTATCATGAACGGGGACCTTCGTACCTGGCGGTCCTGGAGGTCCCTCATATCCTGGGTCTCCGTAGGGTCCAGGTATCGGCGTCTCACAGCCTTTCCCAGGAAAACCAGGCTCTCCGGGGTAGCCTGGGGAGCCTGAGCAAAGACAAGTACACAAGTGAGACGGACAATGAAAGTGTCTGGAGGCAACTTGGCGCTCGCTCCCCAGGAGGAAACAGAACAGAGGACCTGGTACCTTTGCTGCCCGGTGGACCCTGCTGGCCTTTAGGTCCAGGGTAGGAGGATCCTGGAGGTCCTAGGTAGCCCTGACCTCCTTTAGCGCCGGGAAAACCTAGCGGTCCGGGTGGTCCGGGGATGTCTTTGCCTTTATTACATGATAATAAAACAACGTCTGGTTGTTACTGAACCAGCGGGACGATAGACCGAAGGCTGGAGGTTTCATCCATCTTACCGCTGGCTCCCTTCATCCCCCTCGGACCTCGGAGCCCGTTCAGTCCATCCAGTCCCGGCGGTCCAGGGAATCCTGGCAATTGACCACAGCGAGCAGAGAAGTTACATCGTGCAACAATGGGTGTGTGTTAATAGTCCCTCCTTTCTCCTTTCCTATCCACTTCTCCTTAACCCCGGAAGTGATTGAGTGGCGGTCATGATAAGAAGCGTTGGAATTCTCACTAAGCTAAGGAAAGGGGGCTCAATGCTACCTTTAGAACCTCCTTTAGCCTAGGAAACACTGTTGCTTCCTTTAGAACCTCCTTTAGCCTAGGAACCACTGATGCTTCCTTTACCAAAGGAGACCAGCTCATGCTGCCCCACAATTCCTTGCAGCGACAACATTTAAAGGAACCCGCTCATCGGAGCGTTCAGGGAAACTCAGGATGACTGAAAAAGGAGCAGATCATGTAAGTTACCAAAGCAACAATCTGCCTAGAACAACTTGAAATCACCTAGAACCCAGATCCCAACTAGGATGTTCTGGATGTTGTAGAACCAAAACAGTGAATTCCAGTTTTAGTGCAGCCTGTTCTCACTCTGATTGGTTCTTTATTCACCTGGCAGCCGTTTTCCCTTTAGTTCCTCTTTCCTGTGATTTACATTCAAACCTTCAGATATTTGAGATTATATCAGTGGTTACAGCCTCAGGGGAAAGTGAGAGAAATGCACTCTTTGTAGTACATTTTCTGACATTTGTAGTTTTTTCACCACGACAGACGTCACTAACCTTCCCCGTCGGATTATTATTATGCCACCTAGTGGAAGGGAGGTCTGATTGTCAAAACAATGTGATCGTTTTTCCTTCACTCATTTCGGAAGGCTCCTACCACCTTTCCTTAACCCTGTGACGTCATCCAGGGGGCTAAGGAAAAGTGGATAGGAAAGGAGATAGGAGGGACTATTCAGAAGCACCCAGAGAGTCTGGCTGAGCGGTGAACAGTGAGCACGTCCTCCATGTCCGTCCACTAATGGGAACGCTGTTTCAGTACCTGGCGGTCCGTTTGGACCCGGTGGGCCCAGCGGTCCAATCCCTCCAGGATCACCACATGGACCTGGATAACCTGGAAGGCCTGAGGGGCCACGAGGACCCGGCAACCCTGGACAAATAAACACACATTGACAAGTCAGATGGAAGGTAGAACCTCTGAAACTGAGGTTGAAAGATACAAAAATATAGTTAATATTAGTTGCATCTGTTAATAGGAAGGAATCTGAGCTGAACAAGAGATCAGGTGATTCTAACATCGATTTGTTAAAATATGATGAATCTATAAAAAAAAAACTAGAGCTACAATCGGTAGATCTACACCAGCGCCATATTTGTTTGTGGAACCGAGTTAGCATCACTAGCATGTTAGCCATTAGTTCATAACTAACTTGATGCTTTGTATGGGACTTTTATTTCGCCGTTTTGGGGGATTTCTTCGGAAACGGTTCGCCGTTAACGTCTCAAAATCTAATGGATTGGTCCTTGGGTGATGACAAATCATCCCTGAAGATGTCATGCCATTCGGGTTAATAGTTTTTGCGAAAAGTTGGTAAAATACATACTAACCAATAAATAAATACACGCAGATGAAAACAAAACCTTCTCTGCCAACTTTTACCAATTAATTGTAAAACCAAGCAGGACAACAAAAGATAGTGCAACATTAATTGACTAAATATTTTTATCATTGAAATTGAAGAAAAAGACCAAAGAAGGATTTTTAGTGACTGATGTGAGCATACAGTATGTTTACCGTCCCGGACATTAAATATGGGAACAAATCAAGAACAAAACTGTGGGATTTAAGTCCAGAGAGGCGATTATCCGTCTTAAGGTGTTTTTATTTTATCTATGCAGACAGACGGACAGACCCAGAAGAGCAAATAAACAAATAAGTACAGCATAATTGTGAATGCAGGTTAGTTTAAAGTATTTTCATGGGTTCAGCCTGAGCAGGATACTGTATATTTATCTGCAGCTTCGTTGCAATGATTGTGAAACTCACCTGGTCCTCCAGGTCTTCTAGATTCTCCAGGTTCCCCTTTAGGTCCAGGATACCCAGGCCTTCCACTGAACCCCGGGTCACCTAGATCTCCTGGAGGTCCTATAAAGGCTGTAAAAAAAAAAAGAGAGCAAGAGAGATGAGACTCAGTTTTTCAAAGAAGTTGAAAACTGGTTGTTTTATGTTAAAAACTGACATTTCAAATTTTTTTTTAATAAAAATCGATTTCATTTACCAGTTTTTCCAGGGTCTCCTTGCAAACCTTTGGGTCCTCGGGAACCCGGTTGTCCGTAAGACGGTCCCTGATCCCCTGGAACAGATTTGGACAGGCTGAATGAGATTTAGTCAAACTGAAAGAAACACCCAGACAAGCCGGGCGCCATGATGGTAACTACTGTCATTTCACCAGTAGAAGCCTCTTTTCACACGTTTTGAACCCTGAAGCTTAAACCATGACGCGGCTGCTTTATAGATTCTCACAGGTTAACGAGCTTCATGCCGCCTCTGAAACTGTTTTCATTGGGTGATCAGGTGCATCGCATAACTCTGAACTGCTGCGCTCCGTGGCTGACCAGTCGTCCTCCTCAGAATCACAATAACCGATAAAATACCTCATCGACCGAGATAAAACCCTTCTGTGTTTGTGTATTTTAGCTGTAAGTCTCTTTGCTGTCCACCACCAAACCACGGACGCCGTGTTTAAAACTCATTATTTTCTTTAAAATCAAAAAAATCGAACCACACCCACAGGTCTTGTCAGATCTGCCGCAAAATATGGAGTAACGGACAGTTTTGTTGAGCCCTTCTGTGGTGAACTCGTGGGGAGGGCTTTTTTTAAGCACATTTGGACGCCGACGGCTTATAGATGGACAGGTCTTACTTTATTCATCCCCACTTGGGGAAATTCAGATGTCCAACATCATCCAGTGTGTGCCATCCATAACTAAACACTCTCACAACAGTACAGACTTAAAAAAAAGATAATAAAAATAAACAATAATAATAAAAACAGTTAAAAAGCTTCTGCAGCCTATATACTGTATATCAACAATATACATTTTTTTTGGTGGGTGCTCCTCAATAGTCCAGTAATTACAGTAAACAGCTTTATCGTCTTTGCTACAAAATGAAATACAGAACGAAACACGCCTCTCACGGACGACTCACCCTTGGCTCCTGGGTATCCAGGCAATCCGGGGACGCCGTCGTGTCCCGTCGGCCCCGGGTCGCCCTTCAACATACACATTCAAACAATGAAATCAGGCGTGATGGACTCAATGCTGCAACTTCCACTGACAGTGACAAATGACCGGAGGGAATCATTCGACGTGATTGAACTCCCCAGAGGGAAACAGAACAGATTTATCCACAGTGTCTGGAGTGGCAGCTCTATTGATCCGTCACGGAACTATCAAGACCATGAATTAAGTTGACGACGCACCGGATCCCCAACAGGCCCTGGATATCCCTCCACACCCAGGAACCCTTTAGGTCCAGGATACCCGGGAGATCCTGGTACTCCCGTCCTGCCAGGAGAACCAGGGAAGCCCTTGTATCCAGGAGGACCGGACCATCCATCACCCGCCGGGTCACCCGGCAGTCCCACAGCGCCCTTCAAACCTTCATAGAGAAAAACTAATTAACTATTAGGATTTTTTGGGGAGAAAAATGCTGGGGAAAAAGAAAAGGTGAGTAAATGAAGTTTAATGTTCATTGCCTGCGAATCCTTGGCCGCCCGGCGGCCCTCGCTGTCCTGGAAGACCTGAGGGGCCTTTCGTCACATTGGGAAAGTTCGACTGTCCTGGATATCCCCGGAGTCCAGGTCCTCCTGAAGAGAGGAGCACTTTGCTTCATTCCTCATTCTCAGCCAATAGAAAGACGATTTCTTTCAATCTTATTTCAGCTATTTTTATTTACCAACTGGAACATTCTCCATTAAGTCAAAATGTGCTACGTCCATTTAAAATGTACTGAATTCATCATCCGTTCTTTCCTGAATTCAAGTTTCGAGACGGGAAATGAGATGTTTTTTAAAATTCTTATTCCATTTTCGATTCTGACGATTCGGTTCTTTAGCAATTCTTATTTGGAAAAGAAACCTGCAGTATGACCAGCAGAGGGCGCTAACGCTGCTGCTGGGTTGAGATTCAATGCGGAGCAGATTGAAAATGCGAAGTTCTCGCTGCCGTGTGAGAATGTTTCTGCATGTCGGTCTTAGTTCCTCCCTCTGATGAAACATCCACTTCGCAAGTTGTTATGCTGTCGTCTTTTCTCCTGAAACGGAACCAAACTTTGGAGCGTGTCTGCCGTGAGAACCGATTCTCGATTAACCTTCGTAACCAATCTTCTGTTCAAAAGGCTTTTTCCATCAAACCTCTTTCACGTTTTGACGACGTTCGTTCTCCCGTCGTCGTCAGATGTTTGCGGATGATGTGACATTATATCGGCTGGTGTAACGGAGGCGTGGTCGACCTGTCGCTGTCCATAGCTCGACCACGCCCCCTGCTGTCGTCCCAGTTTATCGTCCTCGGGCCTCGCTGCCTGGCCTCCACGATCTCCGACCTTGTTCCAGTTCATTCTGGGATTTTTCCTTTCGTAATGTTCTGATATGACCGATATGATCCCTAACACCAGCAGACACATTAACACAGCCAATGTATCTGACACATGCTCACCTTTCAGACCAGGAGGTCCTGGAATCCCCGGCCCACCTGGAGGACCATCATAGCCTCTCTCTCCCTGTTTCCCTCTTGGTCCCGGAGGTCCTGGAGGACCGGGTAGCGCCCTGAACCCGGGAGGACCGGGGAACCCGCTCACACCTACAGACAGTGAAGTCAAAGTCTTGAGACGTTTGCAGACTGGAAACAAAAAGAAGAAGAAAAAGACTTACCTTTCAGTCCTGGCCAGCCGCTACGCCCCGGATCTCCGGGGGGGCCTGGTCTGCCTCGTGGTCCACCGGTTCCTGGTGGGCCGGGAGGACCCGGAAAGCCTTGTGGCCCCTTCCGTCCAGGGCCAGGTGAGCCGACGTCTCCTCTGGAACCTTTCTGCCCGAAGGAGCCTGAACAGAAGACGGTTCATAGAGAAGTTTGGTTTGATTCTGTGACTTTATCAGGAGCATTTTTTTTAAAGGGCCGGCGTAACCACCTGGAACTCCTCTGCGACCGGGATTACCGGGAGACCCTGGGGGGCCCACGGGACAAATAATATCACAAGGATTACACGGGGGGCCACGTGGACCATCTACTCCTGGGTCACCGTGGAGTCCCCACTCCCCTTTAGGGCCTGAGTGTCCAGGTGGGCCCGGGGAGCCTGTAACACAGAAGAACTGAGGCAATCACGAGACTAGAAGACTAGGACAACTTCAAATTGTGTAAATCTCTGTTGTGCGTCCCAAAAAAAAAAAAAAACAACACTGAAATGTGAAATAATTAATGGTTCCAATGGAAAATGACTGAAATCAGAAATGATTCAGAAAATTAACTTAAAGTTTTGTTTCTCTTCTCTTGTGTTACTTCTGTAATGTTTTACAGATTTTTTTGTTGTTTCTCTTTTGTATTACTTCAGTTCCGTTTATTTTTTCTGTCTGTTTTTTCTTGTATCACCGGTGTTCACGGTAAATTACAGAAAGTGTAAAAAAGAAAAAAAATTAGTGCGTGAACTTTTACGCACCTTGAACTGAAATGTTTGCACTGTAACTAACCCAAATAAGCCAGTTATTCATTCATTCATTCATTCATTCATTCATGTTTGGAGGAGTGTTGGTCAGTGACCGAAGACGACTCTCACCAGGTGATCCAGGACTTCCAGGACCTCCAGGGGGTCCGTGTTTTCCCGGTGCACCTGTACGGCCTGGTGGACCGGAAGCACCCGGTGTGGCAGAATAAACGTCTCCCGGTTCTCCCTTCCTGCCCGGGAATCCTGGTAATCCGGGAGCGCCTGGAGGACCTTCCAAAGTTAGTCCCGGGACACCGGGGTCACCCCGATCTCCGGGTAAACCTGGAACTCCTATTTTGAACCAAAGAAACAAGGAGTTCTGTCGGTATGGAAGCAGCCATATACTTTCATTTTCCATATCGTTGCTCATCAATCGAGCAGTTACCTGGCGGTCCGATCACACTGCTCCCATCGTCTCCTTTCATTCCCTTCTGGCCCAAAGAACCGGGTCCTCCGGGGCGACCAGGTCCTCCGGTGTCGCCTGGGTATCCTGCAAATCAAATACTCCACTTTTATGACAACATTTTGAAGGTTGAAGAAGCCACACATGGACTAACGTCACATTTTATTCATGAAAATTGTGTTTTAACGAGACGTCGGGTTGATTCTTAAAACTCTTAGAAAAACTAAAAGAAAACTAGAGCTACACTCGGTAGAGCGCACGGCGTCGCCAGCACCACATTTGAGCAGGATAGCCGTTAGCTCATATCGATGCTAACGAGCCTGTCAGGTAGCTACATCACTGTGTGAAACACTGAGCATGGAGCGTCTCCATGGCAACAGACGCTGACCTCCTTGGATCTCCTACATGAGGTGCCTCTCTCATCTGCTTTGTATGGGAATTTTTGGGGGATTTATGAGGAAACGGTTAGCCGTTAACGTCCCAGAATCTGATGGATTGGTCTGTGGATGATGACAAATCATCTCTGAGGATTTCGTGCAATGCGGGTTAATAGTTTTTAGCAAAAGTTGGTAAAATACATACATTCAAACCAATAAATAAGTGAAAAATACACGCAGCCAAAAACATTGACGATGAAGTGAAACTTACCTGGTGAACCTTGCTCACCCTTCTGACCAGGCGGACCATTGTTATCACCACAGCAATTCTCAGATTCACCTGACGACAGAGACAGACCCCCAGTGACTCGTCGCTTCGTGCATTGCTGAATGTTTCAGCACTGAGTGAGTCTCACCTAGAGGACCTGGTCGTCCTGGAACTCCTGGCACACCAGGAAGTCCCTCATCTCCCCTTGGCCCCGGTGCCCCCTTAGGGCCTGGAAAATCTGGACCGGGGGGACCTGCAGGCCCTGGAAAGCCTATGGGTCCAGGTAAACCTGGTTCACCTTTTGGACCTCGTGACCCTGAATATCCTGCCCCCTGCAAATACGTCATACAACACAGTAAAATTAAAGGTTGATGACTTTATCGAAATGATAAAACTGGATTTTAAATACATATGGACACTTACCGGGGGTCCAGGGTCTCCCACCGGGCCGGCAAAACCATCCGACCCTGGATTACCTGTTCTTCCTCGAGGACCGGGAAACCCATGGTCTCCTGCGTCACCCTTTGTGCCTTCCGAGACCGAAAAGAAACATGTGAGAATGTCTTTGAGGCATGTAATAATTAAAATCCTATTTTTTTCGCTCACACAGAACATGACGTGACACTAATGGCGCTTTTCCACGAGTTCCTACTCGACTCAACTCGCCTTTGACGCTTTTCCACTTCATGCTAGTCCCCGCTACCAGGTATTTTTGTGGTTCCTCAGCCGAGGTTCCCGATCACAAGAACGCTCACAAATCGAGATAGCGCCATGAGACAGCGTGTGGAGCTCAAAGCTTGGTTTTCAAAATTACCTCAATTTAAAACTAAAATCTGGATCCTCAGTTTAGCACAAAAGCCGTTTGGCTCATAGGTTCTCACCTGGAATGCCGACACTAAAAGCGTCTCCTTTCTGACCCTTTTGACCATTTAAACCGGATATTCCTTGAAAACCCTGAAAGAAAGCGACGACTGAATGAAAGCCATGAACCACAAAGAACAAGCTCCTCTTCAGGAAACAGAAACGGTTTCGACTGGTCCAATTCTGCTGATCTTACTTGAGGTCCTCTTGTACCGTCGTCACCTTTTCGTCCCGGGTTCCCCTGAAGGCCTTTGGTTCCAGGTCCACCCGGAAGGCCTGGAAAACCAAGTGGTCCGGGGGGTCCAGCAGGGCCCGGGTACTCCACATTTGGACTGCATTTACAATCCCCAGGACAACCTGCAGGAGATAACAATGAAATATGAAGCAGCATGATGACAGGCACTCGAGAAAAAAATTATGTGGCACTAGCCGAGATTTCAAATCTTATTTTCATACATGATTGATAATTTGGCTTGTTTTAAAAGTTATTTACTTATTTTTATCTTGATTTTACAGTATAATCATAAATTAATTTTCAATCTGATGGCATATTTGAAATACTCACCACTGATAACCTCTGGAAAAACACCAGATCTATAGCCATATGTCTACCAGACCAGGAGATATAGCATAGAGGGCCCGGCGGCCATATTGGATTTAAATGCCAATGGCTGACTGCAGCCGACTGTGATGATGATGGCCAGTGAACTTTGACCCAAATTAGTAAAAAAATAATAATAATTCAGCAAATCACCTGACAGGGTTCTTCGAGATAACTTTTTAGTATTTTGGTGGCCATATTGAAATCGAGGCAAAAAGATGGCCCCAGAGCTTATTTTAAAGAGAATGTCTCAAAGTACCAGAATCCAATGAGAAAACCTTCACTGGAAATTTGGATTTTTTTTTTTTTTTTTTCTTGCCTGGACCCGTCAGTCAGGGTCAGCAATGAGAAAAACTTCAGTACAGAAATTAAGAATTTGGTGGAATTTGGTGGAATTTTCACGACTTGGTCCTCAATGTCAGCAAAACAAAGGAAAAGATAGAAGAACTATAGAAGGATCAGATGACTTCCTGTGCTACCGTAGAGATAGGCAAAAGCACTAAGTAAGTTCCTGGAGGAACACCTAGTCACACAACACAGACATCCAGGGCCCCACCCACCAACCCAGAGTGTAACTGATATAAACCAACTGGTCCGGCTCACCTTTAATTCCGTAGAGGCCCTTGCTTCCTTTTGCTCCTTTAAGACCGCCCTCACCTGGATCTCCCGGGTTTCCAGGTTCACAGTCGTAGTCTGCCGGATCAAACAGATTTTCACCGCCATGAGATATGAAGATTTATTGAGAAAATATTGTGAGAATGAAAAATAAAAACTTCAGATAAATTACCTCCGCAGCCTTATGAGGGTTAGAAATGTCCGCACATTCATGGAAAGTTAAATAAAGCACATAGTTCGTTAAAACACTATCAAATAATTCGTATATAGAGTACATGTGTGCAGTAATCAAGAGGCGCAGGTTTACCTGGAGGACCGGGGAGACCCAGAACACCTTTGGATCCTGGAATCCCTTTGTCTCCCTTTGGTCCCGGCATCGGATTGGTTTCATAGCTATTAAACCTTCCTGGTTCTCCCTTAAAACCTTTTGGACCGACTGGTCCTACAGCACCGGATCCGTCTAGAAGAAACATGAGGTGAACGACACAACCACAGCGGACACATTTCACTGCAGTGTAATCGGAGTAGCGTTGAGACTTAAATCCAGACAAGATCTAAGACACTTCCAGAAAGTTGAAACTACAAGCAGCCATGATTAAATGAAGAAACACTGGAACCAAACGTTCTGGATAGGAGAACATACAAGATGGGTCCAACTGGAAACGCTGAAGATGTGACATATACAGACAGAAGAAAAGTGAAGCTAAAAAAAAAAAAGTATGAAATATGAAGCAGAGCTGGTAGAAGAAACACAATTCAGGCACAAACGAACATCTATGAATCCAGTTTTACCCAATTTGGGCTCAGAGGGTGTTGAAGAAGAACACAGGTGGAGACAATCACACACACACTGGTACAAATAATTGATTTTAAAGTCATTTTTTCGCCAGCGTTTCACCTCCTCCTCCTGGTCCGGTCGGTCCAGAAACCTTCAGTATTCTAAGTTTCTAGCCCCTCCTTGATTTTACTTCATTTGAATATTGGATCATAGGAGCTGCATTCAGAATCTGCTGTGTCTGTGTGAGCTGGACTGGCTCCGCCTACACATGCCCATCTTGGGAAGAGGAGGAAGTACTTCCTCTCGTGGTGCCATGTGCCAGAGCAGAGCTGCCTAATTGTGGGAGGAGTCAAAGGGAGGGGCCTACCTTGATTGGGATTGGCTAAACCCCCAAAGACACTATATAGGGTTTGATTTCTGATTGGCTGGTTGGAGCAACACACTTTTTAAAACCTGAAACAAGCCAGGGAGAGAGAGGACAGACTGTCTTCACTTCTGGGGCGTCAGTCCAGGTATGGGGACGATTAGTACTGCTGGAGAACCTTTAGAAAGTGGATTTTGCCTAATATGAGCCCTTTAAAACAAACGCCAACGTGACCAGAACAGACGCTATAGACCAGAAACATGACATGAAATAGAACTCTTAAAACCAACTCAAACACTTCTAAATCCAGTTAGTGAATATTCAACCACGTCCATTCAGACATGTGGCTTCACACACGAATATCATCGCAGACAGACGGAGGTTCATCAAGGATGTTTTTCAAACTGTTGTGCAGTATTTCATCAAAACACAAACTTTATGATCCCACGTGCAGAATGGGCTGCTCCGAAGCGTCTGCAACATCCTGAATGATAAAGTCACCAACGAGGATGTTTGGTGGTTTATCTATTCAGTAATGAGCCGTGTTACATAATAATCCCAGAATATAATTGCTTATGAATGTCTCACAGGCTCCTGCAGCTGTAGTAAGAAGAGAGGAGTCTGAACCTGCAAACTGAAATAAAGGCTGAACTCTGACCTGTTAAGCCTGGTGGACCCGGAGGTCCAGGCCTGCCCATCGGCCCAATGTCCCCTTGGAATCCAAGTGATCCTGGATAGCCTGGTTCACCTTTAGCACCTGGAAAGACGGAATCGTTGGGGGTGTTTCTGGTCTGCTGAGGGTCTTTACTGTGCCAGTAGAATCTATCTCACCTCTCACACCAGTTCCATTCGGATAGAGCAGCGGTCCGGGATAACCTGGATCACCGGGGAAACCCTGGTGAAAGAGGAGCAGATGGAGAAAACGTAATCAAGACAAGCACAGGAAATGGCTTTGAACCACTTCTGTGAAGTATTTCTACCAGCGGGAGAAGCTGCAACATGTTTCCACAATCTGAAGGTAGAAATTCATGTTTCCATCACGTTTCTGATGTCACTCCAAAATAAAACTTTTGATTTATTTACTGACTCACCTTTGAGCCAGTTTCTCCAATTGGACCTGGATAACCTCTGTCTCCATAAAGACCCTGAAAATGTATTTTACAACTTGATGATTTGTTTAAAGTTACCAAACATCGCTTAAGAAGGTTTTATCGTCTGAGAGGCCTACCTGAGGTCCGACTGTCCCGTCCCTGCCAGGACGTCCTTGAAAACCCTGGATAGAGACACATCAGACATTATCTCAGAGGTTTTCATAAAGACTTTATCAATGCTGACTGAGGGTAACTACCCGAATTCCAGGAAATCCAATGATTCCTTGTTCTCCTTTAATGCCAAAACTGTAGGAGTCTCCTCTTCCACCCTGGCAAGGAAAAAGTGACTTTTTCTTTTCCTCCATCTCTCAGACTCACTTAAAATAATAATAATAGCAGACAATAAAACTCACAGGTCTTCCCTTATGTCCACATGGTCCAGGACGACCTTTCTCTCCCTGAGAAACACAAGAATATTTCAAAAGTCAGCAGGGATCAGGAAGCTTCTACTTCTCTGTAGTCTTCATCAATTTCTCTGCAGTAGAAGAAGAGCATTCACCTTAAAACCTTTGGGTGGAAGAACCTCTGGAGGTTGCTCTACAACTTCTGCTAGTCCTTGTGGACCAGGGGGGCCCTGCTCACCCTGGATTACCAGAAGAAAGAGAATAAAAACTTTGAGCTTGTAACTGACTTCGTCTCACCCCAACCAAACATAAACCTCCAAGATGAAAATCTCTCTTACATCCTCGCCTTTATCTCCTTCCAGAGATCCTCCAGGATCGCCCTGCCAGACAAACGAAAGCTTCAGAGGAGCGTCGGGAAGGATCCTGACAGACACTATACGATTTCTAACAGCATGTACACGGAAAAATACTGTCCAGAATTTGCTCACCGGGGGTCCTCTTACACCTCGTGCTCCGCTATGACCCTGATTAACAGAAGAAACTCAGATTTTCTGCACGTTCAGCATTACACAGGAGATTATTCTTTGTATTCTGGTGTTTACCTCAGGCCCTGGTTGACCAGGAGGGCCGGGGAGGCCTTTAGGGCCAAAGCTTCCAGGATTACCCTTATTGGAAAAGAAGAAGAAAAGAAAAAAAAAGGGACAAATATCAGAATTTTATGTGACATATCAACAGCAACTCAGTATTTTTATATTCAGGTTTTGTAAGAAGAGAAAACATACAGGAAGTCCACGTCCTCCATCTCTCCCACCGTCTCCCTGTCAAACATTCGTTTATGAAAGTTGTGTATCGTGAATAATTAAAGTGAGGAGTTTAAATCTGAACCAATCTAAAGTGATTTAGAGAACTTACAGGAAGTCCTGGAAGGACGACGCCGCTCAAAGGTTCTCCTTTCATCCCTTTCGGTCCCGGTAATCCCTAACAAAGAGTCAGAGGGAAGCCTCAACTTAGTCATTCTGCAAAGAACTGGAAGTGACATGAAAGAGCAGATTCGTCCACTGTGGGATTTACCAGTCGAAACAATGGATGTCACACACTTCAGTGCAAACACAGCAGATTCTGATGTGATATTTTATATACCTTGTGATACCATTTTATCCACGGTAATAAAACAAAAAACAGATTTAATATTCAATCTATTGTGATTAATTTTCCTTCTAATTCAACAAACAAAAACAGGGTCCATGACCAAAATCTCAACATAAAGCCAATTTTAATGAAACCTTCTGGTGCAAAATCCAGACGTCCAGAAAACATCTCCTGTTGCATTCTGGGTGTTTTCACAAACTCCCCCTGGAAGCTCGGCTTTGAGGCGAGGCTGATGAACAATGTCGGTATCTTTCATGGCAGCATCACCGATACCTCAGCTCGGGTCTCAGTGTTCTGTTGTATCCACTCTGAAGAAATGTTGTTGTTGTTTTTTTTATAATATTTATAATTTGCTTGGTGGTTCGGCCAGACTGGAGCCTCCTTCACGCCAGCTTTGGCAACACGGGCCCCTGCGTTTAACACCCCTGATCTACAGCTTTTGGAAATTCGAGGAGATCCGATGGAAACAAAACAAACAAAAAGTTCTGAACGGTGCGTTTTTGTTTCCTGGATCCATTATGAGACAAAGAGTCGATTTCAGCATGAAAGCTTTGTTTTGGTGTGAGAAATGACTAATCCTCTGCCGTGAGAATGACACACCACGGCTCGTGAGGAAACATCACTGGATGGAATAACTCACCTGAGCTCCAGGTAAACTGTTCAATCCAGGGAACCCAGGGGAACCTGGCAGTCCTCTGGTCCCGTTACAGCCGTCCACTCCGGGGGAACCAGGCTCTCCTCCGGCTCCCGGGTGACCCTGAGGAGGATGAGGAGGCAGAGTTATGAAAAGGGAGAATGTAGAGCTCAGCAGTGTTCTTCACGTGTCTCCACTAGAGGGCGCAGCATGCTCCAGCCCAGTTAAAGAGCAACATTTATCTTGGATGCAGAAAGCGGACAGGTTTCCACCGGGGAACGCTGCAGGACGTCTTTACAAACCAAAGAGTGTCTGAAGCTGCAGGACTGGAGAGATCAGGGAGGAACGTGTCAGCTCTGCACTGAGCCCGACACCAGATAAGGAGTACCCTGGAGCGCTCCTCATCTGAGGGATTACTATTGAAAATACAAGCCGTTTGTCTTTTCCACATTCGCAGGTGAATAGATAAACAGCAGATTACTCACCGGAGAGCCTCCGTTACCAGGAAAACCTGGAGCTCCAGGCTTCCCCTAAAGGGACAAAGAGAAAAACATTGGAATAGAGAAACAACAATAATCTTAGTTCTTATTTTGGCCGTTTGGCGTAGACTGCTGGCGCCGTCTTAAACGCAGCAGAAACCCTGGAGATGCACACGCATGCAGACACTAACACTGTCTCCGCTGGGCCCCTGTGGCCCCGGCGGGCCCTCGGCTCCCCTCCTGCCTTTCTCCCCGGCTGATCCTTCGTGACCCAGAGGGCCCGTCGGACCCCGAGAACCCTGCTGGCCGAGCCTCCCCGGAGCTCCCTGCACAGAGGACAGAAAAGACAAAAGACACAGACTGAAGTGTCTCAAACAAAGACACTTTTGTGTGCGAGGTGTCGTCACAGTTCAGCTTGTCTTCATTCCAGCTCCTTTGAATGGCTTTTTTTTTTTTCAAATTATGACAAAAAGATCTGTTGTGTTTATTCTTTAAACTGACTTTCTATGGACAGACTGAGGACGTTGAGCTCGTCAACTTCAGTAATCTACAACACATGCAGAGCAGTGGAGAGTAACATTACTGTTATTTTCATTTATTAGCTTTTTATATTAAAAGATAAAATACATTTATAATAGTGAATGTACATTCAATAATCAATATAGAATAAATGTTAGCAACACTGTCCAAGATTATTTTGTAAATTATTCACTTACTTATTCACTTAATTGTTCTGACTCACTTACTTCCTTACTCAGTTACTTCCTTACTTAGTTACTTCTTCATTTACTTCCTCCCTTAATAATTTATTTTTAGAATTTCAGCTAAAGTGTGGTTATTAAACAAATTACTTGTTAATTATTTAAACACAACCCTAAGAAATCTGAATAAAAATGTAACAAGGAAAAATTAAAAAGAAAAAAAAGAGGTTTGGAACTAGAAAATGTGACAAAAATATGCAGATCAAAATAAAAATGTAAAAAGAAAACAATTCAAGAAGACACTAAAGAGTTAAATTTGATTTAAAAAAGCAGAAAGTCTTCTGTCGTATTTTAACCTGACAAGTATAACGTGGTGTTAAATGCATATAAAAACATGTATAATATATAGAAAATTCATTTAAAATCCAAATTCTTATTTTCTGTTGTTGATGCACCCCCTTCCCCTGAAAACACCCTGAAATAACCATCAGCTCATCATCACATATGTCCTTCAGGAAGTGGTAATTCATTAAAAAACAAGGAATTCCTACCCGAGCACCTTTAGCAGGAATACAGCGACATGTAGAGCAGTCTCTGCCTTCACACGGACCCTCAACCCCCCCCTGGACAAAAAAACAACAACAAAGAGCAGACAAGTGAGAACATCTGCAGGTGGGAACATAAATGTTTGGGTTTAGTTTCATTCAGCACGTTGGAGACAGAACAATCCAGATTAGAAAGTTCTCAGAGATCTGAGTAAACACCGAGCGCTCCGACCTTGACCGGAGCCTCTTTGAACGACATCCGTCTGAAGAAGCCATGCCACAAATTCCCATCGACACGTGTGTGTGTGGGAGTGTGCGTCTCTTCTGAGAGTGTTACGCCGGAGCGATAGCCTCGCCGCAAACATTTGCCAATGTTTTCAGCATCGCTCAAGGCCCTACCAAATATTTGGACGGGTTTACACGGGTGTGAGCACACTGGAGACGTAAAGGTAGCACTCGCTCGCTCGCAGCTTTAATGCACAGTGCTCCAAGAGAAGCTGCGGGTTCAGCGTCTTGCCCAAAGACACTTCAACATCTGGATAAGGCGAGATGGGAGATCCAACCGCCGCCTGTAAACCATAAACCACCTGGCTGTAAGCTTTAAAACCACAGTCGTCGCGCCATCACAAAGACGTTTAACGTCTCTGTGGAATCACCAATTGATGCAAAACAGTAATAAACATAATAGATGTGTCTTTAAAACACAGTTACCTTAAAATTCCTTACAAATGTGGCCCTAAAGTTATAAAATAAATCAGTCTTTCCAATGGTGTCAGATTCAAGACGTATTATTTGCTGGGAAAAGTCGTCCAGCGGTCGCAAGTTTCCTCACTTTTTTGCAAAGTTTATATTAAAATACAGACAATTTGTAAGATGATCGATCAGTTCTCTGACATATTTTAGGATTCTGAACTATACTGCCAGTTAAAATTTGTTTATGTTGCTATAAATCAAGGGTGTCAAACTCATTTTAGTTCAGGGGCCACATACAGCCACACCAGTGAAATACACTTTTAATATCCTTTAAATTGGTCGAGTTGAAAAATGTTTATTTTTTGCAAAATGTTTCACGATTACGGTGAAAAATTACTACAACCTCGACATGAAGTACATTTTAATGGCGCAAAAAAATGCAATCAAATGTCAAAAAGCTTGGATAACTTCTGCATTTTGAAGATTTTTACATGCACGTTTTGAAAATAAAAGCTCACCCTGGAAATCCCCCATTTTGATGAATGGACTGCAGAACTGGCAAAGGTTGCTGCTTATGAAAATATGTCTTACAGGAGCACGAATAAGGTACATAAATATCAACAGAAATGGGGCAGATACATCTCAACCATGATTACATGAGAAAAGTATGGAGGTGTAATTACAACTATGTTAAACAGGATCTCTGCTAATGTGCACATACTTGAATACATCTGTTTATTTGTGGGTATCTGTATATAGATATACACATTTGTTTCGATTTTTGTCATTTCTATTAATTAACATTTAAAAAAAATAATTTTATTTTATCTATTTACTTTTAAGTAGCAAGCCATATGGAATGAGCCATGGTAATTGTATTTAGTTCATGAAAAAAAAAAATAAAAGTAAAAATAAAACCTTCCCTTGACAGCATGGCTTTGAGGCTGATACTCGTCTACTAACGCCGAGGCTTGAGTCTCAGAGTTAAATTTTATCTGCTAATCTTAATAAAACACTTAAAAAGGTCAATGGTTTTATTTAAACTCTCAGCATTTGCTTGGTGGTTTGGCCGGATCGGCCTCTTGTTTAACACCCCTGCTATAAAACAATGATGTAATATAACTAAAACTACGACTACACAACCTGTACAAAAATGTTTATATTGTTCATTCCTAATCTTACACAATCCTGTCTTGTTGTTAAATATTTATCAATCACTTCTATCGTCACGATATTATAGGTAATTCATATTATTAAAACATTTAGGGAACCACATGACATTAATAACCAACTGGAGCAGAGAATTAATCTGGATTTGAATGTTTCTCTTTCTGCATGATGTGGAATAAATAGTTTACCGCTGTTGAGTAAATATTCATATTGATCCACTGTAGGTTTGCTGATAACATATATCGCCTGTGTTTATCTACATCACCAGATGTCCTAAGTGTTTGAGTTTAAGAGGAATGTACATATACATGTGAGCTCCTCTCAAAAGCGTCACGTTTAATTTGGTCTGATCCAGTGTAATCCAACAGTTTTTCCACGAATTGTCTAAACAGAAACACCGGTTTATTTAGTCTACCTACATGTTTGTCATTGCTGCTGCAGTTTCAAGTGACACTTAAGTGGATTTGAGATGGTTCTGATCATTTGGCCACCCAAGAACATGCGTACGGACACACAAAGACGAGAGTCTTACTGCACTGAGCCGCTGCAGGAAGGCCAGGGCGAGGATCCACCTGTGGACGGAGCGATGGGAAATAAAATCACCCTCAGCTCGTGAAGAAGGACGCCCATGAATCAGATAAGTTCTGCAGCGGTTACCACTGTGCAGGTGACACTTCAGCCTATGAATGCAGGCAGCTGTGTGCTGCAGGTCTACGTGTTTGGAGTGTGAGGATGCAGAATGTGTTGAAGATCTGAATAAACATGCAGGAAGTGTGTTTGCTTCCAGGTAAATACACTCCAACAGCATGGAATGTCAATTCTAACAAGTTTAGATGAGTTTTTTTTATATGCATGATGAGGACACCGACACTGGCATGCAAGTAATGTTTCATTAGAAGGTAAGGACGGCATGTGGAGTCGTCGATTTATACTTTCTCCTGCAAGAACATTAACATCAGATGAAAATGGCTGCTGCCGTAGTGGATGAGTCAGTAAAACAGCATCCAGTGTGACACTGTTGAGATTTGTATGTTTGGTTATTAGTAGTAAATTACTTTAAGTAATAGAGTACTGAAAGTAAAAAAAAATCTTGAAGAATTGGAAGCATTAATTTGCATATTTTTTTGTTCTTCCTTTTTTTCCATTCGCATGGTCAAAATTTTCGGTACAATTTTTTGGGCATTTCAGTAATTAACTTTTTAAAATAAATTGTCATTCACTCATTAATAATTACCACAAATAATTAATTACATAAAGTTAATAAATCATTAAAAGCAATTTAATTGACATTATTAATTGAAGAACATTTCTCGTTGATTAATTCAAATTGTGGGGCACTACCGGAAATCTGGAATTAAACTAATTACCAAACTATTAGTTATAGTTTGTAAAGAGATATTAACAAATTATTGACAAATTCTAACTGACACTAATACTTGATCAAAAGAGAAGGCATTAGAGCAGAGCGCAGACTACTCCAAAACTACTTTTTTCTGTATTCCTACATTATAGGTCCTGATCCATTGAATTATGTACATATACATGTATCTATTTGTACACTTTTAACATTATTACTGTTATGCTCGGTGACAGTTAGCCTTTTAATGACATTAATGAAACTTGGTTAAGTTGTCGCAGTGTTCTGTGCCAGGCGCAGCACAAATTACTGCGACGCAAAGAAGCTTAAAAACTAAATGTTGTTGTACGTCCGAATCAAATATACAGAAAAATATTTCTGTTGTTGCTAATAATCTATTGTTTCTGTGCAATGAGACTCACCAGAGGGGGCACAAAGTCACAACAATAAGTGGGGCTTTCATCCTTTATCTCTGCCGGCTTCAGTGCTGCCCCCTGTGGGAAATAGTAGGAAGCACATACACACACACACAACTGTTAACATGCACCCATTTCCAATCCAATAGCACGTGCCGAATGACTAAACTCAAGCAGAGATGCTTAAAAAATATATACAATAATTTAATAAGCTCCCCAGAGAATAACAATGCAACTAAATTCATATCCAAATCGTGGTATCAGTAAAAAAAAGAAATACAATCATAACTCACCCAACTCCAGAGCTTAGATTAAGTTCATGAAGGATTCAGTGCGTCCCAAATAGCAGCATCTCCGGTGGGATTCAAGTGAATTAGAATCCAAACTGCCACCGTCAGTGAGCAGGAAGGCTCAGTGGCTTGACACCATCGCCTCGTTCAGACCGCCCACCTCCTCAAGGTCAGATTAAACAACCTGTCTGGCCTGTCCCGTCTCCAACCGGGAAAGTCTGATTCCACCAGAGCTGCGAGCCGACCGCAGAGTCACACATTTAATGGCTGTGTAATAATGCTGAGCATCTGTGAAGGCTGAAGAGACGCGATGGGAAGTCTGGGGCTCGTGGCGTTTCTCGTCCTGCTGGCCGTCACGCTGATGGTGACCGAGGGGAAACAAGTAAGACGTCTCTTGTGTTTTGGGTGGAGGGAAAAGTTCCGGCTTCATTCAAACACTTTATATCGACCGCTCTCTCTCTTTCTGTTTGGGACAAAGTTTCCTGTGAATGCTTGTTGGTCTTTTTTCTGTCACTTTGGCCTGCAAGAACAACTTCTATCCAGAAACCTGCTAAATCAAATGTGCTTTTTTTTTTTTTTTCTTCTTTTCTTTTCCAGCCTGTTTTCTGACACAGTGTGGAAAACTGCTTTAACTCAACATTGTATTTAATGAATGAAGTCCACAGAGTTGGTTATTTTCAGAGTGTATTCCGGCAGCTTTTACACGGAGCGGAGTTTACTCTTCTACTCTAGATACACGAGGCTAGTAAGTGTGTTTGGAACTTGTGTGTTTACCCGAGAACATCTCGGATCCGGCGGAGATGCAACCTTCATTCGCCGTGTGTTTGTGTGTTTACCGCAGTGCGTACATGTGTCCCTCAGTACGATGTTGGTGGGCGGTCGTATCGTAGGGGGGGGGGGGAGCAGGCAGGAATGTGAGGGAGAGACGTAAACAAGGCGAAGAGGTTGGCGAAGGCATTCCTGCGCTGGTTAACACTTCCATCACCGCAATCAATTGATGCCTCACGTGCACAATTATAAAGATGAGAATATTATAAAAGCACTTACATTAAGGTCAAAGGTCAACAGTGAGGAGGAAAATTCCCACTTTCACGCTGGGAGAAATCGACTGGGGTGAAGTAATGAAATGCATCTTCTACATCTACGGGAGAATGATGATGTTCAATTAATCTCATGCATGATTATAATTTCCCACACAAAAAGGATGAATTCATTACAGCTTCTGTAATAAACGACCCCGTTAAGCACGGAGATGTAATGCATCCGAAATGACTTTGATTCGTCCTGTAGACACATGAACTCGCTGCGTTCTGTCACCGTTTCTTTTTAATCAGATTTTTATTCTGCCTTTAAATAAAAAGGACACTGTGCTGAGGAGAAGTTCCCAACCCTGCGGGCCACCATGTTATTCTGCTTAAATTGCTCCCATAAATCCGTTTCACTATACCGATCAACATATTGCAGGTGCAGCAGTTCAGCTGCTTTAAATAAACCTTCAGTAACTCTGGCACCTAACATCCGAATGAGCCGGTGCGATAATGAAGAGGCACATCTGCGTAATCCGGGTTTAATTTGTTTTTCCTGGTTGTTTGCAGTGTCATTATTAACTGACCAACCTTTATGTTGGATTTACAGGAACAAGCTTTTTACATTTGATCATTCTTTCACATTTAAACATAACTTTTGTCTTCTTTCCAGTGTGTGTGCACAGGGAAATCGAAATGTCACTGTGCTGGAGTGAAAGGCAGCAAGGTAAGGTTTTTTTATTTTAATAAATAATAAAAAGGTTAAATCACAATTGTTTTTTATTAAAATAGTTTAGTCCTACAAAGTAAGATATTAGATGATTCCACAGTTCACCACAAGAACATCTAAAGAATAGTGTTAACTTTAACATTCACAAATAATTACTTCAGAAATAAAAGTGTGGGTTATCCCACCTGTTTTGCATGCAGGTCGATGAATCAATGAAAGTGTCGAACATTTCCGTGTCTGTTTAGACGATACTTAGTAAAACTGTTTATGTTGGATCAGACCAAATTAAACATGACGCTGCTGAGAGGAGCTCACATGTATGTACATTCCTCCTAAACTCAAACACCTAACACATCTGGTGATGTAGATAAACACAGGCGATATATGTTATCAGCAAACCTACAGCGGATCAATATGAATATTTACTCAACCGCAGTGAACTTTTTATTCCACGTCCTGCAGAAAGACAAACATTCAAATGTGTTTATATAAATGTTATAATAATATAAGTTACCTATAATACATTAGAATAATGAAAGTGATAAATATCTAACAACAAAACAGAATCATGTAAGTTAAAGAATTAACAATATAAACATTTTGAGATGAACTACATTTATCAAACTCTTACCGGAGCTCAGGCGTCTGGAGACTTTATGACCAAAAAAGTCATTTTTGTGACTTTCCACCAAATGAAGCCGTAAAACACCTTTAATTGAGGCTGAAGCAGCTTCGAAAGCTTCAAATGTCATTTTGATGCACATAAAAAAAAAGCTCTCATTGCATTTATGTAGTTTCAGTTCCAGTTCAGGACGGTAAACATTTCACTTCATTTTCAGCATTTTCAAACTGTTTTGACATTTTAGCTTTACAAAACCATTTTAGCTCTTTTAGCAGTTTTGCACTTCCATTTTTTGCATGTTGTTTCCCCCCCCATTTCTTGTGGTTTTAGTTATTTGTCCCTTTCTAGTTGCTGTGACTTTCATTAAAGTCCATTTAGCCAAGAGATAAGAATACTGGTGTGCAAATAAAACAAAAATAAAATAAAACCCTTATTTATAGGTAATTTTGTTAAAGCTTCAGGAAGCCACTACAGCGTGGCTGAAGAATCTATGTAGCACATCATATAATATAAGTTAGTTTTAAGGTTGTGTAGCTGTAGTTTTAGTTTTAGGCACGTTCCTGTAATAGCAGGGATGTCAAACATGAGGCCTGTGGGTCAAAACAGGCTCAGAAGAGGCTCCGATCAGGCCAAACCACGAAGAAACTTGGAAAAATTGCAATAAAACCATCACATTTTTATCGCAGTTTTCTGAGACTCAAGCCAGCAGACTAGCATTAAGGCCCCTGCATCCTCCCTTTTTGAACCCATAAGAACAAGAAGAAAATTCGTCAGTGACGTCAGCCAGCTGCTGAAAAAAAAGCTTTTTCGGCGCGACAGTTCATACTCCGATAAGTAGCTGCCGAACTCGCAGGCCACGCCCCCTCGCAGCAGCCACAGGTCTGTGAAGCGGCGTTTAAACTTTTCAACTGCATTTTCAATACATTTCTCTGAACTTTTTCAGCAATAAAAGAGAGTTTTTGTCCGAGCGCCATGTTGGTCCGGTTTTAACTCCAGGAGCTGACAGCTGTTCGTGATGCGTTCAGGTGCATCATGTAAAAGCCTTGACATTTTAACGAGCTGCGGCGCTCGTACAGTAGCGATGTTACAAGCTAAATATGATTGAAATATGACTGATAGTCATGAGCGAACTGGAACACGCATGCGCAGTGCAGAAGTTTCGGCAGTGCGGCACCCACATAGTTCGGCCAGGGTGGTTGGCACAGCCGAAACAAATGTCTTCGGCCAGAGGGAGCCGGCCGAAGGAAATGACGTCATTTTGTTCGGCAGGACCCCGCACTGGCGAACTTTCGTCTTGTTCTTATGGAGTATGAAGAGGCCTTTAGCCTCAAAGCCATGCTGTCAGGGGAAGTTTGTAAAAACACCCATAATGCAACAGCATTACACCAAAAGGTTTCATTAAGATTGTCTTTATGTTCAGGTTGGGGTCATTTTCTGGAGTAAATATTTGCTTTTTGTGGAAAATAGATATTTTCATCAAGTATTACTCTGCAACACAAGAAAAAATAACTCTGTAGTTTAAATTTAAAGGTTATTAAGCCAGTATTTAACCGGTTTGGTCTACTCAGGATGAAACTGGACTGGATGTGGCCCCTGAAGTGAAATGTGTTTGACACCTCTGTGTTGGCAGCTTCAACCAGGATCACCTAACCCCCCCCCACCAAAAAAAAAATATATATATATATATATATATAATATTACCATTAATACATCTTAACACGACAGTGAAACAAATCTCTGTCAACACGAACATTTCAAGAAGCATCTTTTGGTATTATTTGAGATGTTAAAAAGTTGTTTGCATCCATGTTTCTGTGATCGTTTACCTCCTTTCTTCGTCTGGCGCACACACACACACACACACACACACACACACACACACACACACACACACACACACACACACACACACACACACACACACACACACACACACACACACACACACACACACACACACACACACACACACACACACACACACACACACACACACACACACACACACACACACACAGGGAGACAAAGGTTTCCGAGGACCTCCAGGTGACCTGGGGCTCGAGGGCCATCAGGGACCAGATGGTCACGCCGGGCCGGTGGGACAAAAGGTAAGTCTTGAGCCACGCTCTCATGATTCTTCTTCTTCTTCTTCTTCTGATCCCCTGGCGCCGGCGCCGGCGCCGCCGCCACCGCCGCCACCGCCGCCACCGCCGGCGCCGCCACCGCCGCCACCGCCGCCACCGCCGCCACCGCCGCCTGCTCACACTGTGATGGATTACACCGTGTTGGCTGCACAGACATTTTGAGCTTTCCTGCTTGTACGGATCCAGACAGATCTCACTTCGACAGTGAAATTAATCACGGCCTGCACTTCCTAACAGGGAAACACTGGGCCTGATGGACCTCAGGGACTGAAAGGCGACCTGGTAATATAACTGTTCTCCAAGCTTCTGTTTGATTCTGTCTTAACGCCTCAAAAAATAATCTGATATTTGCTGCTTTGGAACAGGGACCTCGAGGCAAAGAGGGAAGTGAAGGGAACCATGGTTTACCGGTGAGTTGTGACACATTCTCTTTTGCTATGTCCGAAACTCCTAAGATAAAACATCTGTGTTACAGCGCCCTCCAGTGGTGGCATTAGTTTTGACAGGAGCAATGAGGAAACTAGAGAATGATCCTGAATTAAACAAACTTCATGTTATCATTATGTATTGCCATTTTTTTTTTTTAAATATATACTATTCTACAACACTTAAACAAAATTACACAGATCGGTGATGCGGTTACTATGACAACAAACATCGCTGTACCTATACATGGCCAACAGAGGGCAGCAAAAACACATCTAGTGAATAGAAAAAGTCGCATATATGTTCTGATTGCTGTATATTTCTGTTCTTTTAATGCTCTCCAGGGTCAACCAGGGTTGCAGGGGCCTCCAGGGGCCTCGGGGAGCCCAGGTTGCAACGGCACCGATGTGAGGAAACACTTTAACATCAACAACATCTTTTCTAATTTCATCATAGAAAGACGATGGGGCCTCTCCTCATGCACGCAAACTCCCTGGCTTTATTTAATTTACAAAACGGTCCCTTCTCAATATTCACAACACAAACCTCAGTCTGCGTTCTGGTGGATTCTTCAGTCTGGTCACACATAGAGCCTGGAATTCGTTTGGTCGCTCCTCATTTCTCTTTCTACATTTATTCCACAAACAACATCACAACTGACAATGAAGGATCACTGCACCTGCTTTTAGCTTTTATCAATTTATTTCTTCATATATATCACTGTACATATTACTTTGTTTTATGATTGTGTGACAGATTTATTGTTTGTATATTTTTTTCACCGTACCCCCTTGCTGCCTCTTGGTTGTAAATGAGAACTGGTTCTCAATGGACCGACCTGGTAAAATAAAAGGTGAAATAGATAAATAAATAGATGCTATAATGTTGTCGTGTTTGAAACCTGGACCACTGTCTCATGGGAATACACAGGGAGAAGATGGATTTCCTGGTATTCCAGGAGAAAATGGTCTTCATGGTCATCAGGTAGGAAACAAATCACTGAAATCGGTTGACATCCGTGTAACCAGCCATGATTTAATAAGTTTCTTTTTTTTCTTTTAATTTCAACTTTTGTTTTTGCTTCACAGGGTCCGCCAGGTCTGCGTGGGCCGAAGGTAAAAACTTATAAAAATATATGTTGCGCCTCCCAGGAGCCCTTCTTACATTCTGAATAAAGGTGAAACAGCAGAATTACCCAGCCATGTCGTTTAAGAAGCCTGGCAGCACCGCGAAACAAAGAAAAATCATGACGCTGCACAAAAACAAACTGCCCTTCCTATTTCCCCAAACTCCCCAAACTCATTTTGAACTTAATCCATGTGAGACCGACAACTTGTTCCTGGACTTTTCTTTGTTTTTCTCCTCATTCATCAATTTTCTTCTTCCACTTTATCAGCAACTAGATCTGTGTTAATCCTCAGAACAACGTAGGAGGGGGGAAAAGAACTGTTATGTTTCTCACACAAACATTTTTAAATGATGGTTGCAGACCTTTGTCTTTCCTGAGGTCAATCTTTAATAACCTGAAGGGACTTGAGTTCAAACGGTTCTAAAACTGCTGTCAAGTCTGTTAGAAACACATAAAAACATTGAAATCCAAGATATTTAATACTATTTCGATTTATTAAAATGAGTGGTGTAACAACGAAGGAATCTTGCTTTTTTTTTTTACAGGGCGATTCTCCAAACGGTTCATATCCACCGGGCCGGTCGGGTTCTCCAGGTTCACCTGGCAACGACGGACCCTTGGTAAAGCTTTAGAGGAGGAGTCTGTGGCGCCGTATGATGTAATAATGGTGCAATATGTAATAATGTAATACATTTTCAACACATTATGTTATAAGGCCGTATTTTGTAATAACTTGTTACAAATTGAAATGCAAGTGTTACACTTTTCTCTGAAACGTAATAATCTGGTGCTTTATGTAATAAATGTTGTCCTTTATCCTTTAGACATGGTTCTATGTTTAATAATGAGAAAACACTAATATTCAGTTGGACTAGAATTATATATCATTCTTTGCTTTTGCCCGCCAACATAGCGATGGTAGAAGCGGGGCTCTAAATCAGGTTGTTGCCTGCCATTGTTGCTATTAGATTTTTAAAGTTACAAGACAATCAGTGTTTCCACCTACCATTTCTAATTTCTTTTAGAAGTTAAACCAGATTGTTAACAGCACCGAGTGCATTTAATCATTTAGCCCACGTTTTGTAGTAGAGTTATTACAAAACGCGATGTTATTACATAATGAGTTGAAAATGTATTATTTGATCACATATTGCACTGTTACTACATAATGCGGTGCTACAGGGTGTCAAACATGAGGCCCGTGGGCCAAAATCGGCCTGCAAGTGGCTCCAACCCGGTCAAACCAACATGTAGATTCCAAGAATTTCAAATAAAACTGATTTTTTTTTTTTAAACAAATTTCTTAAACGTGGCGGTTATCGTTTGATTTTTGCAAAAATACAGACATTTTTATCACGTATACTCCACCACACCACAACCAAGAAAAAGAGGTTATTATGGCATATTTTACCAGTTAAGATGAAATTGATCTGAACGTGGAACCAGAACTAAAATGTGTTTGACAGCCCGTTTTTAGAGACAGAGCTCAATTTATTTATTCAGGTTTCTAGGTCAATAGTAAGTTCAGCCGTCGTTTGCATCCAACACAAAGTGCAAACTCCCATTTCGTTGCAGGGTTACCCCGGTTTGCCTGGACAACCTGGACTACAGGGGGATCCTGGACCCAGAGGGTCTGACGTAAGGCCGCGTCGGAACACTTTGAGAGAGTCCCTTCAAGATGCTTGAAATAAAAGCCTCTATTCTTTTTCAACAGGGGATTTACGGACTTCCAGGGGATCCAGGCTCCAAGGTAAAGCCTCTTCCTCGTTCTTTGGATGCGCGTGTGAATGTTATGCGTGCCGTGTGGAGATAACAAGGATTTGTTGAGTATTTGAAGGTTCAAGCTGCAGCCAGAGGTTTTCGTCTGTTTCTGTCTGCTGATGAACACAGATACCACGTGGAGAAAGACTAAACATTTCCCAACTGTTAAATCAATCATAGCTGCTCTTTAGTCACTGTGTTGTGATGTAAAACTCTGAAGTAGAGAAAGGGTTACAGCGGCTTTAGAGTGATGAGGAAGGCATTTTATTTTCAGATTTAGTCGTTAGTAGTTAGTGAACGACATTTTAGAGACTTACATTCATCCCGCAGGGTCAGGAAGGCGGCGGCGGCACTCCAGGACGTCGGGGGCCAAAGGTAGGGTTCTTCCATTTACCTAAATGAAAGATTGCATTGTGACATAAGGTCAATTCTTCTTTGATGCTGTCTATGTTAACATTTCTTCACGGAGTCTTGGTTTTTCACTGATTTCTGTGACGCAGGGGGCAGAAGGACCACGGGGCCCGCCGGGGCCACCGGGCCGAGCTAGCCAGTTCCTGCAGGGGATTTTCTTCTCACAGGTACAGAGAGGGTAGTAATCAATATTGTTCAGAGATGTTTCTGAGGAAAAGTCTCTCTGGGCTTTCAGCGGGCGCATTGAAAGACACATTTCTCACCGTGTTTCTAGTTTGACACGCAGAAATCAAACCAAATGACGGGTTAGAAAACATGTAGAATGTCTATTTTAGGGGTCGAAACTCTAGGATACAACAGCTTTGATGCAACCAAAGACCTGCTGGGATATTTTAAAATAATAGTCTCAGAAAAGAAAAAGCTTATTTTTGACAAACGTGTATATACTGTATATATATATAAGATTTGTTTTGATATTTCCTTCTATAAAAAACAAATTAAAAATAGTAAAACACAATTTCTTGCTCAAAATTTCACTGTGGTGAAGTTCATCTACAAGCTGTACAGTATTACAGTATTACAAAATACATTTGTGTTAGATTTCAACAATGTGTAGCATAAAAATATACAGTAGATGAGAAAAAGGTCAACAACAAGAACCAAATGCACGATTCATGCACTGTGGGAAGAAACGTAAGTAAATAATCATGAGGCGAAATAGTAAATCACTCCACCAACGATCATTTGCTCAAATATTTGCCTTTCTTGGAGAGGTTAGAGTTGAGCAAACAGAAGAAATAACAATAAATGATAAATCCCTTTTCTTGATCCAGTGAGACAACACGTGCCGTATCTCATTAAAGATACTACAACAATCATATTCACAAGCCAGAGGTGTGATTTTATATGGCCTGCACCTTTTGCACATTCAATCACATTGAGTAATGAGATAAAGTTCCAGTTTCTCTCCTTTGTGCCCCGCTGCAGTTTGATTAAATCAGCCTGCCAGTGTGTTTAGGTTTCTCATCAGACTTTTGTCCTGTTTAAGGAACATAATGTCACGGTGAAACACCACCAGACAAAACTAACTCCAGGACGGTTTATTAACACAACAGCGGTTCTTTATGTTACCAAAGCAGAATCCAAACTCAAAATCCACCTACAGCCGGAGGCGATTGAGCTTCAGTGTGACCGTGAATGTCGGAGAATTACAGAAATGAATATGGCTTAAATGCTCTGATCTGATTATCTCATCTGAAGGTTTATCTCCTATTCAGGGTAGGAAAGGAGATAAAGGCGATGCTGGAGAGAAGGGGTGTCTGGGAGATCCAGTAAGTTCCCCTTTGGCAGATTTTATTGTAGGACTTTTTTTAAACGCAAGATGGAATTAATCTTCTTTTCTGACTCTTGCTCCTAATAGGGAGACCCTGGTTCTGGCTACGGCCCAAAAGGAGACAAAGGGCTGCCGGGCTCAGAGGTAAAACACCAGCTCGTAATTCTTCCTGTTTGACAAAGCTCACTGCAAAAACTGTTCTGACATCCGATGGCTGCAACACATCTTTCTGCAAAAGTGTGATCAGCAGAGGGCAGTGACGCTACGTTCAACGTCTTGTCATTTACTGTTAAAGAGGAGAAAACACCATCATCATCATCTTCAATCAGTGTTTTCACATTTAGATTCAAGAACGGCAACAGCTAAATGTCTTCCATCGTGATTAATTTGTGTTGCCACTACTCCATTGAAAGCCTCCATTTCCACCAACCAGATGTTGAAACCACTGCTTTAAAACATTGGCTACTGTATCCTGTGTCAGGTGTAAATATACCCTTCAAGATTCCTGCCTCAGGTGGATTTACCTCTGCTGGGGGCTAATGGAGCCCCTTTTTCATTATATTATATCGGATACTTGAGCGAAAACCGGTGTGTCCAAGAAAGTGAACATGAAGTCGGGCTGTATAAAGTTACTCTACCAGAAAAATCTTAAATATAGTATATCTTAAATATAGATAAGTATATCTAAAATATATTTCCCATAAAGGTCTCACTTCTGAGATTAAACCAACACGTGAAAACAAGACCATTACCACTCATTTTCACAAATTTCCAACCCGCAGTTCCCTGAAGTCGATTTGTTTACAACCAAACCGGAATTTGTATCCATCGGAAAACAAATCCGACTTTCTCAAAGAAAGAGGCTTCAAGCCACAAGAATAGTCTGAAATGTTGTGAAAATGATTAATCGTTTTTCCCGTGCGAATCCAGATGTCGCGTTTCTGTGACGCTAAAACGTCAACAAACTCTGGTACCTCTCGCAAAATATAAATGCTGGAAATATGTGTTTATCTGAGTGTAATGAGTAATTTCCTTCACAAAGGTATCGACAATGTATTAGAGATGAACATCAACAACTAAAACTGTCTCCTAAATATGTCATTTTTCCCGGGTGGATTCTGGTAGAGGAACACTAATTCAGGGGCCACATACACTCCAATTTCATCTAGATTGTAAAAAAGAGCAAAAAAAACCCTTTAAATTTAAACTTCACAGTATATTTACAGAGTATACATGACAAAAAATATATATAGTTTTACAAATCTCAACAATTAGTACGGAAAATGACTATAATCTCAACATAAAGCCAATCATTAATGATTCAAAATATGGTGACTATCAAAAAAAACAAACAAAAAAAACCCCCTTCTTCTGCAGCTGTTGCATTCTGGGTATTTTTACAGACTGCTAGCACGGCTTTGAGGCTAATGCTACTTTGCTAGCTTTCATGCCAACATCACTGATATTCCAGCTCAGCTCTCTGTGTTGAGCTGTACCCATTCTGCTAACTCATGACTTCAAGGCAATATTAATATTTACAAGCCAAACAGTGAATAAATATATACACAAAGAGTTTCCCTGAGAGTGATCAGCTGATCTCTGGAAGCGAGCTGGTGTTTTGGATTAACTGGTTTCCGTGTTAACTGGCGACCGACTCACTCGATAACGACTGACGTCTGGAGCTGTCCAGACGAGCGCAGTTCAGCCACATTTAACAATAAAGTTTAAAGTTTCGTATTTTCTGTGAGTCTCTGTCCTTGTTTAACGAACATGTGTCAAACCGTGACCATCAATCAGCTGCAGCTGCATCAGTTCAGGCAACATCTGGATCCTAAGAGTCTCAAAGGGGGCGGGGCTATAAACCAGGACATTAATTAACAGGAGTTAGTGGGCAGGTAGTCACCACTGCACCACCACAAGTTTTTAAAACTAACATTACTATAAATATAACATAATAATATAACTTTAGATTTCAAAACAAAAATAAAGTGCAGAGGTTTGATGAATTAGGGTTGATTATTGAGATTTTTACAGCTTCCTTGTAAAACCTTTACTCATCTATTTATTTTCTTATTTATTATTTCAAAGTCATGTATTTATTGGAGATGTTCTTTTGGTACTTTGTACCAGTATATACTCACATCTACTAATAGTAACTTGGAGCTTTAGACAATTTTTTGCAAGATATTTCTGACTTTAACATCAATCAACATGATCTCTGGAACATCTGCGTGATCTAACAGATCAACACACTGACATTGTGCACAGGTTGACCCAGCTCCAATGCAGTGGTGACACTCTGTCCACTGTCTATGTGTCTGGCTGTTCCTCTTCGGGTTATGGTTTGAGTTGAGGTCTTTAGAGAGTCTTTGCTCATCTGTTGTCCATGAGGCTCTGTCTCAAGTGACAGCTGTCGACGACCGCCTTCCCTCTTTAGAGAGTTTCTGCTTTGTGATGGAGAATTGGTAATCATCCAGCTGAAGTTTATTTGGCTTCTTCTGGAATCCTCCAGATTTCAAGCACATTTCAATATCTTTACAGGGGAAAGCAGGAAAGGACGGTGATATGGGTCAACCTGGATTTCAGGTAGGCCACACTGCGCACGTGTGTGTGTGTGTGTGTGTGTGTGTGTGTGTGTGTGTGTGTGTGTGTGTGTGTGTGTGTGTGTGTCTGACTCATATTGTGGCTTTTTAATACAATATAGTTGTGTTTAGGGAAAACCTGGCCTCAGAGGTGATCTGGGATATCAAGGACCACCAGGACAGCAGGTCTCTCTCTCTCTCTCTATATATATATATATATATATATCATTGAGATGTTTCTGTATCTTATTGATGCTTTATTTGTTCAGGGTGAAAAGGGGAATCAGGGTCCAACTGGTCCACCTGGAGACGTGAGTTTTCCACATTTCTTAACACTTATTTTCCATTTGTACTACAAGAATATTTTTCTGTGAGACGTACGCAGGCCAATCCTGCAAAAAAATAAAAAATAAAAAAAGTATTTTCTTAAAGGATGAAGTGAATCCTGATATTTTCCTTTTCTAATCTTGTTTACAGATATATGGGATTATTACTGAGCCACTTAAAGGATATATGGGTGATCCTGGTCAACCAGGTCCTCGCGGACCTCCTGGATTACAAGGTCGATTTTTAGCTTGACCATCTAAAACCGTTTGATGTCCAGCAAATCACCAACACCAGTTGTCTTTTTTTTTAAACAGGCGTTATTGGATTTCCCGGACCGGACGGGCCTCCAGGTGGGCGGAAAAGACACGCCGCTTCATATCTTTCATTTCTTCCCCTGGTGGTGCATGAGGGTTGGTTTCTTTCTAAAAAATTCCCCTTTACCTTCCACAGGTTACCCATCCACAACGCCATATGGTCCCAAAGGCCTTCCCGGGCCCAAAGGGGACTCTGGGGAGCCTGGGAACTATAATGGACTGCCTGGTCCTGATGGGGATCCCGGAAATCCAGGATATGCTGGTGATCCAGGACCGCCTGGACCCCCTGAGGACAGGAGTACGTGAATACATGAAGTATAATTACATGTTTTTGTATCTCTGATAATCATTTTCCATCATCCTGACGGGCTCAGCAAACATCTTGTCAAGGTGAACATCTTGAAAGTGTATAATCTTGCACTTTTTTGTGAATTCTTATATCAATAGCTTGAGCTCAAAACATGCCTTATACCCTTTCACAGCTGACATGCGTACTTCTCATAGCCATACATATAACCTCCAGAGTATTTATGTACTCGTCATTATGGTGGCCCCTACACTATTTCACAGAACGACCAAACCAATCTCAGACAATATTCACCACTGTGTCACACATCGCTAACAGGAGCTTCAACATAACACCCAGAACACAGAGTGACATTGAACGGCGAGGTTATCTTGAAGAAGTCCTCACCCGCCATACTTTTTCTTTTATTTACATTTCTACAGTCATTAAAGTAATCGAGTAGTGAAAGGGTTAACAATAGCACCTATTGAAAGGAAACAGAGCTCATTGATTTTTACCTTCATCAATGAATGTTGAAGGAAGGTTATGGGTTTATTTATTGTTTGTTTGTTTGTCAATATGAGGTAATGGCTAACATGCTAGTGACGCTAACTTGACTCCGAAAACAAATGTGCCGTTGGCGAAGATCTGCGCTCTACCCAGTGCCCGTTTTGATATGAATAATTATGAACACGATTATCCATCGACAAAAAAAAGACACATAACTTAAGTGTACTAACTGCAACAGCTTTACTATTCCTTCATGAAACATAAATCTCTTTAGCTTCTTAAATCTACCACCAGAGATCCTTTGAGACTGTACACACTTTAAATATTAATATATATCATCTCGAAGTTTAGCAGCTTTGCAAACTCCCCAAAATGTTCCATGAAAATCTTTTGTGATGTTATCGGGACGTTTATGTAAGTGCTCAGCCCCTCAATTATGATACTATCTTGATTTGTTCAGTCAATCAAGATTAGCCTATTTAGCCTCTTCTCTTCATTTTTCTTTGTCTTTGAGCCATCGGTGGAGTTTTGCTTCTGAATTTCTGACCATTTCAGTTTCGCTCTGTCTGATTTCAGTTGATGCATCTGATTTGACATCAAGTCAAAACTAAATATACCCCTTAGTTTAAAAAAAAAAAAAAAGAAAGTCAGTAAAACATGTGCCTCTTTAGAAAACTAACTTTGTTGTTCTGTTGCCTGCAGCAAACAAGATCACCAAGGGGCTCCCAGGAATGAAGGGGGTAATGGGTGCGACGGGGCCCATGGGGTACTCCGGGGTGTTTGGAATGAAAGGTGGGAGGAGAAAAGTTATTGATAAATCAGCCGTTGCACATCGACTGCGCAGGGAAACATCCTAATGTCTTTGCATTGTGCAGGAGAGAAGGGGGAGCCTTGTTATACTTGCATTGGAATAGAACTGCCAGGACAGTCTGGACCACCAGGTCCCCGTGGTCCACCAGGATCCCCAGGTACACCTCACTGCATCAACCTCACAGACTGTTTCTGTTCTCCGCTTGACTCATTTAATTATATCTTGGAGGCAACAGGAACGTGAACCAAGCTGCCTTCAGGATAAAATTCAATATAACATGACCTGGAAGATAAGAATCTTCAGAAACTGCCAGCTTGAGTTGTACATTTCAATGTTCTTTCAGTGGTACTATATGCACAAATATGACCCTTTCTCCCTCAGGCCGTACTTCAGGACCGGGGGAGAAAGGTGATCCGGGCTACCAGGGACAACCAGGGTTACATGGAGCACCTGTAAGGAAAAACGTCCTAAATAAATACATAAATAACTTTTATTCTAATGTTTCATTGATTTATTTTTTAAATCTCCCAATCGTATTTCTATTCTAAAGGGTCCTATAGGAGATGCAGGATATCCAGGCCCTCCAGGACCAAAAGGAGATTCATATTCCTACAATGTTCCTGGAATAAAGGGATTTAAAGGAGAACCTGGACGGTCTGGTGGACCTGGTTTCTCCGGCGTCCCTGGATCTCCCGGAATACCAGGTCGCAAAGGCCTACAGGGACCTCCAGGGGACACGGTGAGCAGGTTTTGACCTCTATGAACTTTTTGGTGGTAATTGATTTCACAGAAGTATTCCATTTGTGAGAGTCATGTGATCTGTCTACTCTCCAGTATCCTTTTCCTGGTTCACATGGAGACCAGGGTTTCCCAGGTCTTCCAGGACCTTTAGGCAGCCCAGGGCCTGTTGGGTACCCTGGGCCAGGTGGATTTGGACCTGCTGGATTTCCAGGAAGTAAAGGACATGTCGGGGTACCTGGCCTACCAGGACAGCCTGGGATTCCAGGTGAGAGACTTATTCGACAAACTTAGTCATATGCATCAGACTGCTTGCTGCTGAATGGCAGTTCCTTCTCCTGTCCCTGGTTGGTAGGTCAAAAAGGAGAGCCCAGCTCCGGTTACATCCCAGGACAGCCCGGACCACCTGGGTTCAAGGGTCAACGTGGCCTGAAGGGAAACCCAGGTAGGCAAATGTGACTGACAGATTGATTAGAATCTTGAACTGGTGATTGTATATAAAGGGTCGTGGTTCAAAGAAACATCTGTCATACTCGCTATCAACCATCCAGGTTATGAAGGGCCCCCAGGAGTCCCTGGAGGACCAGGTTTTCATGGACAGAAAGGAGAAAAAGGTCATGTGTCTCCCCCATTGCAGAGGTTACCAGGACAGAAAGGTAATCCAATGAGATATCTCCAAGAAATGAATCAAGATTTCTTAACCGTAGGGTCATTTTGAGTGTTTAAAATAACAAAACAAGTAAAAGTAATTTTGATGTATTTGTTGTGATACAGGCGATAAGGGGCAGCCGGGTGTCCCTGGAACTCCAGGAAGGGGTCTTCCAGGCCAGCCAGGTCCTCAAGGCCGTCCCAGTTCTCAAGGACCAAAGGTCAGAAGCTCAACAGTTTTGGGTTGTTTTTTTCCCTTAATACACTAACAACATTGGGTGGGTGGAGGGTTGGGGGTGGGGGGCGGGGATCTATTGTTGTCTCTCAATCAGGGGGTTGCAGCTTTGATTCCCCCTCACCCTCTGTCCACATGTCAGTGTCCTTGAGCGAGACACTGAACCCCAAACTGCTCCCAATGGATGGACTGAGCACCTTGCCAGGCCGCCACACCCGTTGGTGTGTGTGAATGTCTGTGTGAATGGGTGAATGTGATTAACAGTATGAAGCGCTTTGGCGGTTGCTAAAGTGGTGCGAAAGCGCCTTATTAGTGAAATCTAAATTCATTTCATTACATTACATGTCACCTGGTATATTGCATCATCTGGTATTAAAGTTAAAGTGACTGAAAAGCATCTGGTTCAATTTTGATCTCTGGAGTATTTTTGCAAGAACAAAAGGGAAGAAGTGGATTTCTATATTGGTTCTCTTTGATATGATCTTAAACAGAAGTCATTAGTGAAAAGGTTTGAAATCTGTTAAACAACAGCTACTATATGAATGTTGTGTACCATATTAAGTACCACTGACCTTTAACCTCCCAACAGATTATACACTTGCATTTCAGGATGAGACCTCTTAGATTCTTAACATCTTTAGTGAATTAACATTAGTTCATTCCACATTGTGTTATCCTCAAAACATACTGTTGTGTTCATACATATAGTCGATTTGATATTTGTATTTTTTAATCGTCACCTCAGTTTCACATGCCCACCAATCTTATATAATAATCATCTTAACTAAATCAGTAAATCTTTGTCTTTACATAATCAGGGCGATGGCGGCCTTGGATATCCTGGCCCCCCAGGCTCCCCAGGCCGTCAAGGTTCAGATGGAGAACCGGGGCCAGCAGGTGACCCTGGTTTCTCTGGCCGGCCTGGTAACCCCGGACCTTCTGGCAGACCAGGGTTTCCAGGAGAGAAAGGTACACATACTTTAATCCTACAGAACAGTTGCTTGGTTGATGTCTGTTTATGGACTTTCTGTTTCATTCAGGAGTTAAAGGCCCACCAGGCCCCACAGGACTACCTGGTACAAAAGGTTTTTGCGAGGATAGGTGTAGACCAAAGGGAGCATCAGGACCAGACGGCAATCCAGGACCACCAGGTCAGTATACACCAAAGTAATGTGATTACATTACTGTCTGTTCTAATGGCCGATATCGTCACTGTGCTAAATAATCCATTGTTGGTTAAAAGATGAATATTTCATTTTGTCTGCCCTCTTCCAGGACCTAATGGCTTTCCTGGTCCAAAGGGGGACCCGGGTTTTCCTGGGTTTGGTACACCTGGAGCTCCTGGACTTCCCGGTGAGCCCGGTCTCCCTGGGCCTTCAGGCCCAGGTTCACAGGGGCCTCCTGGACCGAAGGGGGCCAAGGGACAGAATGGGTATCCTGGTTCAGCAGGTATGGCTTTGATTCTCCTCCAGGTTAATGTGTCATTTGAAATGCGCTCAGGTCCCGGAATTCTACATGTCAATTACAACCTCAATCAAAGCTAATTATTTTTGTAGGACTGAGAGGAGACCCGGGACCTGATGGGATACCAGGATATGGATCACCAGGACTGCCTGGAAGCATTGGACCTCCAGGTCCAAGAGGTAATGCGAAAGTTTCCTCATTTCATTTAATCGTGAACCTTTGGACATTTGGTTCACAGTTGTGATGAAAACTTTTCAGGTGACCCTGGACTACCTGGACCCAGAAATTCCTATGGACCTCCAGGCTTACCAGGTGACATAGGGCCCCTCGGACCTCCAGGACTTCCATCCCCAATAGACAAAATTTTGGGGCCCCCAGGGGACCACGGCCATCCTGGTATACTAAACATTTTACAGTGAGCTGATGCGGTCTACTACAGTCTAGTTTGGGTGATGTTTGAGATTTTTGCACTCTGTGGACCATAGGTGACCGTGGACCAACTGGTCCTCCTGGAGACCCCGGAAATCATGGCGCTAAGGGACGGAGAGGAAGGGATGGAGCACCAGGAGGACCTGGACTAAGAGGTTTAACACTAATGTCATATTCATGATAAGGTTTCAGATCCCTGGAGCTCATGCTTTGAGCTGTGTTTGTGTTGTTTATGTTCCCAGGTCCTCCGGGTAATCCAGGTCTCGATGGATCAGTGTTTTCCAAAGGGGCCCCGGGAGGTTCTGGAGCCCCAGGAGACCCTGGACCCCGAGGTCCTACAGGTAAGAACAGTTTCTTAAGAGTATCGAAGCTTAAATTGAACATCGACATTATGTTAACAAAGTCAAAGCAATAAAAAGTATTTATATACCTTGTTTCTTTGGTAAATTCTCACAGGGCACAAGGGAGTAAAAGGAGACACAGGAGGTCCTGGAAGAACTGGTCCAGATGGTATTCCAGGTCGAACCGGTCCCAAAGGAGCTCCAGGAGACCCAAACTACTCTGGATATGGCCCACCTGGACCAGTGGGACAAAAGGTAGTGATCTTCTAACTGCTGGTCAAGCTCAGATCTAATAAAGTGCTATAGACATACAAATCTACCTTTATATCTGCACTCTGTCTTCAGGGTGAACCAGGGTTCACCGAGACTTCCAGGATGAAAGGTCAGAAAGGAGAACCTGGTAATCCAGGCCCTCTGGGTCTTCCAGGAGGCTACGGACCAAGAGGCGACCCAGGACGTGGTGGACAAAATGGTTAATGCAACTAATGGTTGAAAAATCGCGACAAATACAAACTAAATTTCCTTCAACTTTCCACCAAAATGCCTGTTCTCATCATGTAATTCCAGGACCTCCAGGCTACCAAGGGCCAAAAGGTGCAGATGGTCCTCCAGGAGGCAAAGGGTTCCCAGGACCCAGTGGACCGCCAGGTAACGTAGAACTTGTAACTGCCAGATTTGTACGATATTCATGAAATTCGTATTTGTAAGTTCAGTTCGGCTTGACAGTCTGTTTGCATGACATGTTCAGGTAACCTGGGGCCACCAGGTGTCGGTGGATATCCAGGTCCCAAAGGCTACCAAGGCCAGGATGGGATTCCGGGACCACCTGGGCAGAAAGGAGAGCCCAGTAAGATCAGTACCGCTGAACAGTTCCTGCTTTGAGAGAGAAGCTGCTTATGTCGATTATGGCTGCGTATAAAAACTTGCGTATCCCTTTATCGTCCTCTGCAGGCATAACTCACGGGACTCCGGGGAGACCAGGTAACCCAGGTCCAACAGGTAAGTCAGAGATCATCGGCAGGATGTTTTTCAAAACTGTAATCAAAGACTTTTATTACGTTCACCAACAAAGTTGGCCGAGAAGGTTACGTTTTCGTCTGCATGTGCTTTATTTATCTATTATTTTGTGTGTATGTATTTTACCAACTACTCACCAGAACTGCATGAAATTGACTAACAGGACATACACGTTTCAGATTTAAGAGAAAATACCGTGACAAATTCATGGATAATGGATCAATGTACGGCAAGCAATGTGATTTAGAGTACATGGGAAAATGTTTGCATTGTTTATTATTGCGTTTGTTTATAACGTGTTATTGTGAAGAGAGGCATTTCGCCAGCTGGTTCTCCAGCAAATCGTTCTCATGTTAGCAAGGCCTCATGCACACAAAGCCCTCTTTTGAATATTAACGTGTGTACGTGATGTCTCTCATGATGTTATTCTATTGATGATCAGCCAAAAGATATCCACAAAATATTATCCTTCAACTGTGTGCTTTATTGCCCATTCTCTCTTGTATTGCTGTTGGGATATTAATATCCTTGATGGCTTTGCCCCAAAGGGATCAATAACAGTTGTGTGGAATCTAACCTAATGTAATGAACTGCATGAGCATGCGTAGAGATTTAGTAAATCAGGCCCTAAGAGAGCTCAGTGGTGCAGCATTGAAAATTGGTTAAGCTTTAAAATAGCATTAGAATTAATTCCATACAGATTTCTATACACTACTTTGCATTAAACGTCAGGAGAGATGTTAGAATTGTCAGTATTTATAGTTTATTATGCTCTAATTGTGTGCTGTAAGTGAGCTGAATGTAGTTTATTTTATCACTGCTGCTCAGGCCCTTATGTAAGATACAGAAGACTTATGGATGCACGGATAATAAAGATGAAGTTAGATGTTACGTTGACTTATCTAAAATTATGCTCCATCTTGCACAACCAAGTTGGCCGAGGAGGGTATGTTTTTGTCTGCGGTATTGGTTTATTTATTTTTTGGTTTGTAATGTGTGCTTGTATGTTTTTCACCAACTTTAATTCACCAACTTTTCAACTCCCCACCCTGAATTGCATAAACTCTTCAGGGATGATTTGTCATCATCCAAGGACCAATCCATTAGATTTTGGGACGTTAACGGCAAACGATTTCCCAATAAATCCCCAAAAAGTGCAAAACAAATTCCCATACAAAGCAGATGAGAGAGGCACGTCAAGAACGTGTTGCCATGGAGACGCTCCCTGCTCAGTGTTTCACACAATGATGTTGCTACCTGACAGGTTAGTTAGCATCGATATGAGCTAACGCCTATCATGCTAGCAATGCTAACTCGGATCCGCAAACAAATGTGGCGTTGGTGAACCGTTGCGCTCTACCTAGTGTAGCTCTAGTTTATTTGTTAGTTTGTATGTCCATCAGGGCTGACGCTGCTGTTAGCCGTCTGCTAGCACACTGCTAA
This sequence comes from Lipophrys pholis, assembly GCF_963383615.2. NCBI lineage: Eukaryota > Metazoa > Chordata > Actinopteri > Blenniiformes > Blenniidae > Lipophrys > Lipophrys pholis. The sequence goes on from NC_137635.1 coordinate 53,878,964, forward strand.
CTCCGCTCTCAGCCAATCACAGGCCGACTCACTCTAACAAGTAACACAAAGGAATATGAACCAGCAGGACATCATTTCAACAACACGAATCAATTCAAACGACCCGGACAAGTGAAGGAGTGTTTGATCAAATAACCTTGTAATCCATTGGTTTCCATGGTGACTAATGTGGCGTTGGCGAAGGTATGCGCTCTACCGGGTGCCCGTTCTAGTTATTCTTTCGTTTTCCAGGTCCTCTTGGAGACTCCGGTCCTCCCGGCCCTCCTGGTAGAGGAGATTCTGGACCAGCAGGGGACAGGGGGGTTCCTGGTCCTCCTGGTGTCCCTGGTGCAAGAGGACAAACAGGACAAGGAAATTATTGTGTTCCTGGGCAGAAGGGAGATACAGGAAACCCTGGAAATCCCGGAAGCAGTGGTGAGGATGGAGTTTTGTGTCTCTTTCATAAAAGTTCACAATCTCTGGATGAGATCGAACGTTTTCTGCAGGTTTCAGTCAAATTATCATTTAATGTAAAGTTTAGACTTTGTTGATGGAAGAATCTACTTTCTAATTTTAATAAACGTCACACTGAATCTTTGTAGGCTATCCTGGTCTACCCGGCCCTCCGGGACCTACAGTGGGCGGGTTCAAAGGAGACCTGGGGGATCCAGGTCGCCCAGGAAGTCCAGGTTTTCGCGGGTCCCCAGGAGATCCAGGCTCTCCAGGACAACCGGTAAGGTGTTATTTCATGTTCCCACCTTGTTAGAATGTGAAGGAATCATCTTTAAAGCTTTGTTTTTCTTTCCTCGCTAGGGTTCTGGAGGTCCACCCGGAGACCCAGGACCAAGAGGCGATCCTGGTCTTCCTGGATACCAAGGGCCCCCTGGTGATTTATCATTTGATTGATACCTATTTATTTTACCTATAAAGAAATATAAAAGAGGAGAATTTATTCAGTGGCTTGTGAGGATGAGTCCGTGTCACTAAAATTATCTTTTTATGTGTTTTAGGTGTACCGGGTGACCCCGGATACAGTGCAGGCCCTCCCGGGCCACGTGGGCCCAGAGGTTTTCCTGGACCACCAGGTGTGGCAAAAATTCCCTCCTTTGTTGATTTCAAACTTTCACCGCCAGACTCCGTCGTTTCCTAAAGAGCTGTTAGTCCCATAATACCCAGCAGAACACTTGGTTCTCAGAGTGCTGCTCTCTGGTGAGCCCTCGGTTTTCCAACAGCAGACACGGAGGCGGAGCTTAGAGTTGTTAGGCTCCTCCCAGGTGGGACCAGATCCCAGTTTCAGTGGCGGAGGCTGGCGTAGAGCTGCTGCAGGACCCTGGACCCATTTCTAGTGAAGCTGCTGTAGGTTTAGTCTGCTGGGAGACAAACGCTGCATTACATGCGTTGCTGCATTACATGCGTTGCTGCATTAAAATCCAAGTTTTAAAGTATTTATTTGTTATGGTGGAGAGCATACGTGATAAAAATGTCTGTCTAAAACTTTCATTTCTGAAACACTAAAATACTTAACGAGATCTGGAGATGAAAATTAAGATTCATTTCTTGCTTTAATGTATTTCTTAAATTTTTTTTTCAGGCTTTAATATCTTTCTATTATTAATCTGTTTCTTTCATTTCTTTATTTTCTTTTATTTCTTTGTAAAGCCATGTGAATTGCATTGTGTTTAAAAGATGCTCTACAGATACATTTGCTTTGCCTCGCCTTGCCTTGAAATGACTATAATATTAACATGAAGCCAATTTTAATAATGCAGAATACAGTGTAAGTAAGTGAAGTTAATTCATAAAGTGCTTTTCACAGATAAAAATCACAAAGTTCTGTACATAAAATGGGAATAATACAAAAATAAACATAAGAAATTTATATAATTTATAAAGTGGGAAATTAATTTAACCAAAAGCTTTCTGAAATAAAAAAAACGGATTTAGGTGCTAATTGAAATATTCATTAAAAAAAAACTATCCTTTGCAGAATGCTGTTGCATTCTGGGTGTTTTTATAAACTCCCCTTGACAGCATGCCTTTAAGGCCAGTGTGATAACAGTGAGGGAGCATCAGCGATATCTCAGCTTCACTCTAAATGTTGTTTTGTCATTACACTTAAGAAATTGTATTTCTTTTAAATCCATGTTTTCATTGTATTATTTACAATTTTCTTGGCGATTTGGCAGGATTGAAGCTTCTTGTGTGTCGGTTTTCACCCGCCGGCTTTATGTTTAACACCTTGGCAAACTGGTACAACATGACAGCCGCCACATTTGAGTTTGCTTCTGTTTTTCTCCAAGGATTTTTTTATTATTGTTGGATTTTTCTCTGACGATATATGAATGAATAATTTGTGAGCCATTTAATAAAACAGTGTTCTTGGTCTGTACGCGCAGGCCGCAAAGGAGACTCAGCGATTGGGAAAGTTATTTATCAACCCGGTTCTCCTGGCCCACCTGGCGGCCCCGGATATCAAGGCCTGACTGGGAGCTCTGGTCCACCGGGACCACCAGGCCCTTCAGGTTTTATATCCTTAAAGCAATTCTCTTTTAAAATCACGTTTGAAAATCATCAGTCAATAAATAAATATCATTTTCTAAATATGCTCTCTATAATTTAAAAAAAAGTATTTTTAGTTTTTATTAGTGTTTGTTTGCCTACTTTTGTGCTTTTTCATATTTTTCCATCCCAGGTCGGCCCGGCCTCAAAGGATCGTATGGTTTCAGTCCGCCAGGTCTGCCGGGTTTCACTGGACACAAAGGAGAGAAAGGACGAGGAGGACTTCCAGGTTTGTTTTTTTTAAATAAACATCTGTCTTATATACTTTAGGAATGATTATTACATAAAAGTAAATAAATAAATAAATAAACAAAAGCTCCCAATCAGGACCTTGTCAAGACTGCGAGTGTCATGACTTCCAATCCATATTCTCCTGGGACTTGATAGTTTTATTTTGACAGTCACTGTAAAAACAATCTAACTTGGTGGTCTGTCCATGCGAAATAGCGAATTGTTCTCTGCTGCACGTGTGTGTACTGTATGTGGTTTCATTACAAAAAGCACTCAACAGCACCCACTAGTGGCTCAAAATGAAAACTGCAAAGTTTTCAGCTTTTCAACATTGTTTTCAAAATGTTGCTGTGTAAATGCAAAACTATTCCAAAATGAAAACCCCAAAACCATGCACTTTCACTTGAAACGTTGCGTAAGCGAGGCCTAAATTGATCTTAGTTGTGAGCGTGTGCGATTGGATGGACGATAATGATGACAATAATAGTAATAATAATGATAATAATAATAATACATTGAATTTGTAATGCACTTTACATTTAAGCAATCTCAAAGTGCTACAGAAAAATAGAAAATAAAAGAATAAAAAATTTAAATTGTTAAAAGAAAAGGTAGGTCAGGGCGAGAAAAGTCTGTTAAAGTTTAAAAGGGACACATAAAACATTAAAAAAAAGACTTTTTTAAAAAGATAGGATTTTAGTTTTTGTTTAAAAGATTCAGTGGTTTGTTGAGCCCTCAGGTGGTCAGGGAGGGCGTTCCAGAGTTTTGGGGCAACTGAGGAGAAGGCCCGATCCCCCATAGTGCAGAGGTTAGTTCTGGGGACTTGGAGGGAGTTTTTGGCTGAAGAGCGGAGGGTACGAGCAGAGTTCTGGGGGATGAGAAGTTCTTGGAGGTAAAGGGGGGGGGGGGGGGGGGGGGGGTGTGGCCGTAGATGCATTGGTGGGTGAGGAGGGAGACCTTGTACTCAATTGTACTCAATTCTGAGTTGGACAGGGAGCCAGTGAAGGGATTTCAGAATGGGGGTGATGTGGTCGTGTTTTCGGACCCTCATCAATAGACATTTACCTTCTTCCCTCGGTTTACTATTTGGCCATGCAGTGGGAAAACCTTGTTAGCCATCTGCTGTAGTATTGATTTGAATGTTGAGTTGTCTCTATTCCTCATTCTCTCTGTGCTTCTTCATACATCATGTTGTTTTCATCGCAGGTCCAGACGGCAGACCTGGAAATCCAGGCCTCAAGGGTCTCCCAGGCTTACCGGGCCGAGGTTCTCAAACTTACTCGGAGAGCTTCCTGATAGCCAGACACAGTCAGTCCATCCACATGCCCGTCTGCCCCGTCGGCACCAACTTCATCTTCTCTGGTTACTCTTTTCTCTATATAAACGGAAATAAGAAAACTCACGGTCAGGACCTCGGTGAGTGAGACTAGACTCTCCTACCCAGAAAAAAAAAAAAAAAAAAATCTATATTCGGCACAGTAAAGTAAAGATGTGATATTTCTCTGTCTCCCAGGAAGCGCCGGCAGCTGTCTCCCTCGTTTTTCCACCATTCCTTTCCTGTTCTGCGACACTGAAAATACCTGCCGCTTTGCTTCTCGCAATGACTTCTCCTACTGGCTGTCCACTGACGAGCCGATGCCTGCGAACATGAGCGCCATCAGAGGCGACAGACTGGCCTCTTACATCAGCAGGTGGAACAGATATGCACGAGTACAATCCCAACTTTATTACTGTAGAGCAGGGTTTTCAAACATATGGGCCGAAGGTGACCTTCCAAAACCATCAGCTTTACATTTTCCAAGAGAGAATTCTAACGAATGTTAGGTGGGAATGTTGTGCTATGGGCCACATGTATTTATTTAGTTATTGGTTTTTATTGGATTTGTCATCATCTAATGACCAATCGATTAGATTTTGGGAAGCGAATGGTTAACTGAGTAAATCCCAAAAAACTGTGAAATTAAATGCCCCATACAAAGTGGATGGGAGAGGCACCTCATGGAGGAGATCAGAGGAGATCAGCGCCCGTTGCCATAGAGACGTTCCAGAGCTCACGGCTAATATCTAGGTTCGGCAAGTATCCAGAAACACTGGTGTGAGCACATTGACCCGGGTAGTGGTTTACCTGTGTTAGCATCGATATGAGCTAATGGCTATCACGGTAGCGATGCAAACTCGGTTCCACAAACAAATGTGGCATTGGCGAAGGTCTGCGCTCTACCGAGTGTAGCTCTAGTTTATTTATACGGGATCGCACGTTTTAATGAAAGCAGAATGTTAAGAAGAAACAGAAACCAACGCGAAGAGCTCAGTGGTTAACGCCAGCAACTTAGGCCCCTTTAACACAACAACGTTTCAAGTGAAAACGCAGCATTTTAGCATTTTCGTTTATTTGCCGTTAATAGCCACGGAAACAGCAGAAACATTGAAACCAATGTAGTTTGTTGGGCCACTAGTGGGTGCTGTTGAGTGTTTCTGTCACACACACACACACACATGCAGCAGAGAACAATGGGCTCTAAACATTAACAATTCTAGTGGACAGACCACCAAGTTGGGCCGCAAATAGGAGACATACATTTTGATGTATTTCTCATGAGTCGAAATGCAACAATGCTGCACTTTTTTTGTTTTCCATCAAAGCTTTTCCGTTTTGCGTAAAAATTCTCATTTTTAAATGTTTTTTTTTCGTAAAGTCCTTTTATTTGATTATGCTACGTTACAATAATCTCTCTGTGTGTGTCCTGGTTCAGGTGTTCTGTGTGTGAAACCACTTCCAACGTCCTGGCCGTCCACAGCCAGACCACCCTCGTGCCAGTCTGTCCTCCAGGCTGGGAATCCCTCTGGACCGGATACTCCTTTGTCATGGTAGGTACTATTTATCACGTCATTCATGGATTACTACGGAGCACCTGAGTGGCTATTGAGAAAGAACGCGTAGGGATGAGATAGTAAGTTGTTCCCTCAAGTTAATAAAGCGAGGGAACAAGATAATTTCATCCGTGGCTACAGATAAATTCCCTTGAGTTATATTGTAGTGATGGCGGAGCCGGTGGCTGTCGAGCTGCAGAGCTCCTGCTGTCACACGAAGTCAGCTGGTGGGATCTAGAATCTAGAAGCAGTTTCCCATTGTGGGTTTTTTCAGGCTTTTCATGGTGACATCATTGTAACTCACTTCACTTCCAGGTCTTGTATGGCGTTATGACCGCAGGCTGAGGTCTGCAGGGGGCGCTCCGCTATGAGACGCTCCAATATTATTTTCTACCCACAGAACTTCTTCATAATGAAGCCAGACTTTTGGTTCATCAGTAACTACTAAACAAACTACCCACTACTGCAAACGAAAGCTTGTAGTTTTTAGACATAAAAGGAGCCTTTTAATGGCTTCACGTGAAAGAGAACTTTAATCAGAGTGTTTACGTAGGTTGTCATTATAAAAGTCTGTAGAGCAGCGTTCTATCATTCTACACCTCCATTCCTCCATGTTGAAGCTTTTGATTCAGACACGTCCAGAAATAAAGTCAAAGGAGCAGAAATTCACCTTGTAATGCCCAAATGTTGAAAAATAAACCCCGAGCTCATTCATCTAATGTAAAGAGGGGAGACATGATTCGGAGCTGCTGAGAATTAGATCCTCTGACCAAGATGAGTTTAACATGTCTGTAATTCACATGGTTTAGTTAGAGAAGACCAATGTCTAATGTCGTCCGCATCATTTGATGTTAAAGTGTCCATAACAGCAAATTTGACGGGATTGATTGATTGATTGAAATGTTTATTTCGAATACGAAAACAATAAAAGAAAAGAAAATTAACAACAAAGTTTTCCTCTCAAATAATAAATAAATGAATAACAAAAATAAAATAAATCAAGAAAAAACATCGTCAGAGAGTATTCGAAAAGGAGTGAGAAGAAGTAAAAACTTATTTACTCTCACCCCTTGTCACAAATAAATATTATAATTACTTCCTTCCATCTCTTACACCCACACCCACCCACCCACACACACACACACACGTCCTGTGCAACACATAGAATATATATACATACACGTCCATTCATATACCTACAGACAGACATAAACACCTGTACCCACAAACGAGCCCACAGTGCAAGGAAAGAAACGAACAATATAAATAACCAAAATAAATGACGAGACATTTGCTCCTAAAAATAGCCTCGTGCTTGGCCACACCTTCTTCATCCTCACACCTTTTGAAAATTATATTTTTATATAGCATGTTAAACTGTCTCATGTTTGGACATTGCTTTGGTTCCACACTAAACCCGTTCAGTCGTCTCACCCCGCATGCTGAGAGACAAAACCGTTTTTTGGTCGTGCGAAATCTCGGTTGTTTAAAGTTACATTTCCTCCTTAGATTGTAGGACTCTTCATCATTTTTGAACAATTGTTGTATATTCCCTGGTAATAGATTATTATTAGCCGGGATGGCGGCGACATTGGTGAAAAAATATAATGCCAGGGAACGAGATAAGTCGTTTTCTCACATTATTAACTTGAGCAAATGACTTCTCACGCGTTTTTTTTCCTCCGTGGCCACTCGGGGGTTCTGTTATTGCTCTGCTATTTATCCCAATTTGTTCTAGCAAACGGGTGTCGGGGCACAAGGAACCTCTCAGCCTCTGATTTCTCCTGGCTCATGTCTGGAAAATTTCCGCCAAGTGCCCTTTATCGAGTGCCACGACAAGGGGACGTGTAACTACTACCCGGATTCGTACAGCTTCTGGCTGGCCTCGCTCGACCCCAACAGCATGTTCAGGTACAGCTGCTGGGATGTCTGGATCAAATCCAGGGAGTTTCTTCAGATTTGGTCTCTTTTCTTTCGTCTGATAATCTGACAATCGCAGTTCCTCAGACTTTGATATTTTTCCTCTAAAAGGTGTGGTTGTGTGTGTCTTTAACCTCATCCACAGTAAACCTGTTCCTCGGACCGTGAAGGGACCGTCCCTGCAGAGCATCATCAGCCGCTGCCGAGTCTGCAGCAAACCACATCGAGTTCACATATTCAACGGGCGTGGAGATACTTTCTAATGCGTCTCAGAGAGATAAAGATGCACCGATAGCGTGCCGGTTGTACATTTGTATTTTTTTATTGGAAGCTGGTCTGTGTTCATCTTCAACCTGATTGCCTCTCAATCTTCTTGATTTCGTTTGTTTTGGAGGATTTGATGATAATCCACGCTGCAGTAAATCTTCAGGCCGTAGCGTGCATCGAGTGTGTAATTATTGCAGCATCAGAGAGTCATGTTTTATTTTCTACATTTTAAATGTGTCAACTACTGTCTCATCTCTTCTTTCCTGTTTCTCATGTTTCTTTTCTGAAATGTTGAACACAATATTCCAAAGGCAAACCTAGACTTTGAATGTTTGCATGAAGTGCTACAAATAAAACTCTTCTCTCAGACACTTGTTAGAAGTTTTCCCTTGAGCAGGTCTTGATTTAAACCAGGGTGTCAAAGATAAGGCCTGTTGGCTAAAACCAGCTTGCAAGAGGCTCCAATCCGGCCAAACCATTAGGACAATTGTAAAAACATCAAAGAAAACATTGATTTTTATTTTTATTTTTTTAAAGGGGTCATATTTTCCAGTATTTCAACTGGTCCTCCTCCTGGTCTGGTCGGTCCAGAAACCTTCAGTATTCTAAGTTTCTAGCTCCTCCTTGATTTTCCTCATTTGAATATTGGATCATAGGAGCTGCATTCAGAATCTGCTGTGTCTGTGTGAGCTGGACTGGCTCCGCCCACACATGCCCATCTTGGGAAGAGGAGGAAGTACTTCCTCTCGTGGTGCCATGTGCCAGAGCAGAGCTGCCTAATTGTGGGAGGAGTCAAAGGGAGGGCCTACCTTGATTGGGATTGGCTAAACCCCCGATGACACTATATAGGGTTTGATTCCTGATTGGCTGGTTGGAGCAACACACTTTTTAAAACCTGAAACAAGCCAGGGAGAGAGAGGACAGACTGTCTTCACTTCTGGGACGTCAGTCCAGGTATGGGGACGATTAGTACTGCTGGAAAACCAGTAGAGAGTGAATTTTCCATAATATGAGCCCTTTAGAGCGACACGAGACTGAGGCCCGAGATGAGATCTCAGTGATTGTGCAGTGAAAGCTCGCTGCCTGGTTGTTATATTTCATTGTAGTTTGAGCCAGAAGTGTAGGAAACATACAGGAGGAAGATGAGGATCACGGTGTGTTTGAGTGGGTGTTTTGCAAGAGGCGGGGTTTCACATCGGAGTAGGTGTGTCCACATGAAGAAGTGTGTGTGTGTGTGTGTGTGTGTGTGTGTGTGTGTGTGTGTGTAAAAGGTGCTCACTCACCTGTCACAGATGAGAGAGAGTCAGGGTTGGTAATAGCCGTAATTTATGTTGACCGCTCTGCTCCACCACCACGCCGCTAAGCTACGCTAAGCTACGATACCCATTCATTCATTCATCACCCTTTTCCCCGTTTAATCTGCGGTTTTCATTTCTCCATTCATCCATGTGTACGCTGTAATAAGTGTGTGCGGTTTGGGATCAATAAATGCACCAGAACCACCTTCGGATCTCAGCGTATCTGTCACCACAGCCTCCGAGCGCGTCACAAACAGGCGAACCCGAGGACCCGACCTCATACTCTCAGCGGCTAATAAGGTTGGTTAAAGAAGCCGCAACAAGAAGCTTTCATTAAAATTGACTTTATGTTGAGATCGGAGTCATTTCAACGGAACGACTCGCTCAATCTTGATTTTCAGTAGGAAAACAGTGGAGGCGGAGCTTCAGGATCCTTCTGACTTTTTGGAGTTTTAAGCAGGAGGTGTCAGAAAAGTTAGGACAGCGATAACTGGTGTGTGGCAGACAAACATTCCTATCGATGTTGCTTTTTGACCACTTCATGTCGGCCGGTTTTGGCCAACAGGCCTTTTGTTTGACCCCCCTGGTGATCAATTTATCCGCCTCCTATCCAGCTTTAACCTTTTCAGTGTCCAGGCTGACTGTGGGGTGATGTATACATACAGGTACTTCTCAAAAAATTAGCATATTGTGATAAAGTTCATTATTTTCCATAATGTAATGATAAAAATTTGACTTTCATATATTTTAGATTCATTACACACAACTGAAGTAGTTCAAGCCTTTTATTGATTTAATATTGATGATTTTGGCAAAAAAGTAAAGAAAAACCAAAAATCCCCAGAAGGCCATCATTGACACCCTCAAGCAAGAGGGTAAGACACAAAAAGAAATTTCTGAGCGAATAGGCTGTTCCCAGAGTGCTGTATCAAGGCACCTCAGTGGGAAGTCTGTGGGAAGAGAAAAGTGTGGCAGAAAACGCTGCACAACCAGTAGAGGTGACCGGACCCTGAGGAAGATTGTGGAGAAGGACCGATTCCAGACCTTGGGGGACCTGCGGAAGCAGTGGACTGAGTCTGGAGTGGAAACATCCAGAGCCACCGTGCACAGGCGTGTGCAGGAAATGGGCTACAGGTGCCGCATTCCCCAGGTCAAGCCACTTTTGAACAAGAAACAGCGGCAGAAGCGCCTGACCTGGGCTACAGAGAAGCAGCACTGGACTGTTGCTCATTGGTCCAAAGTACTTTTTTCGGATGAAAGCAAATTTTGCATGTCATACGGAAATAAAGGTTCCAGAGTCTGGAGGAAGACTGGGGAGAAGGACATGCCAAAATGCCTGAAGTCCAGTGTCAAGTACCCACAGTCAGTGATGGTCTGGGGTGCCATGTCAGCTGCTGGTGTTGGTCCACTTTGTTTTATCAAGGGCAGGGTCAATGCAGCTAGCTATCAGGAGATTTTGGAGCACTTCATGCTTCCATCTGCTGAAAAGCTTTATGGAGATGAAGATTTCCTTTTTCAGCATGACCTGGCACCTGCTCACAGTGCCAAAACCACTGGCAAATGGTTTACTGACCATGGTATTACTGTGCTCGATTGGCCCGCCAACTCTCCTGACCTGAACCCCATTGAGAATATGTGGGATATTGTGAAGAGGAAGTTGAGAGACACCAGACCAACACTGTGGATGAGCTTAAGGCCGCTATCAAAGCATCCTGGGCCTCCAGAACACCTGAGCAGTGCCACCGGCTGATTGACTCCATGCCACGCCGCATTGAAGCAGTCATTTCTGCAAAAGGATTCCCGACCAAGTATTGAATGCATAACTGAACATAATTATTTGAAGGTTGACTTTTTTTTGTATTAAAAACACTTTTCTTTTATTGGTCAGATGAAATATGCTGATTTTTGGTTTTTCTTTACTTTTTTGCCAAAATCATCTATATTAAAACAATAAAAGGCTTGAACTACTTCAGTTTTGTGTAATGAATCTAAAATAAATCAAAGTCAAATTTTTATCATTACATTATGGAAAATAATGAACTTTATCACAATATGCAAATTTTTTGAGAAGTACCTGTATATGTCTAAAACTTTATCATGACAAATTGAGCAAAAGGTGAGATATTTTGACTCAGCTTACATGAATCTTGACAGAAAAAGGCAAGGAGGTGTCGTATTTTTCTTTTTTAATCTACCTTTTATAATGTGTCCAGTCACTGAGGAATCATTGACTAATCCTCCGGAGAAAACCGGTGAAGTTCTCGTCAGTAACTGTCGTCAGAGTCGTGAAGTCACAATAAAAAAAAATGTAAAAAAACACTCACATGTTCCTACGCTGTGTAAATGTGACGCGCTCACGTCAGAATGGTTGTGTTGTTGCGTTTTCACTCTGGAACAGGTGTTTTTTTATTTTTTTACCCTCCTCCCTCGAATTTCATCCTGTTAAATGGTGCATGAAAAAGATTAAACTGTGACTCATACAGCCTGCAACTCTTTCCAGTCCATCTCTAAATGTGCTCTGCAATTAAAGTGGTCCCGTCGCCATGACATGATGCACATTAACATCTTATCGGTACTGCAAGGCTGTGGAGGAAAAAAATATTAACATAAAATGCAAATGAAGATGATTTTTTTTAATGATGATATACCCTGTGAGTCCAAATGTTACCCTGGTTTGAAATGACTATTTTCAAAATGCCGGTAAAATATAGTCCATCATTTTCCACTCTGGCCGCTTGTGACTTCAGCGTCTCATTTCTCTGCACTATTCACTCAGAAAATTATCACCAGAGCAAAAACGTGCCGAGGGAGCCGTCTTTCAAACCCTCTCACCCATATCTGTCACCGCGATCAACAGAAACCCCCCCCCCCCCGAGGCTGCAGCCACATGCAAAGAAAGAAAGACACGGCGATGTCCTGAACGCACACGATCCCCAACGTACTGCTGCTCTCCGGCGCCAACATTTTTCATGCTATTGATTTGCCGGGAGTCATAAATAACAAACAGCCTCTCACGGTTACGTAAGAAACCCAGATAGCACGAGGAACAGCGAGACGAGAGAGGCTGGATGTTTGCGTGAATCCTGCCACACTCCAGAGGATCATTCCTGACATTTTTAATCAAGCGCTTATTAAAAACGTCCATTCCGATATGCTGTAGCACTCCTTGAGTGCCACCTTGAATTATCCAAATCGTACATGGCCTGGTTGCAGACAGTCAGTTAGAAACACTCCGGCTGTAAAGTGCTCTCTGTCGCCTTCTTAATGGGATTATTCTGCTCCCGACAGTGCACTTACTAATTGTTCAGGCAGCGACATCAGGCTCCTACACCTCTATAATTGGGTTAGAATGGCGATTTGTTGAAAGGTTGATACCATTCAAGGTTGTTTCTTTCCCTGAAGGGCAAATCCTTGTGCTTCTTTCTCCATGTTGTTACAGGTGAGATTTAAATGTTGACGCCTCAAATAAAAGAAGTTTGGAGATTGTAGGAGGGAGGAAAAAAAAACAAGAAAAGTTCTGAAAAGTTTTGCCTTCACAAAGCCACATTCTGAAAATGATGTAGGTTTCATGTTGGGCCACTAGTGGCCACTATAAACATTAACACTGGGAGAACACGGACATTCTAGGTGACAGACCACCAAGTTGGATTGTTATTATGGTGACTGTCAAAATAAAACTAGTCCCAGGAGTCCTGACACCACGGAGGAAACTCTGTTCTGATTGGCTCTACTGAGCATGTGCAGAAGAACTACTACGACCACGGTGCGCATGTGGAGCAGCTGCGTTCTCGACGTCTACATGGAGACGGAGAGTTTCCAGAAAACACACATTCTCTCAGGAGTTTCGAGGAGTTTCACCTTGGGAGCCGTTTTTCAAAAAGTTGCATTTTCAGTGGCTCCAACCTAAAACATGACAGAAGTTTTCAGTTTGAACTTGAAAATGTCGTGTAAACGTGACGTTTCACCTAAACATTTGATCCTTTTTGGAAACCTGCTTGAAATCTGAATTTACTTTGTCTCTAGATGTATTTGGATGATAATACTATGGCCACGAGTAAAATCAATAATAATTGCAGATATTTGGAAGCATGTGTCGTTGCAGACCCATTCCAGTCTGTGATAAATACACCTTAAACTGAGATGCAGGGGGACAGTAATGTGAAGCGGAGCGGAAATCTCATTAAGGAGATTCACAGAATAAACTCACCGGGCTGCAACAAATGGCGAGTTGACCTTTCTGGCCTCTGGATGTCTCCCGTGTTTCTGTGCTGTCGCTGGTTTCACTTTATGGCACTGCGGAGTTAATTAAACTGTTGTTTTCCTTTAATGGTCATGTCATTAATGGTTTATGTTACATGAGCACACGCAGACTTGCTTTAAGATGCAGCTTCAACTGATTATATAAAAGAAAAAATGGGAATTGGAACTCAATATTAAAATTTCAGACAAAGAGTGGCAAAATATGTGGAAAGTACACCGAATATCCGCCAATTCACGGGCATGGAGGGAATTCTCATGGAAAAATCTGATCAGATATTTTTATTACACCCAAGACCAAAAGTAAATACTCAAACGTAAATCGGCTGGAGAGAATGTAGAATAGTCAATACACATATTTTGGAATTGCCAGAAAATACAGATGTTTTGGACAAATATAGAAATAACACTGCAACATATACTAAGATACGACATTCCTGCTGCGTGGTACTTTATTTGGGTGACCTAACGGAAAACGACATACAGGCTGGGGATAGTTATCTGGTTGAAATATTACTAATAGCTGGAAAAAAGGCTAGAACAAGGAACTGGGGAACAATGGACATAATACAGGAAATCTACACAATGGAAAAACTGACGCATCAACTAAGACGACAAGAAGAAAAGTGGAAGAAATAAACTTTTTTTTTCTCTTCAGGAACCCGGATAGCGACAGACTAATTGAAAGACTAATGAGCGAAAACTGTGCAACAGACTGACAAAATAGAATGAAGCTCCCAACAGGATACGACCCTTTTTCCTCTATTTTCCCTTTTGCGTTGACTTTTCTTTCTTTATCTTTCATTCTTTCTTTTTCTGATATCTCCTATGAACTTAAATTACATTTGTTCAGGATAAATTGTCCTGTTCTGTCTGTTTGTGTTGAAAAATAATGAGAAAACTCAATAAAAACGGAAGTGGAAAAGATCAAAAAGTCATTTATAACTTACACAAATGGCAGAATCTGATTCTTTGAAGCAGATGAAAACTGGTCGTATTCACACTTCCCGTCTCATCACTGCTGTAAATCATCGAGTTCGTGCTCCAGTGCTCAGATGGAAGGAAAAAGCCAAACTCAAACACCCAGCTCGCTCGCTCGCCCTCCTCCTCCTCCTCCTCCTCCTCCTCCTCCTCCTCCTCCTCCTCCTCGGCTTATAAACGGCCCGTCTCGCAGTGTTTCACGTCAGTCGTGGAAGTTTTGTGGTCCGACTGCAGAGACGACGGGGAGCGTGGACTCTGACTGTGATGGCGTGTGTTTTACGCATTTTGCTGCTTCTGTGTGTGACGTTGTGCGCCGTGGAACACACGGCGGCCGAGCGAGGTTTTAAAAACCTGCAGCAAGATTCCTGGTCACAGTTCAACGGAGCAGAACACAAACAGGTAAGATGTCTAGATTTTCTCTCTTTATCATTCTCTGTGTACGGTCCTACTGGTTTAGGCAAGAGGAGAAAAGAAATCCAACGACGGGTTAAAAAGTCCCACCTGCTAAAAACCTGCTAATTTCAACCTGTCAGATTTGTTCAGTTTCTGAGCTGCTTCCAAGAGATGAGTGTCTAACACAGCTTTCCCCGTCGAGATTGATGAAAAAAATGCCATATTACGATAAATATTGTATTTTCTGATATTTACTGCAGCGTTGTTTGGTACTAATGAATGTTTTCTTCCGCAGGAACCGACAAAGAGCAGAATGGACCTTTTTTATAAACTCCTCAAATCCAAAAACAAAGACGTTTTCCAAGAAGCCAACGAGCCGGAGAAACAGGAGCGCCGAAGAGGAGTCGGCAGCGGCTTCACAACCCAGAGAGGAAAAACCAGCTGCAGGGTCTTCTTCTGGAAAGCCCGGGCGTCCTGCTGACCGCCACAGAAGCTTCTAGATAAAAACCTATTTATTTAAAATCCTCAACCATTTGTGAACGTGCCTGTTGAAACCCTTCGTCCTTGTCAGTAACTTTCAGTCATTAAAATCCATCCCAGTGATTTAGGAGCATCTTTCCATACAGTTATTATTTTCACGTGACACTTTGTTAATGTACGACACTGTTTCACTAAAAAGTTTAAAAAGGGTCAGGGTCTCGTGCATTTGGTTTCCTCGGTGTGCTGTAACTGTAATCCTGCCGTCTCTCTCCCTCCTGCAAACTGAACCGACTAACGGAAGCTCCTGTAGGTACGAGCAAATGTTTGGAGAAGAAGTGCCTGATGAATTCTTATTTAAACTAGAGCTACACTCGGTAGAGCGCAGACCTTCGCCAACACCACATTTGTTTGTGGAACCGAGTTAGGATGGCTAGCATGATAGCCGTTAGCTCATATCGAAGCTAACTAGCTAGGTCATGTAGCTACATCACCGTGTGAAACACTGAGCATAGAGCGTCTCCATGGCAACAGACGCTGATCTCCTCCACGAGGTGCCTCTCTCATCCGCTTTGTATGGGACATTTTTCATAGCTCGGTTGATATAGCGGTCATCTCCGTACATCAGATTATAGAGCATCTTCCTCCTAACATC
Source organism: Lipophrys pholis (assembly GCF_963383615.2). Taxonomy (NCBI): domain Eukaryota; kingdom Metazoa; phylum Chordata; class Actinopteri; order Blenniiformes; family Blenniidae; genus Lipophrys; species Lipophrys pholis. The sequence goes on from NC_137635.1 coordinate 53,894,852, forward strand.
CAGATTATAGAGCATCTTCCTCCTCTAACATCCAGATTACAGAGCATCTTCCTCCTCTAACTGATGTAACTTCAGCTGAACTTGACCAACATGGAACTGGAAACTCAGCTGAAGTTTGACTGCAACATTAAAGCTCTGAGGTTCAGTGTGCGCTAAAGGCCGTGATCTTCAAACTAACTGCAGTAAATAACGTTCCCCAGTCTCACTCCTCCCTCCTCGAGCCGCAGTGGCACCGTTATCCAATAAACTCCGCCCGGAGCGGCGCTACTGATCGTCTGCATAAGTTCCAGTAGAATTTATGTCGCTATTGGAAGCACAATGTACACAGTGTTACGCGTTAAATCTTCATGTCCCGGATGTTTCTCGGATGTGAATCTATTCAAGCCTTCAGCACTCGGTTCCACTCAGAAGCACCTCGGCCACTTTTCATCCTTGCAGTTAGTTGAATAACCTCGTTCCCGTCTGCCTGACAGTCAATATTATATATGTAATGATCCGGGAATGAACCGCCACAATGGAGACGCTGCTGCAGAGTCTGATTGGTCCAGACTACAGTTCAAAACTCTGCAGGCCTGTATTGAGACCATCTTCAGCGGCCTGCAGGAAGAAGTCGTGCATCTAGTTTGTTCATTAGATTTCTTACAATAAAATTCCATTAAGAAAATTGAACGTACTTTTACGTCATTTTGTGTTGTTGGTCGCATCTTTCTGCTGTTTTCCATCCAGCAGAGGAGGCTGTTCCACATATTGTCAGATTAATTTAGTCATCAATTGTTGTTTTATTGTTCCCAAGCAATTCTGATTAAAAATCCATCAAATCAATAAAAACAAAACAGCCAAACGTCTCTCGTACAGCTTCGGTCTCCCTGCATGAATCTTTCCGTTAATTGAATCACATCAGTGTCAATTTTTAAAAAAGAAATTAAACACAGAGACAAATGATGTTTTTGGCTTCTCGCCAAGCATCTGCACCAGTATGCCAGTCACATATCAGTTTTCCATATTTCCCCACACACACCTACAGTATGTCTGCTGGGGTGCATAAATGATGTCTTGTAACATCATGGTTATTGCAATGACTATCGTGCATTTAGGTAGCTCAGCAGAAATGCATTTTCTATAGGCTCCTCTGTTAAAAGATGTATTGACCCCCCCCCCCTCAACTGGGCCTGAATTATGCAAGCGTGTGAACATTTGGGTGAGAGTTTTATAAAGTGGTGAACCACATCCAGGTAAGCTGGAAAAAGAGGGCTAGATTGAGGATGTGTAGCAAATTGGAAAGACGGCTGGACAGGGAATAGAGATTAGGAAAGAGAGAAGAGAAAAAAGGAGAGAGGGAGAGGGAGGTGTAAAGAGGATGAGAGAGAGAATCATTAAAGTAACAGTGTTACTGCAGTCGGAGCTCGGCTTTGTATCCTTCCTGTCCCCCAGGCCATTGAGATTCAACAGCACAGGAACCACTGCCAGCGCATTAGCATGCTCATGCTGCAGAGCGGCCTCAAAGTGTGTGACAGTAAGAAATACAAAGTGTGTGTGTGTGTGTGTGTGGGGGGGGGGGGGGCGGCATGTGTACAATGTCCATGAACTTTTTCATGCGCTTGCAGGATTCATCACAGTATTCCTGCACAGAGAGGAGGAGAATCGCAGCGAGAGAGAGAGAGAGAGCGCGTCGTTTCTATGATGACCCTTAAAGTAAAAAAGTTTTTTTTTGCGTTTTTTGTTTGAAAAGAAGTTATGCGTTTGCACAGCATCACTTTGAAATATGATGTCTGTTGATAAACACTGAAAACCATGTAGTTAGTATGCTTGGTTCCACACTTATAGGCACCGTGTACGTATTTTTCTATTATATTGTATTTTTATCTGCTTTTTTTTTTTTTTTTTTTTTTTTTTTTTTTTAGTTCCTGCTATGTGTGCTTCCTTCTCTGTACAATCCTGCTGTGCCACTGCAGATTTCTCCACATGCGAGATAAATAAAGGGATATCTTATCTTATCTTATCTTTTTGTCATGAAGCCACAATGAGAGCACGTTCTCGGGGACACACTGCTCCCGAACAAAGTCCAGGGTTAAAAATATGCAACAAGAAATCTGAAAGTCAATGAAGTATAAGGTCTCCCCTTCAATTCCTCACAAAAAGTTTAAAAAAACCATTTTGAGAAATTCAACTTTAAAAGGTTTTGTTCTTCACACCTCACCTATTTCCCATACTTTCTCTATTAAGTGATGTCAGTGCACATGAAATATCAGACAAACTGTTGATTCTACGCACAACTTAAACACCAACACCCGTTGATGGAATAATTTATGAAATCCAAGAAAATATCAATATCAATCCATTACAAACTTGAGATGACTACACAAAGACGTCAGGTGAAACAAAGGCCTATTTGACAACACCACACTCTCTAAAGTCACTATAGGATACACTCAAACATGATTTTTTGCATTTCGTCTCAAAAAAGTTTCCCATTGACATCAACATTTCTAAATTGATGTCCATTTTACACGGCAACGTCAGAAAGTCTGAAAACAATGTAGTTAGTATGTTGAGCCACGAGTGGGTGCTGTTGGTTGTTTTTTTTAAAATGAAACTAGCAGGAGAGAACAATGAGCTCTAAACATGAACACTGGGAGAACACAGACATTCTAGGGGACAGACCACCGAGTTGGATTGTTATTACGGTGACTGTCAAAATAAAAGCAACAAGTCCCAGGAGATGGTGCACATCCGTCAACAAGGAGACGGGTCTCAGTCGTTTCCAGAAAATCGTACTATCGCCCGTTTACATGGCGAAGGAGTCCGAGCTTTTCCCAAAAGTTTCGTTTTCCGTTGTCGTGTAAACGGAAACCCAAAAAGGTCCAAAAGCTTCGCGTTATCACTTAAAAATTGTCGCCGGGTCAAAAGGTGAAGCCGTCTGTAGACACGATCTCGGGACGGCGACCTCTTCTTCAAGAGGCGGCGGCAAAGACAGAAGTCAGTAGCTTCAACCATCAAAGTTCGTTTCATTCAAACATTTATTATCGCTCCCTGGCAAAGAGATTAAAAAAATAAATTAAAAAAACGAACCGGAGAGATCAAAGGAGCATCACTGAGCTTTAATTGAACACGGACCAATTATTTTTAATGAGCTGTACTGAACGTCCCACTTCTGAGCAGGACTTCCCTCGTTCTCTCCCTGCGAGGACGAGAAGAGAGGCGAGAGGAGTCCCAGAGGCTCGGCGGGAATGAAAACAACGGGACAAGAAGAAGAAAGGCCGCTGCTGCACTCACGAGTCTGCAAAAGGCAAACAGGAAACAGGATAAATAACAACACACACCAGATTCACATGGAGGTGCTTCTACCCCAGACAGAGGCAAACCCCAGCGAATCCCTGCGTCAAGCAGGAAGTCTCATGGTTGTGCACCGTGTCAGAGGACGGAGTTCAACCCTGAAATATAACACCTCAAACTGAATTTAATTAGACAGAACCCTGCGAAAGGGATTTTATGTCGATGAGATGTTGTAAACTGTGACAGCTGTGACCTTTATAGCTCTGCCACAAATCTGCAGCCTGTTAGCACCTGAACGGTTCGAGGGAAACCAGGAGAGTAAAGGCCGATTCATACTCCATAGGAAGAACGTTTGGCAATCTAGAGTCACAATGACGTCATTTTCTTTGGGCCAGCTCCCTTCTTTGCACACAAGTTCCAGCTGGCTGATGACTGTATCAGTCATATTTTAATCATGTTTGGCATGTAGCCGCGCTACTGCGTGAGCCCCGCAGCTTGTTAGCACGTAGCACACGTTTAAGTGATGCCCCAGAACGCATCACTCAGGGCTGTGAGCTCCTGCAGTTAAAACCAACATGGCGGCTCGGACACAAACTTTCTCTTTTATTACTGAAACAGTTCAGCGAAATGTATTTCTGAAAACATGCAGACAAATAAGCTGTGCTACTGAAAAGTTAAAACGCCGCCTCACAGACGTGTGGCTGCGGTAAGGGGGCGTGGCCTGCAGTGAAGGGGCGTGGCCTGAGAGTTCGACAGTTTCTCCCCGGAATATGAACTCTGCTGACGAACAAGCGTATTTTTGGGCAGCTGGCTGACATCACAGCCCAACTATTCTTCTTGTTCTTATGGAAGTCTACAGGGGCCTTCAGGCGCCGCTCGCACGTTTCAAGTGAAAACACTTAATTTTACACGGCAACGTTTTTAAAAATAACTTCAGAAAAGGAAAAGGCAGAAACACAGATTACGCAGATGTACAGTATGTGGCGTTTTCCTCAATATTTTTTTTTAACTACTCTAAAAGGTTTTGATGCTGACTCAGTAAAACCTTTTGAGTCAAATCAGAGAAAACAATAGCCTCGTTTCCACAGTGCCCCTTGGTGCCGGTGCTGGTCGGGTGGGGTCGGCTATCCGTAATCAGACCCATATCAGTGCCGCGTTTCCATTACACGGGGAACAGTTTGAAATGTAGGCGGGGTTATGAACGGTTGCGTAATCACGCAGGATGTGACGCCATTACACGTGGACATTTTCAGAAAAGTTTCCTGATTGCTGCAGAAGAACTGATTGGAAATGGCTGCTTGCTGGGAGAACAGCGGTCGTCACGGACCAATGAGCAGACGGCAGTGTTGAAGCTCCTCCCCCTCATAGCCGGCCTGTTGCGCCTGGTACCCCAAGTGGAGGGGTAGCGAGGGGTAGCGAGAAATGGTTACCAATGGTACCGGTTGTTAACGGTTCTGAATCAGTGGAAACGCACAACAACCGGTTCCGACCTGACCCGTACCGGCGCCAAGGGGCACTTTGGAAACGAGGCTAAAGAAGAATAAACATGGTCCTAAAACAATGACTGATTACACTGTGTTTTATTTAAGTCCAGTGTGATTATAGGAATTAAATGTTAATCTTTCCAGTACTTTATTATCCCATCAGCCTTGGCTCTGGAAAAAACTTAGTACAAGTACATGAATATTCAGAAAATTACACACTTGTTAAAAAGAATCCAGGGTGTTTATTAAAAAGGCGACTTTATTTCAGCCACTCTAGTTTATTTTAAATTCATTAACTCGACAGATTTCTCTTCTAAATAACAGAGGAAAGTGATCAGCAGTTCTCAATTTTCACCTTTAAACCTGTTCCTGCTCGTTCCCACAGTCACATGTGACAAACTAGAATGGGCAGGAGAGCGCAGACCTTCGCCAACGCCACACTTGTCACCATGGAAACCAAAGGATTACAAGGCTATTTGATCCACTCCACTGCTTCCATCATCAAAACGCCCTCAGGGTAATGACGTCACTGCATCATATGGTTAGTGAGAGGATAAGGAAAACTGAACATTTTGCTCTTACATCAATGGGATTAAAACTGCCCGCGTTATGACGAAAATACGTCGTTGACCTTTTCATGACCTTGACTTTGACCTTTGACCCAATCACTCTTGAAATTTAAATCATCCTTGGTTAAAGAAAAATCATCCTCGAAGATTTCACGCAATTCGGGTCAATGTTTTTTTTGTGTAAAGTTGGTAAAATACATACATACAAACCGATAGATATACAAATACACAAGGGGGAAATATAACCTTCGTCTTTGTCGGCGAAGGTAAAAAATTGCTCAATCTGATGCCTAAAAAAACATTTTTAAAAAGTCTGTAATGACAAAGCAAAGCTGTTTAATACAGAGATCAGAAAACGAGTTTAAGATTCTCATTAAAATGATGGCGACCTTCATCCAGACGAGTCAACTTCATCTCATCACGTAAAAGTCAACATGTTCAATTGATTTTAAATGATGAAAGTGAAAAACACATTCTGGACCTCACAATACTTGCGCTCTCGTTTTGTTTTGTTTTTTGTGTGTCAAGGTTACAAAACGGAAACAACTCCATGATCAACATTTAGTTTTGTGGATAATCCAGTTTCCTGTGCAGCTCTGGGCAGCAGCCAGTCAGCTGGATATCTATTATTTGTCTTAGAAATACAAGAGTATTGTGATGGAGACATAAATCCAGAACTCTGTTCACCTTCTCCAGCTCGCTCGTGGTCGTGTTTCGAAAGAGGTTCGATTTTTCTTTCTCTCAGGTAAATTATTTGCTGTTTTGAAGCTGAAGGTGAGGAGGAGAGGAGGAAAACAGACTTGTGGGAGAAGAAATGCCTTGCTTGTGTGACCCTGACCAGAGAACCAGACGTCAAAACAACTGACCTTCACTTGTTCCTGCTCACAGAGAATATTAATTATAGATGAAGAGAGAATATTAATGGCGATGAAGCAGTTTTAGAACTCAGACACGTCAGGATGGAAGGAAAAGTACGTTTCACTATAATGTTTTTGTCCTGGTTTATATGACACATTTCCAGTTAATTGATTGTCAAAACTAAATGTCATTGTCTTCAATCAACACCTGAAGGTTGAACCAGCATTTATGGTTTTTATTTTTTACCTTACACGTAAATACATGGTGACTGAATTAAACGAGTCTCGTTGTCACATTTAATTAAACTTTGTTTTTCCTGAAGTCTTCCTTTGTTTTATTGGGATAATCCCCATGGTTATTATACTGAGGCCTGGAATTGGCAGGAACGCTAATGCAAAATCTGTGTTAATGTATTGAAGTAGGAAGGTGAAAAATATAATTGGATTTGTGATTTTACTGATAAACAATGATTACTGTTTTTTTTTTTTTTTTTTTAAATGTGTAAAAGTATAATAGAATGGAAGCTTTATTGTCATTGTCACCAGTACAACAGGATTAAAAAGTACCAACCGATCAGTGAATTATAAAATCAATAGAAGCACGAATACAAAATGTTAAAATATAAAAATAGAGCGATAAAACAAACAGATACTCATCACTCATACACACACAAGAGTACATTCCATTGCACTCGTCCCTTATACAATATATGTGTAGTAGATTAGAGGGATGAAAGAGAAGTTATGGGTGGATTTGGTGAATTTTCACTTTTTGTGAAGCCTCTATATAGTTCAGGGTTCCCCAAATCATTAGTGATTTATGTGCAGATGATCTAATTGCTATTGTTACTATTAATAGTAGCAGCAGCATCAGTAATGATAATTTAGGCAAGAAACTCTCAAACCTCACGAGACAAAAAAATTGCAGTCAACAAAATCAGTCCAAAACCAGCAATTTGATTACCCAAATGTCCATTTCAAACGCGCACGTTCCCACCAACACACTAAAACAACTATGTTGTTAAAGATCTCAAACCAATGCATTTACAACTGTACCTTCCAACAAAAATGCCAGGAACAGATAATGACATTAGGTAAAATTGGTCATAGGGATAATTGTAATAAAATCAATTTAACAAAACAAACAAATGGTCCCAGACATTACCGGCACCTTGGAGCGAATGCAGACGTTCCTTGTTTCCAGTTGTCGCGTTGAGTCGTTGATCCCTTCAGGACGTCTCGTATCGGTGTTGCTTGAGCCGCAGGCACATCGTTTCACCATTTCATTGCTTCTAAAATGACTTAAATCACCCAGAAAGCTTGTCTGCAGCTCTGAAGCTGAGGAATGTTTGTCCGAGTTCCAGGAAGTGCAATGCTATTGGTTCGTTTGCATCCGGGGGCGGGGCTTAGCCAAAGGTCAATAGGGGGTTTGTTGGCGTGACGCAGGTCATTATTGAACTTGTCTCATAAGATGAATTAAATTTCCATTTCTTTCTGTAATTTTAAGATAACTTTTATCTGACTTGATTTCCTTCAATTTCATCCATTTATTTAGGATCCATAACTGTTCTCATCCTTTCAATCAGACTTCACAAGCGTGAAAACACGTATACTCTGCCCCACAACGAGGAAAAACTTTAAAGTTTTATTGTGTTATGACTCTATTTTACCAGTCCAAGTTAAAAGTGAGGCAGAGATATGTTAAAAATACTTTACCGAAGTGGGTCAGAACCTCAGCGTTCTGAAAGGAAAGACATCGACGGGTACAACACATATTTTACTTGATGAAATATTCACATCGGTTTATAAATATTACTTATTGTACCAGGAAAGTTAAAAGCAGGTGATCACCAGCCTCGTGTGTTGAAGCTGAAGACTTCTGCTATAAAGCAGCTTCATTACCTCAAAGCTCTGCTGCTGCTTTACTGTGAAACCTCATGGAGCCACTGGCACGACGGCGGGACGCTGCCAGGGAACACTTTTTCAATTACGATATACCGGGGAGCTTTAATTGAAGTGAAAAATACCCGGAAGTAAAAAAGAGTCAACAGCACAGAGGAAAAGTGGCAGAGAAATGTTCAGTTTGTGGGTTTCGGTGTTTCTTGCAGTAGATTTAGATGAAGAATGAAGAATTGATGTACCATCTTTCGATATGTCCCTTTGTTCTCATCATTTTCTGTCTTATTGTGAAGAGATTACACTCCCAGCTGTGTGTGTGGGTGTGTGTGTGTGTGTACCGTCAGTAGAAAATAAAAGCCGAATGCTGCTGTTCTGTGCTGCAGCCACGATGCAGGAGAGAATTACAAGCCACGTCCTGAAAGTCAGGGGAGCCTTCATCCTCCTCCTCCTCCTCCTCCTCCTCATTCTCCTTGCAGACGGCACTGAAGGTCTGTTTCCATGACAACTGGAGAATTAAGGGCGAAGGAGCGCCATCCCAAAATGACACATCGTATTTAGGGGCCGGGGAGACGATAAATCACCCCTGGTGAGTGATGGGAAACCGATTGGATTTTCTGATTCTCGACCACAAAACGCTGGATCGGGCTTCCTCGTCCCGATGTCAATTCACCCGTTCAGCCGTTATCGACGACACACTGAATCAGTCACTGCGCAGCTCAAAGTTTTTGATAACATAGTCTTTATTCTTAAACAATCACTAACTTCATTCTTTTTTTTTCTTTTTCTTTTTTTTTTTTTTTTTAAATCAATGCATATTTTTAATGTCATCTCACAATTCATAATGCATATATGAGCGTGTTCCAATGCAGTGAAATCATCTGCAAACATAAAAAATATTAAATCATATGCAATTCCTCATACAATCAGAGCTTTACCCTTTCAGATGTCGATAACCTCCAAGAAAAAGTGCTTTACTGCTTCCTCACATCAGCTCATTTTCACCTCTTTGCCCCCCCCCCCCCCCAAATCCTTCCACTTCTCCGTCAACAGTTGGCATCGAGAACATCCAATTTCATGCATTGCTTTAAGTCCACACGTTCCTCACTTGCACTGATATAAACCTCTATAAAAAGATATTTATATGCGCTGGTCTTGCCTGTTGACGTCCAGTGTCTAATAAACTGGCTGATGCTGAGGAAGGTGAACTAATCCCGCGTTAGTTCCTGCAGGTCGCCGGTGGAAGAACCCTCGAAGAGCCGCCATGATTTCGTGCAACGGAATGTGTGCTATTTACTGTCCATACCACCAACCCAACGCGCCATCTCCAACCAGGTACAGAAGAGATGTACAAACTCTGGTTAAAATACAGATTAGGTCATTGCATAACAAGGTTTTTCGGACCTATCCTCTTCAGATTTGAGGGAATCTTACTGGATCTCGCCTCAGTCCACACTTGCAGTAAGTTTTACGGTCATGCGGCGGTCATGCTTCTCCTCATCCACCTCCTGTTTTCTCAGCCCTCCTCGGCTTTGCTGCATATCATCTGTAATGATAAAACTTAGGAACAACCACACCGGTGCCAGCCTTTGTGCAATGAGTGCTGGACAACGGGCCCGTCTGGCCCCAGCCGCGGAAACGCCTGGAGGACTTCCTGAGTTAGACGAACTAATGGCCCGTTGGCACGGCAACGATTTCAAGTGAAGACACAAAACTTTGATTGTGTTTTGAGGGTCTGTTCACACGACAATGGTGAGAAGTTGGACGACAGTGGCGTGAGTAGCTGGACAATAACATTTGTTATGTCATGACTCCCAGTCCATATTCTCCTGGGACTTGGTACTTTTATTTTGACAGTCACCGAAACAACAATCCAACTTGGTGGTCTGTCCACCAGAACATCCGTGTTCTCCCATTGTTAATGTTTCGAGCCCGTTGTTCTCTGCTGCATGCGAGGTTGGTTTCGTTACAAAAGCAAACAACACCACCCACTAGTGGCCCAACATGAGAACGACATCGTTTTAAATTTTTCTGCCGTTGCCGTGTGAACGGACGTCATTCTCAAAACTTTTTCTGAAACGAAAACACAAACAATAAAACGATGCATTTTAACTTGGAACGTTGTCGTGCGAACGGGGCCTGATTGGAGATTAGGACCGAGCTCAGCAGCGCCGAGGTGGTGCGCCAGTCAAGTCGCCTTGTCAACACTCTGCTCCGTCAGTTTTGAAAAAGAAGAAAAACCTTCCCTCCACAACGCAGCAAATGGCTCATTTCATGGGTCACGAAACCAGATGGTGGAGGCTTCTGTGTGTGTGTGTGTGTGTGTGTGTGTGTGTGTGTGTGTGTGTGTGTGTGTGTGTGTGTGTGTGTGTGTGTGTGTGTGTGTGTGTGTGTGTGTGTGTGTGTGTGTGTGTGTGTGTGTGTGTGTGTGTGTGTGTGTGTGTGTGTGTGTGTGTGTGTGTGTGTGTGTGTGTGTGTGTGGACAGCCTCCACCAAGACGGCTCCATCCAGTTCAACTGGCTCCTCAATGAAACATGGTGCTTCCATTGTGGCGGGGAAGTGCTGATGATTGTGACTTTACCATGTCAGGTCAGTGGTTGATTAAACAGTCAGGAACCCTGTCCACCAGTGTTGGAATAAAAAGAGAAAAACAAACGATTCCCGATGAAACAAACCGAATTAGAAGAGCTCCTCACGGCCAAAAACCTGCTAAAACAACCTGCATAACCTTCTTTTACTTAGAATCCCAAAAAAATTTAATAAAAATAACACCTTTAAACCAAAGATAATCTCACGATTTAAATTTGGTGGTTTTATTTTATAGAGTTAACAGTAGAGAAATCGATCTGTTTGTTGAGGCGCAAACAGGAAGTGGCCATTTCCCCGGCCATGGCTCGTAGTGCTGATGCTGGTCTTTATTTCTCTCTCGGCTTTTGGAGAGAAAACTTCTTTTTTTTTTTTTTTTTTTTTTGTCATTTTTGACAAGTTTGGACATCTCTTTGCTCAAAACCAAATTAAGATCACACACTGAAGTCATATCAAAACTTTCACTCTGACTTTTTTTTCCTCCTTTAACAACTTTTCGTGGCCAGTCTTTATTCTGACGTGCCGTCGGCTGCACACACCGTCACGTGGAGACATACTAAACCGCTTTGTCTTCTATTGCTTTTATCCCGTCACAGCGGGACAACATAGGGAAGCTTGAGTCAGTTTTTTTTTTTTTAAGTCTAACTTACGATACACACCTGAGTAAATTACATCCCACCCTAAAGCGCTCTGTTCCCAGTGAAGTCCGAACTCAGAGAACCGTTAATACGTTCAGTCGTCGCCTCACACGGAGCGAGCGGCGCAACAGTGCATTCAAGATCAAACACAAGGAAAAAAATTGATATTTTCTTTCTTCTTCTTTTTATAAAGAAAACAAAACTTCTTTAGTTTTTTTGTTTTTCGTCTCAAAATCAAAGTGAGGTTTAAAAAGTAACTGGAATGATGGAATAAACAGATTAGTATTGATGGTTATAATGCTGATGGTATAGTTCTTACTGACGGCAATAACACAATAATGCATATGAGAGTGCAATAGCATTTAGAAAAGAAAAGAAAAAAAAACTATGTATGAAAATTTCACATGTATTAAAGCTTGTTTTTCACAGCATAAATTGGAAATGACCGATATTTGTGAAGGGAGACCACCATTCGTTTGTTTATCACAGCTTTTTTTTCTCTTTTTTTTGCATAAAATGTTGGTCAAGTCCTGATTGAAAATGATTTTTTCCATATATATATATATATATATATATATATATATATATATATATATATATATATATATATATATATCCTCTGGTTTTAATTCATCTAAAAGGTTTTCACAGGCAAGAGTTCAGTTTTTTGTTGTAGCTCCTCATCATCGCCCTCCTGCTTTACCCCAGAGGGTACGGGGAGGGGGGGCGTATATCGAACAGGGAGGAGGGGTGAGTTTACCTTTGACCCCCACCCCTGAGTGTCAGGATGAGGCCCCCCACCCCCACCCCACCCCGCCCGGCTGGAGGACCCTGCCCCCGGTGCTATGTGGAGTCCTGATTGACAGCTTTCCCTCCGTTCATGGTGGGAGTCCCTGAGCTCTTCCTGGAGCGGTGCTTGTCCTCGATCTCGTGCAGCGACGGCTCCCTGTACATACAAACTGATGCAGAAAGAAGAAGAGGAGGAGGTGAGGGAGAGGACGAAGGGGGGAGGAGCTCGGAGACGGGACAATGGAGAGCAGATTGGAGAGATGGATGTGCAGACGGAGGACAAGGTCAGGTGTGAGGCGGGACAATTATACCAGGCTGAGAGGGAGAAGCGAAGGGAATTAGGGCAATGTCAGCACTTTTTCTATTTAATCACACTGCTTCACAAGTTTTTGGTGATAAAAACTTATCAGATATTATAGGACTGCTCGCACTGGATAGATCTAAAAAGTGGAATTTTAAACAAACCTTGATCCAACAGCTAAAAAATCCTCTTTTAAAGCTTCAAGGATGTTTTAATGAATATATACTTTGAATGTGATGCCTTGTTGAAAACGTTAGCCTGGAGAGGTAGAGCGGAAAACAAGTAATCCTGTCTTTGTCTATCCGTCTGCACTGTTTCCCAGCTCCGCTATATTTCTTTTATTTATAGATAAAACCCTCCTGGTCTCATCAATGCCCAATTTTTTTTTCTAAAACACACGCCCACACTTGGTAATGTGGGCATCAGGTTACGGGTTGAGCCAGAATTCAATAGTTTGAAAACTTTACAATTTTCAAACGCAGAGGAAAATATTACGCAACATTTTTTTAAAAGACCAAGTTAGATGGGATTTTTTATTTGTTTATTTTTGGGGGGGAAATAAGTTTGAATGTCATTCAGCTCCTGGTGTTGCGCTGAGTTCTGCATCACAACAGGAGCTGGAAGCAGAGGAATGAGTTTGGCTCGGCGATGCAGAAGGCAGTCTGAGTTTATACAACTTCATTACACACATAATTACCTTCACCAACCAACACTGGAGGACGGCTAGGTTTTTGTTTGTGTGTATTTGAACAACTTTTCACAAGAACTGCTCACCCGAATTGCATGAACTTGTCAGGGATGATTTATCATCATCCAAGGACGAGTCGATCCAATTTTGGGACGTTAGCAGCTAATCGTTTCTGAATAAATCCCACAAAACTGAGTGAAATGTCCCATACAAAGCGTAAGAGAGGGGCACCTCATGGGGGAGATCAAAGGAGATCAGCGTCTGTTGCCATGGAGACGCTCCCTGCTCAGTGTTTCACACAGTGACGTAGCTACCTGAGAGGCTAGTTAGCATCAATGTGAGCTAACAGCTATCATGCTAGCGATGCTAACTCGGTTCCAAACAAATGTGGCATTGGTAACGGCCTGCGCTCTACCGAGTGTAGCTCTAGATTAACGATGACTTGGTGGTCGTTGAGAAGGTTCTGACAACGGCTTTAAAATTCTCAAACGCTTCCAGCAAGAATGAGGCAGTGTGGGTGAAACCGGAGCATGAAGGTTGATATTTGTGTTTATAAACTACAAACTTGTATTCATCCTATAGGGATGTACCGATTCCACTATTCTCAAAGGACAAGTACAAGTATGAGTATTAACCTTTAGCTACTTGCAGATACTGAGTACTGATGCGACTGCACGTTAAATGTCACGAAGTCTAAACGCAAACGATATGCGGAGGCTACGTGCTGCTGTGAACCGCCTCTGAGGCAGAATGTAGAGCAGAGCCAGGGAACTGGAAACGCCTCTCGGTTTCTTTTGGAAGGTTTTTGCGTGTTTGTGAGAGTGTGTGTGTAAAGTTTTGAAGTCAGAGATCAGAGAAGTTTTCTTAGACTTGGGTGGTTTAGTGGATAAAGGTTTGAAAGCGCTGACGTGGAACAGTGATCACAACTTTTGAAGAAGTAGCATGTCATTTTAAAGCTACCTTACTATTTGTATTAAAGTATTATTTGCAGAAAATTGCTCCATTTCATGTGCAGAACAACTGTTTACTACTGGTTTTGCACATATGCGGTAGCTGCGTTTCCAGCATCTACATGGGCATGTTTAAAAAATGTTCCACCTTTCAAAAAGTTGTGTTTTCAGTGGCGCTGACCCCCTGTTGACATGGAAACGGACGAAACACTACGAAAGTTTGGAGTTGCGTAAACTCAGACACAAGGCCCGCTGCAAATTTCAAAAATACGGTGAAAATCTTACACACACTTCCTGCATGTTGGGTCGTTCATCTTTGCATTCACAGTAAATATGAAGCAAATTCTACATGTTCTATAAGAACGTCAATTGAAAATTCCAGAAGTTGCAGTAGCGACACACTCAGAACACACAGAGACGTCTGGGTTGGTCGTACCTTCAATGGGCCTCGGAACGAAGTGTGACGAGGGTTTGGTCTTCTTGACCCGGTTCCCCTTCATGACTTGGCCCTCCTTGGTGAGGCCGAGGAACCAGGCCCGGCCCGACTCCTGCTGCCGGTACACAGTGGACGAGTAGATCACATAGTAGTTCTCAAAAACCGACTCCTTGAACTTGCACTCTGGCGTGAACATCTCCTGCGAAGGAGACCACACGGAGGACGAAGATGAAGTTCGACTGAAGGAAGGACATGCGAGTGGATCCAAGTCGATGTGGGAAAAAATCTTTTATTTTAAAAAACATCGGAAACAAATAAACACACAAATTATTATTATTATTTATATGGAGGCTCACTTGAGGTAAAAAAAAGGAAAACCGATTCTGCTCTGTTCTGCCAATATTGGCTCTGATTACGAGCCTGTGGACGCTGCCAAGGTCAGTAAGCATACGGTATTGACACACTCACACACACACACACACACACACACACACACACACACACACACACACACACACACACACACACACACACACACACACACACACACACACACACACACACACACAATCTCCGACTAATGAGAAGGATGGTCTTGCTAGAAAACATTGGGGATATTATTTTTTTATTATCATTATCAAAGCAATAAGCCAAAGTCAGGAGGAAGCAGAAGAGGAGGAGGAGGAAGAGCGACACTTCAAAAATATTGAATGAAGGTAGTATACCAGCCAGCCTAATACTGGGCTGGTGAGCTGTTGCCTCGGTAGGTGGGTCTGACGCGCTAGGCGGCTATTGTTTACCTTTTTGCTTTGTGTCCATCAATTGAGTCCAACGATCCGGTAAGATACAAAACAATCTCTTTATTTCAGTGCAAGTTTTATTACATCCAAGTTCAATTCACCAGAACACAAAACACAAACATATTCCGATAAACTCCGCCAGAGCGGTCAAAAACCTGTGTGCCCTTCCGGGGTCAACACCTGTCTCCTCCTTCATTGCCCCAGTCTATATGCGCATGACATCAAAAATCAAACTCACTAATTCACAACAACCAAATATATTTCACTAAACAAACAGAATAAGTTCACCAGTGTCCAGTCTCTGTGTCTGTCTGCCTTATTCTCTGTGTCTGTCTGCCCCAGTCTCTGTGTCTGTCTGCTGCAGTCTCTGTGTCTGTCTGCCGCAGTCTCTGTGTCTGTCTGCCCCAGTCTCTGTGTCTGTCTGCTGCAGTCTCTGTGTCTGTCTGCCTTATTCTCTGTGTCTGTCTGCCCCAGTCTCTGTGTCTGTCTGCCTTATTCTCTGTGTCTGTCTGCCCCAGTCTCTGTCTGTGTATGCCCCGTCTCTGTGTCTGTCTACCCCCGTCTCTGTGTCTGTCTGCCCCGTCTCTGTCTGTGTATGCCCTGTCTCTGTGACTGTCTGCCCCTGTGTGTCTCATGTCATGTTTCCAATTAACCACTGGTCTTATCCATCTGCATTGCCTTGAGTTCTTCGACCTCAAATCTTCTTGTCCTCTTCCATCGTCTCTCTGGCCTTCTTCTCTCTGTTGTTGTTGTTCAGTGCCTTTTGAAGAGCCGCCTCCAGAAGCCTCTTTTATTCTTTTCCTCGAGCCTGGTCTTCTCAGCCAGCAGGGTGTTATACTGACTGCAGAGCTTCTCCACTTCAAAGAGGAGGGACTCCCTTTCCTCCAGCGCAGTTTTGTGACGTCTTTGGTTGGACTCCTTTTCCTCCAGCACAGTATTGTACTGACTTTGGAGGGACTCCTTTTCCTCCAACACGGTATTGTACCGACTGTGGAGGGACTCCTTTTCCTCCAACACGGTATTGTACCGACTGTGGAGGGACTCCTTTTCCTCCAGCACAGTATTGTACTGACTTTGGAGGGACTCCTTTTCCTCCAACACGGTATTGTACCGACTGTGGAGGGACTCCTTTTCCTCCAGCACGGTATTGTACCGACTTTGGAGGGACTCCTTTTCCTCCAGCACAGTATTGTACTGACTTTGGAGGGACTCCTTTTCCTCCAGCACGGTATTGTACCGACTTTGGAGGGACTCCTTTTCCTCCAGCACAGTATTGTACTGACTTTGGTTGGACTCCTTTTCCTCCAACACGGTATTGTACCGACTGTGGAGGGACTCCTTTTCCTCCAGCACAGTATTGTACCGACTTTGGAGGGACTCCTTTTCCTCCAGCGCAGTATTGTACTGACGATGGAGGGACTCCTTTTCCTCCAGCACAGTATTGTACTGACTTTGGAGGGACTCCTTTTCCTCCAGCACGGTATTGTACTGACTTTGGAGGGACTCCTTTTCCTCCAGCACAGTATTGTACTGACTTTGGTTGGACTCCTTTTCCTCCAGCACGGTATTGTACAGACTGTGGAGGGACTCCTTTTCCTCCAGCACAGTATTGTACTGACTTTGGTTGGACTCCTTTTCCTCCAGCACGGTATTGTACCGACTTTGGAGGGACTCCTTTTCCTCCAGCACGGTATTGTACTGACTTTGGAGGGACTCCTTTTCCTCCAGCACAGTATTGTACTGACTTTGGTTGGACTCCTTTTCCTCCAACACGATATTGTACCGACTGTGGAGGGACTCCTTTTCCTCCAGCACAGTATTGTACCGACTTTGGAGGGACTCCTTTTCCTCCAGCACAGTATTGTACTGACTTTGGTTGGACTCCTTTTCCTCCAGCACGGTATTGTACTGACTTTGGAGGGACTCCTTTTCCTCCAGCACGGTATTGTACTGACTTTGGAGGGACTCCTTTCCCTCCAGCACAGTATTGTACTGACTTTGGTTGGACTCCTTTTCCTCCAACACGGTATTGTACCGACTGTGGAGAGACTCCTTTTCCTCCAGCACAGTATTGTACTGACTTTGGAGGGACTCCTTTTCCTCCAGCGCAGTATTGTACTGACTATGGAGGGACCCCTCCTGCTTCAGCACAGTATTGTACTGACGATGGAGGGACTCCTTTTCCTCCAGCACAGTATTGTACTGACTGTGGAGGGTCTCCTTTTCCTCCAACAGGGTCTTGTATCGACTGTGGAGGGTCTCTTTTTCCTCCAACAGGGTCTTGTATTGACTGTGGAGGGTCTCCTTTCCCTCCAGTGGGGTCTCCTTTCCCTCCAGCGGGGTCTCCTTTCCCTCCAGCAGGGTCTCCTTCTCAGCCAGGAGCCTGTCTCTCTCCTCCACCACCTGCTGGAGCCTCTCCTCCAGAGCTTTGAGCTTCTCCGTCCCCCTGTTCTCTTTCTGGAGGCTCTCCCTTTGCATTTCATCCAGATAACCTGAGGTGGTGTGCAGCATTGCAAAGAGACTCGTATTCTCCTTCTGGAGTTCAGCAATGCCTTTATCAGCTCCAATGCGATGCGCCTTCAGCTGGATCACATTTCCTTGGAAGTTACTGTTTGTTTGCCGTGACTGGCTGTTTGAGGAGGCCTGGGACTTCTGGTTGTCTTCCTCCAACAGTCCACCAGTCATCCGGAGATGCCCCAGTCTGGATTTTTTCACGTCCAGCTCTTCTTCAATTTTTCGTAATTCCTGTTTGTTAAAAGGATTTTTCTCCTTGAATAATTCTTGACGTGCGTTCTCGAGTTCACCGATTTCACAGCGCAGCACCATCATCTCACGAGCAGCTTTAGGCGTAGGAGCCATTGCAGCGTCCTGGTTAAAACCTTCACAGCTTCCGCCTCTCTGTGCCATTTCTCAAACCTTTTCAAAGTAAAACTAATAATGTGGTGGCTGCTGTGCAAGCTAGTGTTATTTCTCAAACCTTTTTTCAAATAAAACTATTAATATGGTGGCTACTGTACCAACTAGTGCTATGTCTAACCAAGTCCGCAGTTGAAATGTTTGTGCTGATACAATGTGGCGTGGCCTCTTATATACACATCACGTGATGACATCACCTTTTCATCTTGAAGACATTCCACTTTGCTCTTGAAAGCAAAGCTTGATGACATCACTGGGTGTAAATTGGATCTAATGGCTTTGATCCCAAGGTTACACACACACACACACACACACACACACACACACACACACACACACACACACGTTGATGTATAACGGAGGCTCGTTCCACCCACCTTCTGACCAAATAAGAGCTTTTGTCTGGGCAGAATAGGTAGAATGATGTTATGTTGAGATTGCTGTGTGTTTCATTTTGTGCTCGTAAGACTCTGGGATGCTGATCTCCTCCTCCGTTTCCAAGCAGTTTGTGCCCGCTGGTAGATAGTCATTTACGAAAATCACCGTGTGCTCCACGAGCATCCAGGAGCTATCCCGCAGCTAACAGAAGCTGAGACTGTCTGAACAGCTGACCCAGCTCCTGTTGATAATTGCTGGACTCTCGTGTTAGCAGAACCGCGCCAGAACTCCTCTCTCCTCCTCTTTCTCTCTCTCTCTGTCATTAACCCCGTTCGCTGCTCGTCTTATCTGCTCCAGATAAGCTCAATACACATAACCACATTAGCATCCGAACCGCTAACTTGTGCCGCTAACAACAGATCACCAGAGTTCTGACTGCATACTCCGACATAAAGTTAGAACTCCAGCTCAGAACCGGACTGACAGCGTCGTCCGGTCGTCACGTGACCTCGAAAAGCGTCTCCCAATCGTCACGGTAACGCTGCTCCGCGGAACGCAACTGGGCCGCCATTTTGGCTCTTTGAAACCGCAGCAGAGCAGCCATCTTGGATGAGGATCCCAACTCATCCACCGGACATTCAAGGTCATTACACCCACTCCATTGACCCGCGGACGTCTACCTCCACCTGGTGGACGTTCGAGGTCATTACCCCCCTCACCCCTCCAGAACACACACACACACACTTTGTACATAGTGTTTGCTGTTTAATAGATTAGATCTCCGTGTTGGATTTCATTTGCTACTTGAATGTGTTGATTTATGGAATGCTTTCAGAATTATTTATGAATTAATACATTTTATTAATAAACGCCTGTTAGCTGAAAAAAATAAAAAATAAAATAAAATATGGAATGAATCAGAGATTGGAAGCAGCGTCGGGACGGAGGCCAGTGCCAGATTATCACTGTGACAGAGGAGAAACAAAGCTCTTCAGTTTTTAATCCATTACAGATTTCAGTAATTTGCTCTATTTTAATAATGAGGAAAATGGCAGCGACATAACCGGGAGGCCAACGTGCTCCTCGTCTTCTGGAAAAAAAAATAAATCTATACTCATTGAACCAGATGTGCTGATAAGCGTGTACTGACAAGGTGGATGTTCACCTCCTTGACCTTGCTCTTCCTCCTCCTCCTCCTCCTCCTCCTCATCTGAATGCTAAATTAACAGTCAGTTTCAAGGGCGGGAACGTCGCAAGCGTCCAAAACAGACGCAGCGGAGGCCGAACAGCTGGTCAGGAGGATGCTGGAGCTGTGTGTGTGTGTGTGTGTGTGTGTGTGTGTGTGTGTGTGTGTGTGTGTGTGTGTGTGTGTGTGTGTGTGTGTGTGTGTGTGTGTGTGTGTGTGTGTGTGTGTGTGTGTGTGTGTGTGTGTGTGTTTTGTATTTCATTCATTACTATCACTTCCAGGGTCCGCCCACAATCAGGCAGCTCTGCTCTGGCACATGGCACCACGAGAGTAAGTACTTCCTCCTCTTCCCAAGATGGGCATGTGTGGGCGGAGCCTGTCCAGCTCACACA
Source organism: Lipophrys pholis (assembly GCF_963383615.2). Lineage (NCBI taxonomy): Eukaryota > Metazoa > Chordata > Actinopteri > Blenniiformes > Blenniidae > Lipophrys > Lipophrys pholis. Next base: position 53,914,991 of record NC_137635.1, read on the forward strand.
GACACAGCAGAGTCTGAATGCAGCTCCTATGATCCAATATTCAAATGGAGGAAAATCAAGGAGGAGCTAGAAACATCCAAATGTTTAAAAGCTGGATAGTATGACAACTTCAAGATTCATTTATTTTGGATAAAGCATAAATTTAAAGGTTATTATTGCACTATTTCCCTGGTCCGACCGACTCATTTGGAAATCAGACTGTTTATGGAGCCTGACCTAAAACGTCTAATCTACAATGTCACCTGCAGATCGAATGTGTGTCAGACGTTATCGTAGTAAAGTGCCGTTTCATTCCAGATTGATTCACATCTCACTAACCTGCTGGGTGGTTTTATTCACCATTTCCCTGTAAATACGTGTTAATGTGAAGCACTTTGAACAGCAGTGTTGCTGAAATGTGCATTCCAAGCGAAGCTGCTTTGTGTTTGAACACCATTCACCGACGGTCTTCATCTTCAGGCTCACTGTTTAAAGTACCAGTGTTACAGTTTCTGAAGCCATTTTCTTTTTATTCCCCTCTATCTGGATCTTTCTGCTCCCTCCAGTCACGCTCTACGGTATTAAAGCGAGACTGTAGGTTTCATCATTTTACTCCTTCAGGAAATCATGAGTGATTTTTCGCTCTGTGCTTTTGATCATCGTCACACTGGGAAGTTTCTCTGCTGGCGAGATAACGAAGAGGGAGACTCTTCCTTTAGTGCTCAGGATGTTTAATTACACTAAACTCTCACCTCTATAATCCCTCCAGATTCACATCCATCAATGTGTCTTCAATGAAAGTGAAATTGCGCCTATTAGGCTTTTGGAAGAAAAGTTTCTTGCTGTGATAAGAAAACAGGTTGTTCTCTCCGTCCACCGAGGCTGATATTGTCCTCCACTGCGCCAACTCAGATTTGCATCGATAACCTCTGTGCCAAATCTGAAGCACTCGCTCGTGTGTTGTTGTTTTTTTTTGGGGGGGGGGGGTTGTTTTTCAGGGCGAGATTGCACAAGTAGAGCACCGCCTGCGGCGTCATTTTGAGGACTGACACTTCAGCTCTGATTAGAGCTGCTATGGATCTATAACCTCTGATTACTGCGCCGGCTGATTACAGCTGATTACGGCTGGATTCACGCTGAACTTAGAGAGGAACCAATCATCCTGGATCCTTCTGCTAGAAGTGATGATTGACAGTATAAGAAGTTTAAATGTTGATTGAGTACTCGGACTTCTTTCGCAAGACAAATGTTGAAGTTAAAACGCATCGATTTTTGCATTTTTGTTTTTAGAAAAGTTTCATGTTTACATGATAATTCTGTTGTTTTCTTATGAAGTCACACACACATTCAGCAAAGAACAATTTGCTCTAAATAAATAATGTTCGTACACAGACGACCAAGTGAGACTGTTATGACGGTGACTGTCAAAATAAAAGTACCAAGTCCCAGGAGAACATGGACTGAGAGCCATGACACTGGTAGGAAACTTTGTTCTGATTGGCTCTACTGAGCATGTGCAGAACTACTCGTTACTATGGCCACAGTGACCGGGCTCAGGAGCAGAGTTTCCACAGTTTCCACAGACATGGAGTCAGAGAGTTCTCAGAAAATGGAGTTTTCAGTGGCTGAGCGCGTTGTTGTGTAATCGGGCCTCCAAAATTCTATGAAACTTTTGCGTTTTCACTTAAAAATGCCTTTCGTCTGCTGCACCGAGATTTTAGCTTGAGAAAAAAAATAACTCTAAACTTGTTTTTAAATTAGCATTTACTTTTTATCAACTGAAATTCTTTCTGCTCTACCTAACTTGGAATTCATACAATCGTCAACAGGCGATACGATTTTTGTTTCATTCATGAATAAGATCACAGATTCCGTGATAAAGACAGACATAAGAGTCACCAGAAATAATATTCCGACCATCATAAATGAATGTGACGCTCCTTAATAAATCACACAATATATGGGTTCATAATAATTTACAGGATATTCTCAGTGGACTGATCCCACAACCTCTATATCAGTTGTCCAGGAGCCTTTTAGAAACACAAAAGTGCCTTTTTTTAAAAAAAAGGCTTTGCTCTTCTGAGGATGTCAGAATTAAATCTACTTTAAAGTTAAACATTTCCTAAACATTTTTCTGCCTTCACTGTAACGATTAAGCAAATCAGTGATCAGAGGAGGATGTTGCCTTTCTCTGCACTGTAAAGTCATATAATCCTACAATATATAGTATTTTTTACAATTTAAAAAAAAAAAGCCCCGTAAATGTTTTTCTAGTTGCAAACAAATGTAAGTACGGAGAGCAAATGATAAACGCAGTGTCACAAATTGTTCACCAAGTAAAATGTCCAAACTGTAGTTGATGAAGTTGCCTCACTTTACGGAAGGTGAGATGTTATGTGGAGCTGCAGTCCCGTGAAATGAGGCTCAGTGTGTGTTCTGGTTAAATGGCGTGTGTCTCGACGTCTCAGCTTGCAGGGAACGCCACGGTCCTGCCAAGTGAGTCACTGTGTGTGTGTGTGTGTGTGTGTGTGTGTGTGTGTGTGTGTGTGTGTGTGTGTGTGTGTGTGTGTGTGTGTGTGTGTGTGTGTGTGTGTGCGTACGGCCGCTCATTTATAAAACCCCACGGTGCTTCGCAGGCTGTGTAAAGGACTCGGGGAAGGTGAGGTCACGTGGCCGCCGCCCGTGTGAGGGACGTTGTAGCGGTCAGCGGGAGGGAGGACGAGCTCTGCGGCTGAATGGACGTCAGACCGAAGACGGTCCTCTGGCTGCGGGGGTCACTGGAGGTCACAGTGTGACTGTCTGTGTGTGTGTGTGTGTGTGTGTGTGTGTGTGTGTGTGTGTGTGTGTGTGTGTGTGTGTGTGTGTGTGTGTGTGTGTGTGTGTGTGTGTGTGTGTGTGAAGGGGGGGGGGGGGGGGGGGGGGGGGGGGGGCTGTGATAGATCACACAGCAGAGGGGTTTGTCCTCAAATCAAGGAGGGTCCACGTAAACACCTGCAGAAATAGCGTGCTGCACGCCGGGACCCCCACCCCCTTCACCAGCAGCCATGCCGGCTCGCCGACATGTTGTACGCTCCCCTCCAAACCTTTCCACAAGGACAACACTCTGTTACTGTCCGTGAAAAGGCTCGCGGCGGTCTGGAGAGCGCCCGGCGGCGGCTCGGGGAACGATAGGGGTGGAATGTAAGTGACTTTGAAGTGTTTTGACGGAGCACCTTGTTTGTGGATGACTGAGTAGAAATGGGAGGTGAAGAGACAGGGTCGGAGTCTCCTGTGATTAATGGCGGCGCCTTAATGGGCATGAACCGAGGGGAACACACGGGCAGTGTGGGGGGGGGGGGGCGCAAAAATACACATTTGCAAGTGTGCACATGTGCACCGTAGACTCTGTGCAACACACACACACACACACACACACGTTGTCACACATTAAAATGCACCCGAGCAGCTTTGCCCTCGACACCGTCTCTGCTGGGAAACTACGCCATCAATTTAAGGTTTTCCTGCCCCAAAAAAACTGTTTAATGTTTTTGTTTTTATTAAAGCTGTGGCACATTTCAAAGCGAACAGGCTCCGACAGTAAAGTAATTACCGAGAACCCTGTTAATATTCTGTGGTAATCTGAAGGAGAAAAGACTTGTTGGTGATATTCAGCATGCGAGAGCGCTCATACGACACCGTGAGAGATGTAAACAAAGAGCAACGATCAAATAAAGACAAAAGGTTTACCTCAGACGTTATACCGCGGGCTGAATATTGTATTTCAACTGTTTCGGGACACAATAATTCCCTTCATCTATCTCCTATACGTCTGGAGCCAATATGGATCCTCCATTACCACAGTACTGGACGAATGGCGCAAACAGAACGTCAGCAAAAAGAAGAATCTACGAAGCAGAACTTAAAGTCGAGACGATCAAATCTGCAGCAGAATAAGTCCAGAGTGTGTGAGAGCTTCATGAACGACTGGAGAAAGGGCGATGAAGAAACCTACAAGAAGGCTTATCGTGAGCTAAAAGTGTGACGATCTGAGCCGGAGGAACAAATTTAGGCAAGTCAAAGATTATCCAGGGCGCCGTTACATCCGAGGGTGGAAAAATAAATAGATCATATACATCAGTGTGATTTACATATGGGTTTTTTTTTCCCTCTTCATGATTCATTTTGACAGATATAACTTATACTCAAGTGTGACTAATACTCGGGAAAATACGGTAAATTAACCACCCGTAAACACTTTAATTTGACTCCACCAAAAACTAAACGGCCAAAAATGTTAAAAAAAAAAAATCCAAATACAATTCTAATGTGCACTTCTAACTGTTTCTCACAATTCTAACTGGCGCAGTGATGTCCGAGGCAGTACTTTAACATTAAGTGTATTCATTGTACAGTTAATTGAGCTCATTTAATTGTGTGAGCTCAGATTGTTTGTGACAGGTGGACAAATAAACAGAATGAATAAAATATAACGAGACCGGTGTTAGTGACTCAACCCACAAGAAAGAAGAAGCTCAAAAACGCCACATCGATGACCTGCAGATGTGAAAATGGGAAATTAAGAGGACCTAGGAGTTCCTTTCAAATATTAGTTTTTCTGCTATCTACAGCGTTTGAAGACTAGTCACCAGTGGGATTTTCAAAAGACGAGTCCACGTACGAGTACCAACAAACCACTATTCTATCAAAATCAAACGTCAATGCTTTTATTTTGCACATTGCAGGTGGTTTGTCGGATCCCGTCTCCCGCTGGAACACGTGACCGTGCTTCACGTCTCCCACATGCATGAGCACGTGCTATAAATATTCAGAACGGGGAACGTCTGCAAGAGAAATGGCTCCACTGCACCACCAGAGTGAGAACGTCATTGTAAAACTCTTCTGCCGTGACACATTATTTCATAACGGCTATCAGGCGGCTGCCGCTCTGGGACACATGCAAGAGAATGTCAGTTACCGAACTGCCACTTTCAGCTTCCTCAACGACGCACAAAAACAACTCAACACTTTCATTATTTCACAACTGGAAACCGTCTCCTGTCGGGGTGTAGCGACGGCTCACCGCGGGGCTTCCCAATTATTCCTTAAAGCCGCTTGCCTGCGATACTTACAAGCCCTAAAAATAATACACACACACACAACCTGAACTCCCTGACTGTCCTGCTGTCGGAAGTAGAATTGATTTCACATACAAAAGCTGCGGAGGGCTTTGCTCCAAATTACTCCACAAAGCTAATAGACCCCGGCTGCCCAGCGGGACGCCTTTGTTGCCGGAGTCTCCTTGTAATCCCGAGTGAATCAACAGCTTAACGGGAGGCGGCGTGTTCGGAAATCACCCGGCCGACCCCCTGCTGGGAGGCGGAGAGGTGGACACGCGTCCCGTCTTTACCTCGTTTTATCATCCGGCTCAAACTCGAGACAGAGTGAAGCCAGTTTTCAAACAGGTTTCCCCAAAAGGATCAAACGCTTTGCCGTCTCCATGACAACGGTGCTCGGCGCCACCAGAAGCTCGATGAGAACGCTCCGAAACGCCGCTCCTGGTCCTGGTCACAGCGGCCGCAGTAACCGCTTTCCTCTGCACATGCTCAGTAGACGGACAACAAGAAGAATGCTTGCGTCCAGAGTGTCACGACCTCCGGCACGTCTTCTCCAGGAGACTTGGTAGTTTAGATTTGGCACACTTGAAGCCCATTCTGGCACGTCAGCACTTTGAAACAGTAATTCATGCTTTGATTACATCTGGGCTGGATTACTGCAGCGGCACTTTAAGTCGGAGCCGGCCAGTCCTCCCTCGCACGTGTCCAGTTGTGTCCCGAACGACGCTGCTTGACTGAACTCCCACGTTAGAATTCATTTTAAGGTTCTTTTTACTTGTTTCTAGATCTTTGAAAGGTCTCGCCCTGCCTCAGGTCGGCTGATCAGCTGCTTCTGGAGGAACCGAGGTCCAAACAGAAGCTCAGAGCGGACGGAGCTTTTTCTGAACGAACTACGACTGCACATCAGTGTCCATTTTTAAAACTAATCTTAAGACCCATTTTCCCCAGCTCCTGTTTAATCTGTTGCCATTTTATTGTTTTTCACCGTTTGGCCCCTCCTGCTGTTAGATTTTCACGTCTACTTATGTACAGCGCCTTGGATCGGCTGTGGTTGTTTTTAATGCACAATAAAAAAAAAGTTGAGTACTTTTATTTTGACAGTCACCATAATAACAATCCAACTGGGTGGTCTGTCCACTAGAATGTCCGCGTTCTCCCAGTGTTAATGTTCAGAGCTCATTGTTCCATGTTGCATGTGTGTGTGTGTGGCTTCATTACAAAAACAAATAACAGCACCAACTAGTGGCCCAACATGCCGACTACATCGTTTTCAGTGTTTCTGCCGTTTTCAATGGAAAACATTCTTTTCTGAAGAATAAACGTAAAAACGTTGCTTCGTGCCTCCCGGTGAAAATAGAGGCAGCGACACCTCGACGGCGCCGCGCCGCCACTCGACCATCTCAGTCCACCTCTCCCCCGCTCTGCACTTCATATCCAGTTATGTTGTTTATACTTGAAGCGCTCGTGTCGCCTGTGGCCACCGCCAGTAATTATGCAGTGTAGGTGTGTGTGTGTGTGTGTGTGGGGATACAGTTAACCTCTCTCGGTTCCTTTCCATGAAGCTCGACCTCTTGCCCAGCAGCGCTGATGGATGTGATAACATCGTTCGCCATTACCATAACCCATCACAAACTCACAGAGGCACGGGCTTCCTTCCCTTCCCGCTCCACGCTCTCCTCCCTGCTGCTGCCTCACAGACACTTGATCTTCCTGCAGTAGCCCAACATAAGCTGCTCATTACCACCGAGCCATCGTACTTCTATCTCATCTGCCCGCCGCGTGCATGCAATATTATAAACTATCAGCCATCATCGACAAACTTTTATCCTTCATTGGCTCAGTGATCCATCATCCACAAGTCACGGATTAATGCGGCCTGTCCTGACTTTATTCTGCCATCAATCTTGCATGCATTATGCAATCCTGCATTACTATGCATGTGTGCTAAAATGTTTTATCCCGATGCTCGTATGAATCCATCCATCTCCCCCATTGCAAAGTTTTTCCAGGTAATTGCAGTTTGGCTTGGAGTAAATCTGTGCACATGGGACTACTTCAAGAGATGGAAGACATGTCCATATTAAATGAAAAGAAAAACACTAATATATTTTAAAATAAATTTAAAAGGGCTCATATTATTCAAAATTCACTTCCTGAAGGTTCTCCAGCAGTACTAATCGTCCCCATACCTGGACTGACGCCCCAGAAGTGAAGACAGTCTGTCCTCTCTCTCCCTGGCTTGTTTCAGGTTTTAAAAAGTGTGTTGCTCCAAGCAGCCAATCAGAAATCAAACCCTATATAGTGTCATCGGGGGTTTAGCCAATCCCAATCAGGTCCTCGCTTTGACTCCTCCCACAATTAGGCAGCTCTGCTCTGGCACATGGCACCACGAGAGGAAGTACTCCCTCCTCTTCCCAAGATAACACAAAGAAAATATTACAAAGATATTCAATCAGACGAGCCAGCCTATAAACTGATGGATCCACTTGGATGAGAGTCTTTTAAGAGCAGGTGACCTGATTCAATGACATTATTGCATCATGGCAAAAAAAAAAAAAGGGCTTTTCATTGAAATGTGTGTTTGATTGCAGAAACAAGGATGTTGATTAGTGGACTCTGATGGTTCGGTGCTTGAATTGTGGTTTTTACCTAAAATAATTGGCAACAATGAAGGAGTGAAATTGAGTAAAACGGATTTATCCATTAATGAGACGTTGGGAAACGACTCAGAGGTCAAAAGTTGAGTTCACTCATTCTTAGTAATGAATGAAACTGAATTAGGTCTTCAGTTTCTCTGGTTATCATCGTAAACATTCTTAATGACTTGCCTGGTTAAAAGAACGTTAAATAAAATGAAATAAAGAATAAAGCTGAATATATAGATTCAAATGAAATGCTTTAGATTGTAGACTATGGCTAAAGTGTCTGGAAAAAGAATAGGATAAACTCAAACGGTGATATATTAAAATAGAAAATACCTGTTGCTGTTTTCTGATCTTCTAAAACCAAATACACACACACACACACACACACACTTATAGCCAATTAAAGGTCACCAATTAACCTCCCATACATGTTTTTAGGCTGTAGGAGAACACAAAGCCCAACATCCTCACAAGAATTGTATTAAATGGAAACTAAACTGAACTGAATGAAACGGGCTTGAAATACCAGAAATTCTGGAATTGAATGAAATCGAACAAAACTAAATGAAACGTCCTCGATTCCAGAACTCTATTTAATTGAACGGAAGAAAACCGGGTTTAACTGAATATAGCTGAACTGTATTGAGTTTGAATTGAACGAAAACAAAACCGAATTGGGTTTGTCTGACGTGCATTCCGCTGATTTATGTTTAGAACAGAATTAATCTGACTTGAATTAAAGTGCATTGAATTGAAGGGACTATCTCGCGCTGCCATGTGACGGAGTGCAGGTTATTGTTGGGATTGTGAAATCCAGAACAGAGAGGGGGGGAACAAGCTGTAATGGATGTGAAAGTAGGTTGCAGACAGAAGGAAGCTGAACGCTTCCAGAATCCAAATCAGCGGTGAAACCTCCGCCCGGGCAGAGAGGATGAAGGGAGGACCTGGATTAAACGTGAGCCGCTGGTGTGACGCTGGCAGAGCTGCTTAACATATCATCACTGCAGAGATTCAGGTCGGGGATCGTCGAGACATCCTTAAAACTAAGATACTCGCTTTCCGGCCGCAAACTTCCCGCACATCTTTTGTTTCTGTGTTCTTTTTGCACGAGAAGTCAGCGGTGAGCAACAAACCTGAACCTCCAGCTGAACGTCTCTTATCAAGCGTTCATAAAGGGACTGGGAGGTAGAGAAGATACAGCCGACTCTGAAGATGGGACATTTAAAAAAAAACTTTAAAACAACATTAGCGCATCCACATAAGAAATCCTATTTTTTTAGTTATTCAACCGGTCATTAACAAACTAATTCTAAAAGCTGAAATTCATCAGTTCCTAATTTGCAGGCTTTAAACACAATGTGTTGGATTTTTTTACATTTCGAAGCTTATTTTAGGTTTTCATTGCAACAAGAGTCTGCAGAGTTTTATCAGATTGGATTATCTACCGCATAATTCCCAAGTTGGAAGTGAATAATTTCCCAACTAGTAATTGTCCAAAATCCCATTAATGCAGAATTCTTCCTCTGCAGATAGATAGATAGATAGATAGATAGATAGATAGATAGATAGATAGATAGATAGATAGATAGATAGATAGATAGATAGATAGATAGATAGATAGATAGATAGATAGATAGATAGATAGATAGATAGATAGATAGATAGATAGATAGATAGATAGATAGATAGATAGATAGATAGATAGATAGATAGATAGATAGATAGATAGATAGATAGATAGATAGATAGATAGATCAGTGGTTGCTGCGGTGCAGTAAAGTAGGTCATATTGAGTGTTATAAATAATGGAGGGAACTCTTCATTGTAGCTCAGCTCCCCCACACACTTTATCTCTAAACACGCCACAGGAGCATTTTATCAGCCAGCTCAGCCTCCAAACATCAGCATTAACATCAGCCTGAACACTGAACACCAGCCTGACCACCAGCATTAACATTAGCCTGAACACTGAACATGAGCATTAACATCAGCCTGAACATCAGCCTTAACATCAGCCTTAACTCTGAACATCAGCCTGAACACCAGCCTAAACACTGAACATCAGCCTTAACACTTAACATCCGCCTGAACATCAGCCTTAACTCTGAACATCAGCCTGGACATCAGCCTGAACATTGAACATCAGCCTGAACACCAGCCTAAACACTGAGCATCAGCCTTAACACTTAACATCCGCCTGAACATCAGCTTTAACACTGAACATCAGCTTTAACACTGAACATCAGCTTTAACACTGAACATCAGCCGGATATCAACTTCTCAAACACCACAAAGATAAAGCTCGCTGCAGTTTCTCCTCTAATGAGTGAAGAAGGAAGAGAAAGAGGAGGGAGCGATGGAGGGAGCGATGGAGGGAGCGATGGAGGGAGCGATGGAGGGAGCGATGGAGGGAGCGATGGAGATGTAGGAGGGCATCCCTCAGTAATTAACTCCCGGGGGGGCGAGAGAGAGAAAGAGAGAGAGAGAGACAGATGCTGGAGATCTTGAAGAAGAAGACAGGGAGGGAAGGAGGCGGAGGAAAATAACATTCACAAACATAACTGTGAGTAAAGTGTGAATGCTGGGAGCGAGAGGCTTTACATAGACGTGGCTGCACTCTGGGAGCCGCTCAGCAAAGTGCGAATAAGGAGCAGAAACATCCCGTCTTCTCATATTGGCCGTCACACATCTTCTGCTCAGAAGAGTAAATAATGGGTGATGGAGCGAGACGGGCGTTCACGTTCATTTAGTCCATCTATGATCCTCCACCGGGACGGAGCTCAACCCCACGACCTGCTCCACATGGCCGGGGAGGGCGTTTCCCCCCGCCGCGTTAAAGGAAGACGCTCCTTCCTCTGTTGCGGCCGATGAAACGTCTCGACTCCGTTCGCTCCACCTGCGACTGGAAGGTCGAAACTTTGCTCCTGCGCTCATAAACGTGACGGTTTAAACGATTCGAGGACGGTCGTGAAGCTGAAAGGCGCCACTTGACCCCGAAACGCTGAATCACCTGAAATTATTAACGAACCCGTACGCTGACGAGGAGTGTGTGTGTGTGTGTGTGTGTGTGTGTGTGTGTGTGTGTGTGTGTGTGTGTGTGTGTGTGTGTGTGTGTGTGTGTGTTATGAATGGATCCGTCCACCTGGCTGAGTCATCACGGCGTCTATTAAAGCTCCTTCTCTGAACTCGCACGTCTGAAGTCGTGTTCAACTTCTGTTTTTTATAAAGATGCTTTCTTTCCCTCTCCCCTCCAATATAATGAGACTGAATTCACCTGCGTTCACCTTTTATCTGTCAGTCCTCTCTCTAAAGGGACTCCCTTAAATATATACATATATATATATATATATATATATACTGCACTATAGCAGGCTGCGGCTCCGCTGCGTCCTTCAAGTCTTTTATGAGAGTGTGAAGAGTTTGATGGGCAGTCTGACCGCTCATTCATGATGGATCTCTGGCAGCGTTCACCGCCTCCCTCACCACAGGTTTATGGATTATGGAGTTGTTTTTTTTCCCCTCAGTAGCGGTATCTGTAACCGGATTACAAACCGTAAAACTAGAGGTTTATGTAACCGTGTCAAGCTGGGATCTCGTCCTGCTTCGGTGTCTCCGGCTCGAGCCTCCATCCCAGTTTCTCTTTGGCTCTTTCACCGTTTCCCTTGGGATCTATTGTTGCCGAAGCATTTCCCTGAAGCGCGTCTTTATTTTCAGAGCAGCAGTGATGAGTTTGGTACTTTCGCATCAGGGGTATCAAACATAAGGCCCGTGGGCCAAAACCGGCCGGCCAGAGGCTTCATTCTGGCCAACGCACCAAGAAAATGGTAAACATGTCAAAACACACACACACACACACACACACACACACACACACACACACACACACACACACACACACACACACACACACACACACACACATCAATAGGTGGCCGGCCCAATAGAGCCCCCCCCCCCCCAGTAAAAAACAGTACAAATAAATAATAATAAACTGTAATAATGTTAAAATATGTTTATGCCAACAAACTAACAATGGGCCCTGAACTTTATGCAGCAAATAATCTTTAATAAAAGATTGTCCAGAGGAGGCGCAGTTTCACCAAATACTGATCAACAATGTAAGTGATTGACCTACATATATATATATACACACACACACACACACACACACACACACATATATATATACATATATATATATGAAATGTGATTTAATTTTCATTATTATAATTAACATGACTGAATGCTTTAGATTTAAATTTTTTGACTCCTATTAGTAAAATTGTCATTTCGGTGTGGTACAAGTGCTAAAAACATTTCACGTCGCAATATACTGTGTATAATTGGTTGTGACAAATAAAACGACTTGACTTGAGTTTGTAAAAAAATACCCACAATGCAACGGCTACAGGAGAAGTTTCCTGGTCATTTCACTGGATTTTGCGCCAGAAGGTTTTATTCAAATTGGCTTTATGTTGAGATTAATCAGGTGTAAATGTTTGGCTTTGTGAAAATATAGACATTTTGGACGGATGGATGGATGGATGGATGGATGGATGGATGGATGGATGGATGGATGGATGGATGGATGGATGGATGATTGTGTTGTTTCTTAAACTGGGAGCTGATTCAGACCGACTGCGTTAACATTGGGTCAGGTGATGCACTGGTCGGAACCAACAGTGAGAATTGATTCATTCCTTTTCATCTAATGATCTGGGAAACGTTCCTCCTCATCAAGGCTGCAGCCGAACTCCCAAATGTGTCTGACGTGTCAAAAGTAAAAAGCTTTTCACAGCTTGCGTTGCCGTGATTTGCAGGAAGATAATTTTCACAGCAGCGTCAGTATTTTATTTTTTTCATGACAGCAGGACTCTTTAACACAGACGAGGATGAAAGTCGAACAAAGCAACGACGGAAAGACGGGATTTGTGTTTGAAGCGGCATCACGATGAGCTTCGGGAGGTAAAGAGGAAAGAGACGAGCGTCGAACTCGACTTGAAGTCAAACGCCGAGCGCGCGTGTGACGCTTCTGCAACTGCAAGTGTGGGATGAGATGCAGAAGACATTCGAAAGACTTCTTGAAATGATGAAAGGGTTTGGACGGGCTGAGACGTTAAAACAAGAAAACACGACGGTACCTTGGTAACACACACACACACACACACACACACACACACACACACACACACACACACACAACCTAAGATTACAGATTACAGATTACTTACCGAGCTGTAGAGCATTCCCTCGCCATTCATGGCAATGTAGAAGCCACTCTTCACCCCCTGGATGGCCACGACTCTCAGACCCACAGGAATAAGATTAAACAAGGCTGAGAGAGCGAGCGAGAGAAAGAGAGAGAGAGAGAGAGAGAGAGAGAGAGAGAGAGAGAGAGAGAGAGAGAGAGAGAGAGAGAGAGAGAGAAAGAGAGATAAAGAGAGAGACAGAGAAAGAGAGTTACAAAGAGGCAGAGACACACAACCGAAAGGACAGAATAGGACGACTGAGTTTTCACGTAACTCTCGTAGACACAACAGTGTCAGGTCTGCGTTTCTTTAGGTTTTTATTTTGGGGGGGGGGGGGGGTCCGTCAGCAGAAAAGTGAAGAGTACAGGACACGGACGAAGGGAACGCTGGCACACTTTACTGTGAGGTACATTAATATTTAAAGTAGGACTCCAAAACTCTCAGGCTCACCAGAATGACGGCGGAGCACCTTCAACATCCTCCAGCTGCTCGTGAATCTAAAGAAGACGCCCCATAAAGAAGAACACTCAGATGTTTTATTAATTTGGACCTAAAAGTGCCAAGAAATGTTTTTTGATTGCTTCTAAAACGCTGTACTCGCGTCTCTAAAACATGATAATTCAAAATCAAAGATATAATCGGGACAAATAGAAGTTGTAATACTAAGGACCCATCAACGTCTTTCACTATAAAGGGAGATTTCAGGGATATTCGGTTATTAATGAACCCTGATCTGTGCAGGAGAGCGCTGGAAAACTAATCAAGACCCTAATGAAAGAGGCCAAATTGAAATTCTGAATTAAAAACAAACAAAGCCTGAGCCGTTTTAACGTTCGACTCCGGTCGTGACTTTCGTGGCTGCGAGGGTGAGGACAGCGTGTGGAGTGCGAACCACATGCATCACCGGGATGATTGTTCCGCGAGTGCCGACGGGGACGATCAGATAAAGGAGGACATGCCAGCGCGGGCATGTCCTCCCAGCAGATCCAATTTCACTCAATAAATATCGACGTACTGCTTTCGCCTGCCAATGGACCAAACCTGGCTCCAGGACGCCGGCGAGGCCGAGACACACCGGGCGACTCCACGACAGAGGAAAGACGCCTTCTGAGACACCGTTTACATCACAATGTTTAAAAAAAATTTAAGAAATAAAACATGTCCTTTTCCACGAAATTGGCAGAAACGCTGAAGATGATGTAGTTTTCATGTCGGGCCACTAGTTGGTGCTGTTGTTTCCATACACGCATGCCCGTAGAGAGAAAAATATGCTATAAACATAAACAATGGGAGTAAACGGACATTTGTCCTCATGTCCATCTACTGAGCATGTGCAGAAGACATTGTTATCGTGGCCGTGGTGTACAGTAGCAGCATTTCAGCATTTTCAAAACGTTGTGATTTCCTCATTGCCATGGAGACGGAGTCGGTGTGTTCTTAAAATGTGGACTTTTTCCCAGTTTCCATGGAGACAGAACGTTTTCGAAAAGTTGCATTTTCAGTCTCTCTCTCTCTCTCTCTCTCTCTCTCTCTCTCTCTCTCTCTCTCTCTCTCTCTCTCTCTCTCTCTCTCTCTCTCTCTCTCTCTCTCTCTCTCTCTCAGCTGCCACCCACAGCTTAAAAAGTCAGAAGGAAGAGAAAAGAAAAAAAAAAGGACAGAAAATATGTGGCACTACTACACTATCTCACTATAATTACCAAATGCTGGCAGTGATCTTGTTTTCTGGCCAAAAATAAATTGAGTTTTGATCGGAGCCGTCATTCGAGGCTACTTTTTAAACGTTCGGCTTTTCCATCTTGAGATGCAGCAGCTGATGGAGTCCATAATTACAGCCGCGGCGGCCGCTCCCACACTACCTGACGACTGTCCTGAAGGCAATTCCTCCTCCGTAATAACCTGAATCCTATCTCTCGCCGAGGACAGCGAGCAGCCGAGCCGGGGCACCCAGAGTTCGGAGATTTCCGGGAGAAATAGGCTCAAACGAGCCAATCACGCAAAATCCTCTGAGCGACAGGTATTCCAGAGTGGAGGTAATCGTCTGCGAGCAGATCCTGCAGGTGAAGCTCAGGGAAGTGTGTTTTATGTGAGGAAGACTGGCACAGCGGGAAATAAACCTCACGCTGAGGGCTTAAGGAGACATTAAGCCACGACTCAAATGCCAAGGGCGAGTCTGCACGCCCGGATGACACAAATCCAGAGTCGCACATTAGCACGTGTTGCTGGATCATCTGGTCTTCATCTGACTTCTACCTCACTGCGCCTTAGAAAATAAAAGGTATTAAAAAATCAGTGAAATAAAGTTTTCTGTCGTCTGTTCTGTCGGTGTAATGTCGGTGTTCTCCCAGTGTTAATGTTTATAGAGTGTTGTTCTCTGCTTCATGTCGGTGTGGGTTCATTATCAAAACAAACAACAGCACCCACTAGTGGCCCAACATGTTTATTACATTCTTTTCTGAATGTTTCTGTGTACACGCAAGATTTTTCAGAAACAAAAATGCGGAAATGATCCATTCTCACTTAAAACATGTAAAGAGTCAGAGTTTGTAAAAAGCTTGAGAATGTAAAAGCACGATACGGTTTTATTGTTGAGATTAAAGCAATTTTCTGTTGTCATCGTTTGTTTTTGTGAAAGTATAGACGTTAACGTATACTCTGTGTCACAACAAACAAAAATATAATTTAAAGCAGTAATATTATGCAAAATTCACTTTCTAGGTTCTCCAGCAGTATTAATCGTCCCCATACCTGGACTGACGCCCCAGAAGTGAAGACAGTCTGTCCTCTCTCTCCCTGGCTTGTTTCAGGTTTTAAAAAGTGTGTTGCTCCAACCAGCCAATCAGAAATCAAACCCTATATAGTGTCATCGGGGGTTTAGCCAATCCCAATCAAGGTAGACCCTCCCTTTGACTCCTCCCACAATTAGGCAGCTCTGCTCTGGCACATGGCGCCACGAGAGGAAGTACTTCCTCCTCTTCCCAAGATGGGCATGTGTGGGCGGAGCCAGTGCAGCTCACATAGACACAGCAGATTCTGAATGCAGCTCCTATGATCCAATATTCAAATGGAGGAAAATCAAGGAAAAGCAGGATTTTGCAACGTTTTTGGACCAGTGAGACCATGTGATAGTGAACAGCTGGATAATAGGGCCCCTTTAAAGGTTATTATAGTACTATTTTATCGGTCCGGCCCACTCAAGAGGAAATCGGGCTGCATGTCGCCCCTGAACTGAAACGTGTTTGACGTCCCTGCTGCAGCTTGTAAAACTCCTTCCTTCAGCCCATCAATCAGATTCCGAGCAGGAAGGATAGATGGAGTCTGATACAGCAGGTGTCTCATAACCGGCGGTTTCTCCTCGGAGCCTCCGGAGTGTGCAGGTAATTACTGGAGGCGATCAACTGATGACAATCAAATTAATAACTGTTCAAATCTGAACACGAACGTTAATTAATGGATTGCTGTTTCACGGCCCCGCCGGTTACTAAAGCGTGGCCCGACCACTCAGTCGCGCTTGCAGCCGAAGGTAATTGTACACGCGAGGCTGAAAATGAGACTTTCTATTGAATTCACAGTTTGAAAAAACCGATCCCATTGGAGCCGCACGTCTTTTTGCATATATACTGCATCTTATATTTTTACGTCCGAGATTACTTTTTCTGTTCGGTCAACATAGTAAATAATAAAGATATAGAAGTGGAGTGCGCTCAGGTCGTATGTTGCATGCAGGCGGCGTCACGCGGCTCAATCCCAATCGGTTCCTCTGAACCACCCCTGAAAATAAATTACAGAAATCCATCTGCCGCTGCTCGCCATGCTGCAGGTCAGAGGGCGACGTTGGTTCAAGGGGGGGGGGGGGGGGATCTATTATTCTAATAATCTAGCCCTGTAATCAATACTTCAATACTGTGAGGGACCTGAATACCAATGTCTTTTTTTTTTTTGCTTTCCTCCTCCTGTCGCTTATCTTCTCCTGAAAACGCATCACATTCCTCTCACAACGCCCGGCGCTCTCGCTCAGCGCCGTCCTCCGGACCGGGCCCCGGGCTCCTCACACACAGAGAATTATTCATCGGGTACAAACGGAAAAGGTGGTATTTTTAGTTTGCAGTGGCTGAATAATTCACCGCAGTTCCTCCATGGCCCGGGCCAGCGGGGCTGCTTTAACCAGAGGATTACCTCGAGGCGGGGAAACCCTCGCCATACATACGACAACCAGCCAGAACCTCCCGAGCACGAAGGAGAAGAAGAACCGCCGTGTGTTCACGGTGTTCAAACAGACTGGGCTTTCTCCTCTGTCACGCTTGTTGTCCTGATGCCTCGAGTCACGTTACATCTCCTCGTGAAAAAAATAAATAAATAAAGTGAGGAGTGACTGAGGGGGAGAGAGAGAGAGAGAGAGAGAGCATTCCTTTCACTGCGGTCCAGCGGCCTTGGCTCGGGCTTCCTCTGAGACTGGCAGGATGTTTTAGAGAAGAAAGGTTGTGATTGGTTACCTGTCTGGCCCCTCTCCACACTGGGAGCGTCACCATTATCACTTTGACGGCCATTCTTCGCCGACGTATATCCCCTCCTTGTAACTCTTACGTATTCATGTATGGACTCAAGTTTTATCTTTGTGTGTCTGGGGGGGCGGGGCCTGAGAGAGACTATACCCCGGGGACTATTTATCTGCTGGTCGTCCAGTATGGAAAGTCGATGGGAGGTGAAATATGGCGTTGAAGTGGCTCTGGGAAGTGAAGCGGAGGGGCTGCAGTTGTATCAGGCTATGGTTTTTTTCCCTTTTTTCCGGGAAGGGAATTGTGCTGTGATAATCACACCAGCTCTGGGGGAACATCAATCAACACCGGGCGACACTTACAATCACGTCGTGTACACAGCAGAACAGGTTTACTTAGCGCAGCCATCAGGAGAAATTATTCTACTGTCCTGCTAAAGGCTCCAGAAATACTGCGAACAGAATTTGTTTTTTTTTCGTCACTATAACTGGAGAGTTCAGCTTCTCCTTCGCTGTGAAACACAAAATGTGCGGCGACCATCTGAGAATACAGTTGAGTAGGTTTTGACGGTTACATGTGTGCATATTGTTGCGTAAGCAGCAGCAGAAAGGAGGTTATCCTGCTGCGTGGAAGCTGCTGAATTGTTCCCCGTTCCTCACCATTTATGTTCAGATAATCCAATTTGGTGGAGGGCATCTTTAACTAATTTTGGAGCGCGGGTTATATAAGAATGGAAAATGATAAAGCATCTGAAATGTGCCGATATGTTATATAACGGACTGACTCACAGCCGTTTTAAACGTTTCATGCTGGAAGCCGAAGCCTCCGCGACGCTCCACTCACTGTTGTCGCTGTTCTCGTCCTTGCTGCCGTCGATGGTTCCATCCGGCTGCATCTGCAGGTAGAAGCCCTGCTGGCTGAACAGTCGTGTCACGATGCCTTTCAGCTGTGGCTCTGAAAACACACATTACACACACACACACACACACACACACACGCACACCCACACACACACACACACACACACACGAGCCGCCGGCCACGCCGCAGCCCCACAACCCCCAACAAGAGTGTGTCAGAACAGAACAGCAGTCTCATACGACGTCAACACACCTGAGATGTTTCTCTACGCTTCAATCCAGGCTATCCTCTGAACCGACACACAGACAATGTTCCACAAACACAGAATGTAATGTCGATTTAATTCCAATACAGCAGGTTGGCTGTGGACGGTGGCGTGTGGCAGCAGAATTCAACTCTCTCGGTATTAAAACTGCTTAACCCTTTATACGGCACTCCTTGAATCACTGGAAATATATGATTTCAACCAAGTTGAATTACTTTTTTTTTTCTTTAATTGACTTTGCAAATAGCGTTTTACGTCAATACATAACACTATCTGTAAAGATTTTATCAATCTTGAACTAAAAAGAACCGATTTTGTGGTCATTCTACCTTAAAAACTTTTATTACCATTGACATATCCTATTTAGCCGCAAAAAAACTAAAAGAAAACTAAAGTAACACCTGCCAATAATGTAATGATTATGAATCTAATAAACCCAATAATGTAATAATTTGCCAATAGTTAAATAGAACATTTGACCAGATTTTTTTGTCATAAATCCCTACTAAGTTACAACATAAAGGAGTAGTATTTGAAATAAGACGTAATAACTGCAGCCAATATTGTATTAAGACATGAATAGGACGGCTTTATAGGAAATAAATGTGTTTTTTTGCAGGTTTAGTGCAGTTTGCCTCCCACAAATAGGGATTGTGGATGTTAATGGTTATAATGTTGTGTGTGTCGATTGATCATAAAAACTATCAACAGCACCCACTAGTGGCCCAATGTGAAAACAACATTGTTTTCAGCGTGTCTGCCGATTTCATGTAAACAAACATTGTTTTCAAAACACTGCCGTGTAAAACACAAAACTTTTCTGCAACAAAAACGCAAAAAAAGAAAAAGGTTCAATCATCGACAGTCTGTGTTTGTCTTCCCTGTGATGTTTTAGAAAATGAGAGAATCATAGAATTTCTTATCATCTTCCAATAAAATCTGAATATTCAGTAATGAGAACTTCTGCACTACAAAATAATGAGCAAATTGTTCTGCTTGTTTTAACAGTGTTAATGGAATTATTGCATATATTTAAGTGTCTTTTTGAATTATTTCAACATTATTTAAAGAAATGCATCAATCAGTTGCAGTGGAGTCACGTTTCAATAAAGCAACGGGTGTCAAAATAACGAGTCTTTCCACTATTGACCCAGAACAATGACCAAACAAAGATCCTTTATCAGTTTCAAAGAAACAGGTAAAGACCACAACATGGCCGCATGCCTGATAAGGGGTTAATTCGTTTTGATATAATTTACAATTCAATAATTTCTTGATAAAAATTGGTTTCTTAAATCAAGAAGATATACATTTTTTTACACATCTCTTTCTTTTGACACAAACCAGCCTCCACATCTGCCCGATAATTTAAAAATAAACAAAAAAGACTAGAGTAAAAAATAAACAAAAAGAAACGTACAGTCGTAGACTCTTCAGTCTTTTCTTAACTCTTACCAGACGTTGGTTATCAAAAACACAGTGTGAATCATCTGTTGCGCCACATAATCCTGTAAAAAGGTAAAGGACTGGAGGGCCTTCATAGTGAGCACGCCGTGACAGGGAATCAATGAGAATGTTGTTAAAGTGACAGATTTTCCAGCATTGAAAACCTTTCTTTAAATTAAAAAAAGTTTTAAATTAAAAAAACATCACATTAACACACACTGACATGCCAGTGGTTTCTTCATTTGGTATGAAGCAATGCTGTGATCATGACAATGTGACCAGCATTAGATCAAATCACTTCAACCGGCTGTTTATTGGCCTTTTTTTTTTTTTTTTTTTTTTTTAAACACTTTTGCGATAACGCTGAATCCACCTCCAGCTTTGGAGGGTATGACTCCTGGCGCGAGGCCAGCACGCTGTTCAAACTGCTCCACTTCACGGCAGCAGGTGGAAACGAGGATTGGCTGCGGGCGAAGAAGCCTCCGGAGGCACCAGAGAGAGGATGTGTGTAGAAAATCTCAAAAAACTGTTTATCTCGGGGAAAATGTACAGACAGCTGCCAGTGTTTAACTAATGACCAGGGTGTCTGTCGAAGTTCGATGGCACCGTACGATATAACCGAGACTCGGGGGGCCGTTTGCACGCCGACGATTTCAAGCGAAAATGGAAGCGTTTACGCGACAATGGTGCTCGGAGTAACTCGTAGTTTTGCACATGCTCTCCAGGGACTTGGTACTTTTTAATTTGACAGTCACCGTGATAACAATCCACCATGTCCATGTTCTCCCATTGTTTATGTTTAGAGCTCATTGTTCTCTGCGAACAGCACCCACTAATGGCGAAACAGAAAACTACTTTGTTTTCAGCGTTTCTGCTGTTTCCGTGGAAACGGATATCAGGTTTTTTTTTTGTTTTTTAAATGTTGTTTGGACGTGAAACTTTTCTGTAACAAAAACGACCCTTCTTTCACTTAAAACGTCGTGTAAACATGTAACCGAATCGTTTTTGTGCCATCGTCCACGGGGCGCGGCGTTTTAGGAGCCTGAAAATGGCTTCCAGAGTGGAGAAATTTGAAAACGCCGCCTCGGCTCCGAAGTATGGACAGACAAGAAGCACATTAGCCGAAAACGGTGATGTCATCACCCAACCTCTCGACCCGATAACCCCACAACGTCACTGAGCAACAACATGGCCGACTGCCTGCTCTAGATCAAGCTGCAGAAGCTACTGATGCTCGTCGCTTTAATGAGGCCAGGTGGTGGATTTCTCGATTTCTCTGTTTTTTTCATGTCTTCTTCTCCATTTTTGCTGTATTTCTGTATTCTTACAGCGCCACCTATAGGCCTGGCATTAGTACTACACAATTTTTAACGTAGTTTTCATGGTGTCGTCATTAAAAATGGAGAAAAAAGAGAGTTTGGGCCTGAGACTCCAGCAAACCTTTACTAGATAAAACTACTTGCCATATTTCTCTGAGGTTTCACAATGAATAACGAAACTGCAGCCAAACAGTAATATGTTTGGCAGATTCCTGAACCGAGCTCCGCTCACAGAGCAGACGGCGACATGGACGTCGGATGGTTCTAATCCTTTTGTTTATTCTCAGTCTGACAAGAGGAAAACAAATTATGCATTTTGCCACAATTTAGTTTGTGCGGCGCCTCGTTTCATGTGTCTGAGCAAACAGCTGAAGAAGCTCGCGCTGCAGGCGCAGCCCTTCGAGTTCAGACAAGTCATGTATGTGATCGGAATAAAGTAGTGAGCCCAGTGCTTTCTCCAAGGTCAGAACCAGACGTGGAGGACATGCTACTGGGTTTTAGTCCAGTCGGGAGCAATAAAACTTCGCATGACTTCGCAGGAAGAAAACGTTCTCGGCACCAGGAGAGGAAGGACATTCCACCCAGGTCGCTCTTCAACAGATGCTAAGCATTTTGCTTGAATGCTGACGACTGCAATAACTGTCCCGAGCTTCACTTACACTGTATGCACGACCCGTGCGTTGAGACGGGAGATAATATAAAACCTGAGCTCAGGAGCGAAGCCCCGAGAGAGAGAGGGAGGGAGGGAGGGAGGGAGGGAGGGAGGGAGCGGGTTCACGTTGCTCAGCTGTACATCATCCTGACCATCAATCCCCAACTCACCTACCCCTTCATCATTCACCATGGGCCAAGGGAGGGAGGGAGGATGTGTGTGTGTGTGTGTGTGTGTGTGTGTGTGTGTGTGTGTGTGTGTGTGTGTGTGTGTGTGTGTGTGTGTGTGTGTGTGTGTGTGTGTGTGTGTGTGTGTGTGTGTGTGTAAGCACATGGGAGTGTACACATCAGTAAATCACATGTGATAACTACACTTCCATAAATTAAGGCCTCGGCACGGGCCAGCCAATCCCTGACGGCTCATCAGTTCCAATCATTTAGCATTGTGTGTGTGTGTGTGTGTGTGTGTGTGTGTGTGTGTGTGTGTGTGTGTGTGTGTGTGTGTGTGTGTGTGTGTGTGTGTGTGTGTGTGTGTGTGTGTGCGTGCGTGTGTGTGCGTGTGTGTGTGTGTGTGAGCCTTCAGAACGTCAATTGATTTACTTCATACCAATACAGAAGGACAAAACATTTAGGTAGGTTGACGAATGGCATCATGACCAATGAGATGGTGAATGATCACCTGCGCTGATAAAGTGTTGGACAGGAAGTGACACGTCATATCCATATACATCAAGGAGAAACCTCTACGACACATGTTTACAGACACAGAACACGGGGCGGGAGATACAAGACTGATCCGACAGTGACCGACGGAGAGAATGAGGCAGGAACAAAATGAGTAAAAAAAAGGCAGAGGGGGAGAGAACAGACGAGCGACAGACCACTGGCTTTAGCTATAGGGGGAGAAACAGGGAAGAAATTAAGCTTAAGAAATCCACTAAAAGCCACACAGAAGAGGGAATGAGAGGAAAAATAAGAAAATCAGCAAGGGAGAGGGTCGTCGGCTGTTCAGACAGGTGCTGAAGCCCCCAGCCCCACCCCTTCCTTCCCTCCCTCCCTCCCTCCCTCCCCCTCCCTGACCGAGGGAGAGTCGACATGGACGCGAGATGGGGTGGAGACGAGAAGAAACACAGCACACACGGATGGAGGCTGAGCTACTGACCTAGCCTGCAGCCCTTATGGGACACCTGTGGAGGTTTCGAGGGAGCGTCTTACGAAGGGGGGAGGACAGAAGGAAAAACAACAGTCTTTTAAACAGACAGAATTCATTAAATTCTCCAATGTATCGGCTGTTCATGAGAAAATATACGGCAAGGCATCACGTGTGGAAATAGTGAGGACGATCACCTGAGGACACACGGCATCTTGTCTGCTCTCTGGTGTCAATAGACGGGGGGTACCTACCTGACCAACAGTCACACCCTTATTATTTTTCTGGCTGAGCAATTTTCTGACCGTTTTGGCGCTGATATTGTTTGTCTGGTGAGGCTGCAAGACATTTCATTTAATACGTCTGTCTGGATGACAGTCGCTGCCCCCTCCCCGCCTTGCATGCCTCCTCATCCTTCATTATTCTGGCTGTTGGACTCGAGTGGACCTCGCTGTCGTCCGTCAAACGACATGACTGTCCGTTATGGGGGGGGGGGGGGGGGGGGGGGGGCTGCACCACTGGCTTGTTATCTGTGCACCAAGACAGAACCAGTGAAACAGAAAAGAGGGAAAGCTTCACGACGTCGGTGCCGAGGGACATCAATACAAGCCGAGTAGCTCTTAATCACTAAAGCTATACCTCCCTCCACTGCAGTAAAGCTCTCTCGCTCACTCTCACTCCCTCTCTCTCTCTCTCTCTGCAATAAACATTTACCATTAAAACATTTAATCTCAAAAGAGCCTTGGTGCACTGCAGTACAACTTATCTCCCCTCTGTTCCTCAATCTGCATTAATATTGTATTAGGTCATTTAATCCTGATTTTAAGTGTGTGTGTCCAACTTTGGTAAGGGAGGGTGTGTGTGTGTGTGTGTGTGTGTGTGTGTGTGTGTGTGTGTGTGTGTGTGTGTGTGTGTGTGTGTGTGTGTGTGTGTGTTTGGGGGTCAGAAAATGTAAGTGTGCAGAATTTTAAGCTTGGATTTTTATTCTAGCTTTTTTTTTTTTTCTATCACGGTGATCAGTTATTCTGATCAGATGAATGGGGGGGGGGGGGGGCGTCACAGTATAAGGATGCCTGCATGCATCCAGACGGGGGGGGTTGTCTCGTGCAGTGGATCGATGGACAGGAAGAGACCCGAATGGAACAGGTGGATCTGTGCAGACCGGAGAACATCTACCTCCTCCTCCGGATTCAGACTGCAGTATCTGCTTCTGCTGCTCCGGAGAGGGGCGGGGTGGCTGGGTGGGGAGGGGGTCGGGGTGGGTGGGGGGGCGCTACCATACGCACACATAAAACACATTGGTTTAAAAAAATGTTTTAAAAAGGATTGGGGGTGGATAAACGGCACTGACCTGGTCGCCGCCGAACCGGTCTTTTCTTTCCGCTGCAGAAGCGGACTTTGCTGAAGACCCCCAAGAAATGCCTCTCGCAGAGAGAGCGGGGGTCTTTGCTGGGGCTGGGGCGACGTTTGGATGTGGACACCCGGTCGCTGTTCGACTCCCTCGCCTGGCGTTTCTGCCGGATCAGGGAGCTGGCGATCGCGGCCATCTCCCCGAACCGAGTCTGGGAAAAACCGAGAGTCTAGTTCGGCTGATGTCGGATTCTTGATGCAGCTTCTTGGTGCAACGATAAAGGAAAAAAAAAAATAAGAAACAAGATAGAAAAGCGTCGAATATGAACTTCGGTCCGCTAATGTCTCAACCAAATGTCATCCTGATCAGACGATCCTTCGCGTCCCGGACATCATTGCGCGTCGAGCAGCATCCTCTGCGCGTAATTCAGCTGCTGCGAGTTTCAGTCGCTCTCACGGCTGCAAATCACCGCCGATCGTTTTCATCACAGACATAAATCTACGGACAAGGCCACTGGGGCCGAAATATTAGCCGTGAAAACATGCAACAGTGTTTATAAGTTGCTGCGGCTGCGTGTCATTGGAGAGCTTTCAGGTGTTCCAGGTGAACGGCGCGTCGTCCGAGCACGACTCCGTATTCCTCATCTGCACGGCAGATCCCTCAAACCGGTGCACAGGCTGCTGGTGGGTGGCCAAAGAGACGATCCTAACTTTTCCCCCGGGTTATTATTCCCTCCGTGAACGGTGCAGAATAGAAGAGAACCTCCGCGACTCGTCCGTTACGCGCTGCG